>NW_015168656.1:78081-107035 GCF_001447785.1 Gekko japonicus
TTCACTCTCCCTTCCACTCCCTCTCTGCTTTAAAGTCTCAGCGCGGATGGAGACTCACATGTTAATTCCTGTATGGAAGTACTAATTTTGTGGGCTAGAGAGAAGTTGGGAGCTCTTGGCTCCTGAGTCTGCCATCCTCCACTACCCTTTTACTTTGAGGTCTGGAGTGCGGGGCTTCTGCTGAAGTCTGGGACAAATTGGTGGAGGGTAGGAGACCCTGGCAACTGCCTTCTGCCCCGAACAACCACGAAGGTGACAGACAGAGCCAGAAGACCTGCCTACTGACCACAGCTCAGTCTTGTCAGCTTCTGCTCCACTTGGAGCAGCAAAACCAGTGAAATATAACTCCCTGTCCCTGCTGCATTTTTTTTGCCTGGAAAAGTTGCTGGGGGGAGGCAGAAACCCACCCACCTCTTTCCCGCTGGACCATTCAGAGCCCATCTGCCACCCCCCTGCAAGCAATTCCTTGAAGCTGGTGTGGAGAGGGGGAAAAGAGTGCAGATGAGTGAAGAAGCCACTTAACTTCCTCTTCCACCTTCCCAGCTGGTGACTCTGTGTCACAATGGGCAGAGGGACCCAGCAAATGCTGCTGCTCTTGGGGCCGCTGCACTGGGGCCCCGGTGGGGAGGGCAGGAGAAGTTGGAGGCTTTAATTTAAGTAGTGTCCCCTGGTGCTTCCCCCCCCAAAAAAAATCCTGGCTACGGGCTGGTGTACTCCTGCTATAGTGATGTTTCCAAAATTGCTTTTTGGAAACATTTTTTCAGGGCAAAATCTTACAATATCTATCTAAAAATTACAATGGATGGCAGCCTATCTGGCTGATGAGCTGCGCTCATCTCTTTCTCATTCAAGGAAACTGATTCCCACAGATAGTCACATCAGATTCCTCGAGCTCAGGGCCACTCAGTTGGCTCTGATTCTCTTCTAAGAACAGGTAATGTTAATGCATCTCTCCACGCAGCACCCCTGCCAAAATGCATGGGAATTTCCAGGGCATTACCAAGACCAGTTGGTTACAATGGAAGGTGAGTCCTCTAAAGATCTGGATAGAGGACATCAGAAGGATAACTGATGTTCAAGCAGATGGCACAGCCTTTCTAGGCTGGACCAAAACGACTTGTCCCTTAGGCAAGAACATGTTCAGATACTAATACAGTACTTTTGGTCTTCCCAATATGAATTCGTTTGCACCCCCAATTAATGTGAAAGTAGCTTGATTCTTCTCATGTCATTAATATTGATGAGCAAACCAAACAGATGGTGTGGTGGTGACTGAAAGATCTCCTTTCAGCCTTCCCATCAGTTACTTTATGCTAACAAGATTTAAAAGGAAAAAATGGATCTGATTTGCCTGGCCCCCTGTTGACCCAGAGTGTAAATTTCCAGTTTTCTGGAACTATCCAGTCTTGGGGGGAGCTTTTTTTACACTCAGGCCCAGTACAGTATCATTTGATCACTGACAGAGAGAGTGGTAAGGCTGAGCAGCAAAAGGTTTTTCTGACCAGATTATACAGATCGTGTCATCAACCTGCAGGCTGCCCACTTCCAGAATCTATGAGAACATTTTGAAGGCATTATTCAGGTACAGGAAAATGGTGAAGAAGAGATTGGATTTATACCCCGCCCTTCACTTACCCGAAGGAGTCTCAGAGTGGCTTACAATCCCTTTCCCTCCCCACAAGAGACGCCCTGTGAGGTAGGTAGGGCTGAGAGAGCTCTCTCGAGAATTGCCCTTGAGAGAACAGTTCTGAAATAATTTATGACTGACCCAAGGTCACACCAGCAGCAACATGTGAAGGGGTGGGGAATCAAACCCGGTTTCCCCAGATTAGAGGCCATGCTCCTAACCACTAAACCAAACATCTCAACTACATACCCTCAGTCTTCACAGTTTCTGTTTTTTCCTCTGAGTTGCTTTTGCTCAAGGTCTGAAGGAGAGCACTTCCTGCCAGCAGAGGTAGCATGATCTGTAATGGTCACTCCTAGGAGAAGTTTTTCCGCATTTTCCAGACATCTGACAGTCAAATGGTTCTTGGAAGGGGCAGCGCTGATTCATTTGCTGACAGTAACAGAGATCTGCTTACCTTCCTTTCTGTTCCAAATCTTCCCACCTCATGAGAAGAACTGGCACATCCTGAAACTTTTTAGGGCTCCTCATATCTGTCTACATCAGTAGAACTGAACATCATTCAGCAATGAAAGGTAAGAAAGGTTTTCAAGTTCCTCTAGCCAAGAGGGCATCATCTTGTCTTATTAAATTAAGCAAATTATTACCGAAGGGATTACAGCTCAGTGAACTAGTACTGCCTGTGCATCAGTGGCTTTTGACACCAGTGTGTCATCTGCAAGGCAGCCATGTGAGCCTCAACGTCTTATCATGCTCTACATGGTGAACTCTGTTTGATGGCCTGGGTGGTTTGGCTGGAGAGTTCTACAAGAAGCCATTTCATGTGGACTTTTTCTCAGGTTGGCCTCTAGTGATTCTGTCCAGTTATATATCAGTGGCCAAGCTGAGAGATGAACCTGGTGATAAACTCCTGTAAACAGTGTAATGAGATAGAGAAACTTCTACCTTAGTAAGTTCAGTCAGGCACTCTCTGTCCCTGACATTAGCGATATGTATATAGAATTAGTTGCTCATCTTCCTTTGGCTTAAAACACTTGAATTTGTTTGTAAAGGATGAGGAGGCACTTAATTGAGGACCCTGTATTTACTGCACCTGTCATTGAAGTGTTCTGTCAGGGTTCCCTGTCCCCTACAGAAGGCTTCAAAGCTAACTTGGGATTGATCACATGTCTGGCTAAGGCACTTTCAAGGAGCCACTGATACACTGAAGGTCACAGACGTTGTTCATAAACTCGTACAGGCAAATCTGCCTCTATCTGCCATCCTTCCCATGCTCCCGGTCCATTTAGAAACTCTCAAGGAAGCATGGGAGCAGCCAAATTCCTCTTCATCCATCCAACACTGAACTCCATGACCATTCATTCACCCACCAAATCCAAACAAGCCAGACAACTTACTTCTCCAGATCATGAGGTTCAGAAGGTGGATTCTTCAGCCAGGAAAGTTTATTCACTGTCCTCTGTGGTGGCCAGAATTCACAGTTATCTCTCCCATATGGCTGCACCTACAGTTATGATTTGGTTACTGCAGTAAATCCCTCCTGGCTGATCTGCCTGATGCGTCTAGACCGACTTTTTTGGTGGCATTATCTGAGATACTTGTAGTTTCTAAATAACAAATATACTCCATTAAATATGCAGTCTCTTGTTCATCAAAATCTTTGGCTCCATCCATTGCACTGTGCTGGCATGCCTGGCTCCGATCCACTTCACTCCAAGCTGATGTTAAACTGAAAATAGAGGATCTGCTGTTTGACGGGGATGGCCTCTTCAGTGCTTCCACAGCTGACACCTTAAAGGCTGTAGATGTTAGCAGGAAGAAAGCCAGGAATTTGGGTGTCTCTCAACCGACTGTTAATGCCCCAAGTCTAGGCAGGGGAAACAACCTTCTCCCAAGTGACATCACTCTCCTCCAGTGTGTGACACATGGAGATGGAATCCTTTCCCACCTAAACAGAGTTACGAGCCTAAATCCAAGACTCCGTCAATTAAGTGGTCACAGCCATCCATGTAGCCTCTTTGATTTCCCTGTTTTGCTGACGCCTCCCCTTCCTGCCTTCACCACCCCACTCGTGGGCACCAGGCTCCATCCTTCTCTGACAACCTGGGAATCCATCATGACAGAAAGCTGGGTCCCTACCATCATGTAGGTGGGGTACACCATAGAGTTCAATTAGCCTCTCATTCTTCCCCACTTTGTGGCCAGCCCCCTTCTGGAAGAAGTAGCCACCCTCCTCTGCAAAGGGGCTGTCAAACCAGTTTCTCATGCCACAAGGACTCTTGGCTTCTACTCATAGAGCCAGTTTGCTGTAGTGGTTAAGTGTGCGGACTCTAATATGGGAGAACCGGGTTTGATTCCCCACTCCTCCATTTGCACCTGCTGGATGACCTTGGGTAAGGCGTGGTTCTGATAAGAGCAGTTCTCGAAAAAGAGCAGTTTCTGTCAAGAGCTCTCTGAGCCCCACTTACCTCACAGGGTGTCTGTTGTGGGGAGGGGAAGGGAAAGGAGTTTGTAAGCCGCTCTGAAGACACCTTTGGGTAGTGAAGGGCGGGGTATAAATCCAATCTCTTCTTCTTCTTCTGTTACAAATTGAACTATACCAGCCTGGAATGTGCAGGAATATTGATGGTATTGGGCTTCTTGCATTGGTTCTAAACTCAGCAAGTGGTGTGTGTCTGAAACAGTTTCTTGTGTATACATATCCTATGGCTGTGGAAACAGATGGGAGACAAATACCTAAAATTCTCATTGGTTCTTAACAATTTGATGGTGGTGCTTATGAATTTAAAACAGTTACCTTGGCCAGCAAGGAAGCGAACATGAATCCAAATCACAACTCGGCCTGCATTCAGCATGCCCGTACTCCTTTCCATTTTTCTCATTCTGCTATAAGCATGTTTTGCTGCGCTTTACAGTTAGATGATTCTGTAGATATAGGGCTTTACTAAAGAGCTTAACTTAGTATCATGGCACTGAAGATGACAAGATAAGTATTCAGCTATCAACGATCTGCATAATGGTAATATTATGTAATAAATCCTTTTTTGTGGGCAAAATAGTTAATATAAATTTGCAAAAGTTTGAGTTTGATTAACTTTGCTAATATAACGTAAAATGTTTTCTCTTTTTTAGTAATTGGGTTTCAAAATTTTCAGGATTGACTTTAATTAACTGAATCATTTGGAAGCTGTTAAAGCCATGCAGTTAATCAGTATGATCATAGTAATTCTGGTTTCAAAATGAATTTGTTTTCCTTTCCTTTTCTCTTTGTTTGGAGTAGCACCTCCGCATACAGCCTGAAGTGGGGCAGGCCAGAAATAGGATTACAACCAAGAAATGCTTTTTTGTTATTGTGGACTATATTTGCACCAACTAGCAACTACATTTCAGTGCTTGCCAGTAAAAAAGAAAAGAAAAGAGGAAGTATTTGTTAACTGCTTCTCCCAAAATGTCCTTGAAGTGGTATACAACATGGCATAAATATTAACATTCGAATAGTTTAAAACAATAAACAAATCTAATGAAAGGTAAAAATAACCGTTAAATTCAATGCATTAATATATTGATTCTCTCAGTAGATGATAACTCATTCTACATTATGATGCAAATTTGTAGTAATTCAGTAGCCTTACAGATTCTTTTAATGGAAGAGTGAGTGAGAAAATCTATGTTAGTTTTTAGTTGTCTCAAAAATATATTCCTTTCTTTACTATCTGTAAAGAAAATAAAATATGCTTAAAACTACAAATGAGTTGTCCTTATGAAGAAGATGACGTTTGGAGTCTGAAATTCTTTCATGATCCTCTTTGGTATGCATTTAAATGTAGTCCATAAACTAGTTTGGTTGGTACATTCCAGAGGTATAAAGAGCCTCCAGTTATTAGATTCATCTTGGTAGCTAGGTAACTTTACAGTGAACTTGATGTAGAACTGCCAGAAGAGTAGTATAGTGACTTCTAGTTTCATTATGCAGAGACCTGAACCAACCAGATTTTGCATGTCTCCTCACAACCACTGTATAATTTATGAAGTTTCAACAAAGTTAAAAGCAAAAGACCACGCAACCAAACCACAAAGTTAGGAATTGTTGGCAGTCTGGTTGCGTAAGAAATAATGTCCCAAGCAGTTATGTATGATGAAGCAAAGCTTTCTTGTGGATGGGTGTATATATCTGCTATTTCAGAGTTCTGGCACAATGCCATCATAATGGTTTGACCAAACAGCATCCTGTCTCCCTTCACAGTGATTGGCCTCCCTTTATTTCCTTCTGCTTCATGTATGTTACTGAAGGCTTTCAGTGTGTTCATTTTCATCACTCTGTGACAATACTTGTTGGCGGGTTGCACACAAATCTTTGATTTGTAAGTTAGCCTTTCTGTATACTCTGTATCACAAGGCTTCATCAGGTCACGTATTATTTCCTGAAGAGTTACATTGAATATTAATAAGGTAGATTTTTTTTTTTACTGCTGCCAATGTGTCCTTATCATTTTGAGCTCTGGATTTTTTGTACACCGCAAAATCATCTCTGCTGCATGTATTTGGTACAGTTGTGATGTCATACTGTTTCCTAGCACCTGGTCTTAGGCTGAATGTTACATTCATTAGTCTGGCTAAATGTAAGGCAGCTTTGTTTTCTTGTTCAATGCGTGCTTTCATACACGCTAAATAATGCCATTAGTGGATTTTGTCATTTCACACTGAAAAATCCAGTTGCAAAGTGCATTGAAAGTGGATTGAAGGTGCACTATTTTTAGTGTGTGTGAAAGCACCCATCGTGTGTGACATCCTCCTGCTGGGTCGGGTTGCCATGAGTTTGCCTCTCAATCCAAAGCCCTTTCTCAGTGGGCTGACTGGGAAGCCTGTGATGGTGAAGCTGAAGTGGGCGATGGGCTACCTGGTCTCTGTCGATGGCTACATGCAGCTTGCAGATACAGAAGAATATATTGATGGTGCTTTATCTGGATACCTTGATGAAGTTCTGATAAGGTGTAATAATGTCCTTTGGAGAAGAAGGAAGAGGATGGTGAAGTGAGAGAATAAGCTATTTTTTTGGAGGGAAGCATCCATCATTAATTTTGTAAGTTGGTGAACAGTAATGAATGGAAAAGTGTTGTCTAGTGTTCTGTAGAAATTATTGCTATCTGCAGTATAGCATGCTAGCAAGCACATAGTGTTGTAGTTAACTGTTGTAAGCAGAACACCCATGGTCATAAGGTGTAACTTACATTTTTATGTGATGCATAGTGAAGTCAGCGGATACCCTCAGTCACTCCCACATATGCCTTCCAAAATAGTGGCAGATTTCAGAATTGCTTTGGTGATTAAGTGGGTTATCTGTCGACTTTTGGGTTACCAATACATTGGGTTAGTACTAAAGTAGAGAACATAAAATAGGCTGGAAGCCCCTGAAAATATCACACACATTAAGATTTTCTTTCTTTTTGGAGTATAGAATCTGTACACTTCTTTTTTTTCTTTTTTTTTTTGGTAAACAAATTTTTTATTTTCTCAGGAATACAACATATAAAACTTTTCATTCTATCAATTGTCTACCCCATTCCCAGTTCCTCCCCTCCCTCCAATGGCTTCCCACAATGCTTCCACCCCTGCTCCAAATTACTTCATATCATCAACAATATCAGTTTCTCATCATTACAATCTAAAGATAACATCGTTTGACTTAATATTGATCTAAACATATTAAGTTTTGTTTCACATCCCAGTTCTTTTCCAGATAAATTTTAAAATCATTCCATTCTCCAAAAAACTCATCGTCTTCTTTGTTATTCAGTTTTTTTGTAATCTTATCCATTTGTGCCATGAACAGAACTTTTTGTATCCATTCTTCAACCTCTGGTACCTTTTCTGTCTTCCAAAACTGAGCATAAATCATTCTCGCTGTCACTATCAGGTACCAGAGTAAAGTCTTTTTAGTCGTATTGACTTCTTCCATTTTAAGTCCCAAAAGCAGAATTTCCGGTGCTTTTTTAAAAGAACATTTCAATATTTTTTGCATTTCATTGTGGACTTTTGTCCAAAAGTCTACAGCTTTCTCACAAGTCCACCACATATGATAAAATGAGCCCTCATGCCTCTTACATTTCCAACATTTGTTTGACATATTTTGATTCATATTTGCAATTTTCTTAGGTGTCATGTACCACCTATACATCATCTTATAACAGTTTTCTTTAACATTAGTACATGTCGAGATCTTAATAGAGTTTTTCCACAAATATTCCCAAGTTTCCATATCCACTTCCTTATTCATATTAATAGCCCATTTTAACATTTGTTCTTTAACAGTTTCATCTTCAGTATACCATTTTAACAACACCTTATACATTTTAGAAATATTTTTTCCTCCTCCACTCTCCCAAACCTTTTCAATTTCATTTTTTTCCTCTCTAAAACCATAGTTTTTTTTGTCAGATCTAAAAAGATCATAAATCTGCATATATTTCAACCACTCATATTCATATTCAATTTCATTCTGCTTTTTCATTACCCACTCTGTTCCCTCTTTTTTAATTAAATCTCTATATGGCAACCAGTCTCTACCTCGCTGTCTTGAGTAAGATATCAACACTTCTACTGGTACAATCCACAATGGTCTTAAGTCACTCTGGTACTTCTTATATCTTGTCCATACCATATACAAAGCTTTTCTCACCAAGTGAAGTTTAAAAAAACTGTCCATTTTTATCTTGTCATACCATAAATATGCATGCCAGCCAAATCTACAATCATGCCCTTCCAACCCCAACAATCTGTCATTTTCAAGCTTCACCCATTGATCCATCCATGTTAGACAAACCGCTTCATAATATAGTCTAAGATTTGGCATTTGTAGACCTCCTCTTTCTTTGGCATCACAAAGTATTTTCATTTTGATCCTTGGTTTCTTGCCTGCCCAAACAAATTTTGACAACTCTTGTTGCCACTTGGCCAACAAATCCGTTTTATGCAGAATTGGTATTGTTTGGAACAGGAACATCAAACGTGGTAGGACATTCATTTTTATAACTGATATTCTTCCCATCAGTGATAAGTTCATTTTATCCCATTTCTTAAAATCTTGAGTCAGCTTAGTCCATAATTTCTCATAATTATTCTTATATAGGTCTATATTTTTTGCCGTTAATTCAATTCCAAGGTATTTTGTTTTTTTAACTACTTCACATTGTACCAGTTCTTGTAGTTCCACTTGTTTTTGTTTGATCATGTTTTTACATATAAGTTTTGTTTTATTCTTATTTACGTAAAAGCCGGCCAATTCTCCAAACTCCTTTATTTTTTGAAAAAGCAATGTCAATTTTTCTGTTGGGTTTTCCACCATAAACATTACATCGTCTGCAAATGCTCGATATTTGTATTGGTGTCCTTTATGTGTCAAGCCCTTTATTTCTTGATCGTACTGTATTTTTTGTAAAAGTATTTCCAATACCCAGATAAATAATAACGGTGATAACGGACAACCTTGCCTTGTTCCTTTCTGTACTTTGAAGTTATCTGTCAGTTCTTTATTCACATTTATTTTAGCTCTTTGTTCAGAATAGATAGCTTCAATACAATTTCTAAAATGTTGTCCCGCTTCAATCTTTTCCATCATCTGGTGCATAAAATTCCAATTAAGATTGTCAAAAGCTTTTTCTGCATCAACAAACAGAAAAGCTACTTCTTTTTCTGGGTGCTTTTCATAATATTCAATTGCGTCCATTACTATTCTTACATTGTCTCTAATCTGCCTTTTGGGTAAAAAGCCCGCTTGATCTTCAGAAATTACCGTTTGTAAATAGTTTTTCACCCTTTCTGCAATAATTTTTGCAAAGATTTTATAATCGTTGTTCAAAAGAGATATTGGCCTGTAGTTCTTTACATTTGTTGAATCTTGTCCTTCCTTTGGAATCAAAGAAATAATTGCTTCTTTCCATGAGTCCGGCACCTTTTTGTTTTCTCTTATTTCGTTGGTTAAAGCTTCCAGGACCGGGGAAATTTCTTCTTTCATCTTTTTGTAGAATTTCGCTGTAAATCCGTCCGGCCCAGGCGCCTTCCCCAACTTTGTCTCTTCTATTGCCTTCATCACTTCTTCTTTTTGAATTGGACCATTTAATAAATCTTTGTATTCCTTACTTATTTTTGGTAGTGGAATCTCCTTTAAATATGTTTTAATCTTCTCAAGATCAACTCTAGTTGTTTGGAATAGTTTAGCATAATACTTGAAGAAACATCTCTTTATTCCATTAGGATCAACGAACTCTTTTCCATCTTCTATTATTTTGGTTATCATTCTTCTCTCTCTTCTAGCCTTAAGTTGCCAAGCTAAGTATTTTCCCGGTTTGTTCGCCCCTTCAAAAGATTTCTGTTGTAACTTCTTTAAATTCCAATACATTTCCTGATTCCAAGTCTCATTCAGTTGTTCCTTCAGCAACTTTAATTCTTTAATAATTTGCTTTTTTCCAGGCTTCTTTTTTAATTCCTTTTCTTTCTGAGCAATTTTTTCTAACACTTCTGTTTGTTTTTGAAGTTTTTCCTTTTTTTGCTTCACGTTTTGCGAGATGAGAATTCCTCTCATCACCGCTTTATAAGCATCCCATACAATCTGTATCGGTGTTTCTTTATTTAAATTTTGTTGAAAGAATTGTTTCGTTTCTTCCTTTAACATCTCAATTACCGTTTTCTTATCCAACAAGTCTTCATTAATCCTCCACAGAAAGGGTTTTTTCCTTTCTGTGGAACTCCATACCACCGGATTGTGATCTGAATTACATCTTGGCAAAATTTCAGTCTTATGTGTTTTCATTGATAATTCTTCAGACATCCAAATCATATCAATTCTGGAAAAAGAGCAATGTCTATTGGAATAATGATTTGGATGTCTGAAGAATTATCAATGAAAACACATAAGACTGAAATTTTGCCAAGATGTAATTCAGATCACAATCCGGTGGTATGGAGTTCCACAGAAAGGAAAAAACCCTTTCTGTGGAGGATTAATGAAGATTTGTTGGATAAGAAAACGGTAATTGAGATGTTAAAGGAAGAAACGAAACAATTCTTTCAACAAAATTTAAATAAAGAAACACCGATACAGATTGTATGGGATGCTTATAAAGCGGTGATGAGAGGAATTCTCATCTCGCAAAACGTGAAGCAAAAAAAGGAAAAACTTCAAAAACAAACAGAAGTGTTAGAAAAAATTGCGCAGAAAGAAAAGGAATTAAAAAAGAAGCCTGGAAAAAAGCAAATTATCAAAGAATTAAAGTTGCTGAAGGAACAACTGAATGAGACTTGGAATCAGGAAATGTATTGGAATTTAAAGAAGTTACAACAGAAATCTTTTGAAGGGGCGAACAAACCGGGAAAATACTTAGCTTGGCAACTTAAGGCTAGAAGAGAGAGAAGAATGATAACCAAAATAATAGAAGATGGAAAAGAGTTCGTTGATCCTAATGGAATAAAGAGATGTTTCTACACTTCTTTTTTTTCTAATGTGTTTCCTATGTACACAATTTTAAGCTCTTGTAGTCAACTTCACGTCGCGCTTTTGGAGTTTGCGCCTCTCACCTATGTTGTCACAGGACACTTCGGGACATGCGTCAGTGTCAACACCCAAATCGGCATCGACGGCTGCGCTGTCCCCGATGCCGACTCACTCAGATGTCGACCGCCCGATGCTGAAACGCTTGGCCCAGACATCTCAGTCCGAAGCTCATACTCCCTCTAAAAAATGCAGGGAGGGCAAGGATGATCGGCCAGTCAAGCACAAAAAGCATAAGAAAACTCCCCCTATGCAAACTCTGCTGACCCCTCAGAGGGCCACGGAACCGAATCCTACGGGGACTGCTTCGCTTGACTCCTCGAGCTGAGAGCAGCAACAAGGTGTACCTTGGTCACCTTCGCTGCATGCTATCCAGCTCACTGACTCTGAGCACGATATGGACTTAATGCAGATCTCCCGGTATTCCAGTGTCAAAAGCCTACACTCCAACCATGGAGCTGACACTTTTGTTTGTCCTTCACCATTCCATCCTGATGATCGAGAACGGCCATCGGCAGTGATCCACCGCCACTCCATTGGGATCAACGGCAATGGCAATACATGTATGGGGCCTATCCATTCTCAAGTAGCATGCCATGGCTCCCACCCCAACCGATGGAATGGGGATGTCAGTTTACTTCCTCCCGACTCTCTCAATATCGAGATCTTCCACTGACGCTGGAGTTTGTGAGACCTCAACTGTTGAGGTCGACAGGCAAACCTCCCAAACCACCGCCTCTGATAATTCCCAAGTTTAAACATCCGTCGAATCCGGTTTCATCAACACCTATGTTGCCTATTTCCTTTTCCAAACTGTCTGAGCATTCTGCCTCTTCCGACACCTCCTCCCAATCAGGAGACGAAAACCCCGACCCTCCGGTGGAACCCTCGCCACCTCAACAAGTGGGCGATGATCTTCCAATTTCTCCTTCGGAGGATCTAAAATCTTATGGGGATTTCATCAAACAGATGGCTAACACGCTGACCCTGTTTATGGCGCAACCCCCGCCTACAGTAACAGATTCTGTGTTCAATATCGTGCAGATGGACACTTCTACTCCGATAGCCTTACCGATGACTTTGGTCCTGCTTCAGGCGGCTAAGGTCCCATGGTCTCATCCGGCATCTACCCCTGTCTCGAGCCGGAGAATAGATCATATGTATAAGGTGCAAGAGCAAGGTGCTGAATTTTTATTCACCCACCCTAAACTGAATTCAGTTGTAGTCACCTCCTCTTCCAAAGGCAGACGCAGTCATTCCACCCCTCCCGAGAAACAACGGAGGGGAACTCTATTCGTTTCGAAGAAAATTTTATTTTGCTGGAGCACTTGGCATCAAGACTTCAAACTATACTGCATGTATGGGAAGATATCAGTTTGCTCTCTGGGAGCAGATGTCCAAATTTATTGCAGTTCTCCCTGAGGACTCTAACCGACAAGCTTGCAGAATTCAAAAGGAGGGAATGCTTTTGGTTAAACACCAGCTCAATGCAGCTAAGCACACATTGGATGTGGCAGCCAAAACACTGACTTCAGCAGTTATCCTCTGACGACAGGCCTGCTTGTGCTCCACTGCCTTACCACAGGACACCAGGACTCTCATTGAAGATCACCCATTCGAGGGCAAGGGCCTCTTCAGTGCAACGACTGATATGGTCCTGCAGAACCTAGACAAAAGCATAAAGACCTCACAGAATTTAAGGGTCACATCGGCTTCTAAACTATCCAAAGCAAAATCCTGGAACAAGCCATGGTCCCGCAGATCCTCTCTTAAGTCATCTCCAGAAATACAATGGTATCGCTCACCCACTGTGTCTTCCCGCCCTTACTGGCACAAACCAAAATTCTCATCCGCCACTCAGCCTAGGGCTAAGACCCCTAAAGCTCCCAAACAGAGCCTTTGACTCCTGTCGTCCAACCCCTACCCGCCTGTCTCCCTACCTGGCTGCCTGGCAGCAAATAATGTCAGATCGGTGGGTACTCTCTGTCATCGAGAGAGGGTACCTCATAGAATTTATACAGATACCCAAGGCCCCCAACTTCATACATACTCCGCCATCCAGTACACTCCTGGAAGAAATCAAGAATCTTCTTCAAAAGGACGCTATAGAACCAGTCTCCATAGCACAACGTTACCATGGGTTTTATGCCCGTTATTTTATGGTTCCCAAAAAGGCCAGAGGCTTCCGTCCTATAATGGACCTCAGGGGAGTCAACTGTTTTATCTCCTATCAGAAATTCCGAATGACAACAATGCAAAGCAGTCTTCCCCTTCTCAGTGAAGGTGTCTGGATGGTAACCCTAGACCTGCAGGATGTATATTTCCATATAACTATTCACCCATCTCACAGGGAGTTTTTGCATTTTGTGGTCGTGGAGGGCCATTTTCAATACAAAGCCCTCCCTTTTGGGCTCTCAACAGTGCCCAGAGTCTTTACTAAAATGATGATTGTCATCTTGGCGTACCTCTGTCTTCAAGGTGTGCGGATCTTTCCGTACATCGACGACTGGTTGTTGATAGCAAGGTCCAGAGAGACTCTGCTCAACCATATCAATTTAACGCTGGTCACCCTAGATGCGCTGGGTCTGAGGGTGAACCTAAAAAAGTCAATGCTCCTTCCTTCGTTGAGAGGTCAATTTATTGGAGCGATCTTGGATTTGACTGTCTGCCGAGCTTTTCTTCCTCCCAAGAGGCGTGGACGACATTATCACTCTCATCAACCTAATGAGGACACAGGGAGATGCGTCAGCAAGGCAGATTCAATGACTCTTAGGTCTGATGGCCGCCACCACAGCGGTACTTGTCTTCGCCAGACTACAGATGAGACCACTTCAGTGGTGGTTCCTCAAGCGGTTCCATCTACAGTGGCAGCCCCAATCGCAACGGTTTGTACTCCGTGTACAAGTGCTGAATTCCCTAGAGTGGTGGGAAACTCCAGAAAACCAGGGAGCCTCTTGCACCCAGCCCTGAAATGACCCTCACCATAAATGCATCCCTGTTGGGATGGGGGGGCGCACCTCCAAGGTATGTGTGTGGGTGCCAAATGGGAACCGCATGTGGCCCACAAACACATCAACTTCCTGGAACTGTTGGCCATCCAATATGCCCTCAGGTCTTTTTGCCACCTCGTGGCTCACCACACGGTGGCAGTCCTGACTGACAACACCACTGCACTGTGCTACCTGAACTGGCAAGGTGGAACAGTGTCCAGGGGACTTTGTTGACTGGCCCTGGAGATTTGGACCGAATGCCACTCCCGGAGCGTGTTCATCATTGCAGCTCACCTGCCTGGGTCGCTCAATGTGCATGTGGACTTTCTGCGCAGGGGAGGCGCATCCCTCCACGAGTGGGAACTCAACTGGGATTACCTCCAACCAATTTTCAACAGATGGGGTTACCCAGAAATAGATACATTTGCGACACGCCAGAACACGAAGTGTCACCTGCTCAGTACCAGGGCGGGATGAGACCTCCTGTCTCTGGGGGACAGCCTCCTTTTCCCATGGTCCCACAGGCACATGTACCTTTTCCCACTAATCCCTCTGCTTACCAAAGTGCTAAGCAAAATCATGAAGGAGCAACCTCGGTGCATCCTCGTGTTGCCATGGTGGCCATGTCAGCACTGGTTCCCGACTCTACTCCACATGTCCCAGGGCACTTATGAACATTTCCCTCCGGCACCAGATCTCCTCCTGGCTCAAGAGGGCCAAGTGCTTCACTACGATGTGCCACACCTCAAGCTCACGGCATGGAGGATCCCCTAGCACAGCTTAAAAGCAGGATAGATCTTGTTCTGTTGAACTGTTGTAAACCAGCTACACGTGCTTCCTGTGAGGGGAAGTGGAAGAAATTCCTGACCTACCTTGAGTCGTTGGGTTTAAACCCCCCCCCCCCAGACTTGATAGTAATTTTCGGATTCCTGTTGACCTGCCTTGACATGGGTCTTAGTTGCTCCTCCTTAAAAGTTTATTTGGCCTCCATCTCTGCCAATCATCGTGCGGTGGACGGTCATTTTGTTTTTCTCACCCACAAACGAAGCAGTTTCTGAAAGGTCTCACTTGTCTCTTTCCCCCTACTTGTGGCCCAACTCCCTCATGGGACTTACCTCTAGTACTGTCCAAGCTAACGGGCAAGCCGTTTGAGCCCATGGCCACATCTAATCTACATCTTCTCTCGTGGAAGACTGCCTTTCTGGTAGCTATTACCTCAGCAAGATGAGTGAGTGAATTGTCTGCACTCCGTTGTGATTCTTCGTATTTCGTGTTTCAGCATGATGGTGTCATCTTGGCCCCGGATGTCTCCTTTCTGCCCAAGTTTGTTTCCGAGTTCCATTTGCAAGCTGACATTGGTCTTCCGGCGTTTTCCCCGTACCCTATGAGCGATGAGGAACGTTGTCTTCACACTTTGGATGTCAAGAGAGTCATACTCTTCTACCTTGAAAGGACAAGGTCATTCCATCAGTCACCGGCCTTGTTCGTTTCCTATAGCACACCTGTGCAGGGGAAGAAGCTCTCTTCACAATGTCTATCCAAGTGGATTGTGGAAACCATTAAACTGTGCTACTTCCTGGCCAAAAGGCCACTTCCAGGCCCGCTTCGGGCGCATTCCACGCAGGCAGTAGCCACGTCTACAGCCTTCCTGAGAGGTTCGTCGCTCACTGACATCTGTCAAGCAGCAACCTGGGCTACCCCTCACTCGTTTGTGAAGCATTATGCCATGGATGTGTATCTTCATCAGCGTTCTGTGGTGGGATGGGCAGTGTTGCAGGCAGCGCAAGTCTAGGACCTTCAGCGCCCTCCTCCAGGTAGGCTTGATTTTTTTGCTTGTTAATCTCCCAGATGTGTGATGCACAGAGACCACGAAGAAGATAGGCAGGTTGCTTACCTGTAACTGGTGCTCTTCGAGTGGTCATCTGTGCATTCACACCACCCACCCTCTTTCTCCTCTGCATTTGGTCCTCTGCTCCTTTATTGCTCTGAGACTGATGGCAGTGGTCAGAAGGAACTGGAGGGATTGTCGTGCCCCTCCCTTAGTCATGCGCAGTGGGGCCGGTGCGTGACTGGGGAGCGGGCGCAGAAAAATACCTTTCGCTTTTCAAGAGGAACTGATTGAGGTTGGCGCAGGCACACTATATCCCAGAGGTGTGAATGTACAGATGACCACTCAAAGATCACCAGTTACAGGTAAGCAACCTGCCTTTATGTAATGCTGTAAACACTGACCTGTATAAATTCTTTCATATTCTACATTTTGAATGAGAAACACTTTGTCTTAGGAAGTATTTTACTTATTCCATAATAGAAAATATACCATAGGAGTTTTTTCCAGAACTCTACAACATTTGTAATTGGGAGGGGGGGAACCCTCAGGGAAAAAATGAAGAGGGATTTCCTCCCAGGTTTCTTCCAACTTCTTCATATTTCTTGTCCCTGTATAGCCAAATTATCTATAATTTAAAGTTTGTTTATGCATATTAATAGGTAAAAAGTAGCTGTTCAGAATACCAAAACTTTTGTTGCCATTGTAAACAAGTAGGATAGACCATGAGAAAGATTTGTATAACAAGAAATATATCTCATATAGGTATTTGGAAATGATTCTACAGTTTTAGAGGGCCAATGGTACACATTTTTCACTGAGAAGTGAAGATAGGGTATATTTTCTTGTCACGAATGATTAATATAGCTGTAAGAAAATTAAAAAGATTCTGTGTTGACCCTGATGTATTATTCAATATACAAGAATTCCAAGAACATCTTTTCTCATTTTTCCAGTGGAAAGTTTGAGAAATTCTAGGAAGCACTAAAAGTACTCCCAATTATTCCCCCTCCCCCCTCAGAATAAATGAAATTATTTTAAGGCATACTTTTTTCTTATCATGAACATTTTAGTGTGGTATGAAATTTAATAAATACAATGAGCTCTAGAAAGAGGCTCTGTGAGAGTGCCCTGGCCTTGGGCAGTCAGCATCAATTTGCTGTGGCAACCTCAGCAGGGTATAATGACATAGAGTCCACCATTGTCTCCAGAGGAACTGATCTCTGGTACCTGAAGAGCAGTTGTAATT
Organism: Gekko japonicus; assembly: GCF_001447785.1. NCBI lineage: Eukaryota > Metazoa > Chordata > Lepidosauria > Squamata > Gekkonidae > Gekko > Gekko japonicus. Next base: position 95,320 of record NW_015168656.1, read on the forward strand.
TTGAGTGATCTCCAGCCCTCTGCTGGAGATTGGCAACAATGATTTCCCAAGAGGAAATGACTGGTTTGGAGGGTGGAGTCTATGGCATGGTGCCTGTCTGAGGTTCAACCCCTCCTCAAACCCCACCCTCTCCAGGCTCCATCCCTTGAATCTCCAGGAATTTCCTAACCTGGAGTTGGCAACCCCGTCTCCTTCCCAGCTAACCACCAACCTACTGTTATCTGCCCTTCTAACTTCAGCTGACTTCTGCCCTTCCCTCCTGGAGAGCAGTTGTAATTCTGAGTGATCGCCAGCCCTCACCTGGAGATTGGCAACAATGGTTCCCCAGGAGGAAATGGCTGGTTTGGAGGGTTGAGTCTATGACATTGTACCTGTCTGAGGTCCCACCCCTCCTCGAACCTCATCCTCTCCAGGCTCCACCCCTCAAATTTCCAGGAATCTCCCAACCTGGAGTTGGCAACCCCATCTCCTTCCCAGCCAACCATCAACCTACCTTTATCTGCCCCTCTGACTTCAGCCTTCCATCTCCTCTCCCCTCCCTCCCTCCTGGAGTTGTAATTCTGAGTGATCTCCAGTCCTCACCTGGAGATTGGCAACAATGGTTCCCCAGGAGGAAAAGTACAGTCTTTCTCTGCAATGGGTACCAAAGCAGCACCTTTTAACTTGCACAACAACCCTGCGAGGTAGGTTGGGCTGAAAATCCAAAACCACCCACTCAGCTTCCACGGCAAGAACCTTGGTCTGGCAAACCCTGCTCTGGAGAAAATAACTGCTTTGGTGGGTGGACTCTATGGCATTTTATTCATCTGAGGCCTCTCCCCTCCCCAAACCCTGGGTTCCATAGACTTCAACACAATCTCCAGGAATTTTCCAATCCGGAGCTGGCAACTCTAGTCAGCACTTGGCCCCAATGAGTTCCCCACAAAGGCCAAAGGCCTGGAAAGGGCTTCATTGCTTTGTCTTTTTACTGACAGAACCAAGCTTGGTTGCCTAGCAACAGCCACGGAGGGAAAATTTAGTCCCACAGGAGCCAAGCAGAAGTGTCTTCATCAGGAGAGACAGCTGTTTGTTTGACAGTTATTCTGACAGGGAACAGTGGCTGAGGTGGTAGTGGGCGGAGAAGAGGAGCGGACCCAGCCCCCAGCCAATGGCATGTGATTATTCTTGAGTGGCGGTTCATGGACCAATGGCTGATGGAGCGCACAGCAGAGCCAATGGGAGAACTGGAAATGGCCAGCACGTCAAGAGAATTATATATATAAGATAACTATACTGTAGCAGTATAAAACATACTTTCAAGAATACATTTATCTAAATGTCAATAATATGGCAATAATTATTATGCTATAACGTATTTAATAATATACTATTAGAGTTTGGTGTCTGCAATAACTTGATATTTGGATATGCTGGTAGTAAGAGAGTGTTTCTGTTCAAATAATAATTTATTTTGTTTACTACAGAGTGTTTGTTTTTACCCTCACTTTTTATTTTCCCTTGCCTCTCAGTTGGCAAAAATTAAGATGTGTGTAGTGAGAATAGGGTGGAACAGTTTTCGACATTCTCAAGTATTGGTATATTAGTACATATATTTCATTTCCCCCCCAAATTTCCTTTTTCACAAAAACGTTGGGGGAAGGCGTCCCCCACGCTGGTGGCTTCAAAACTTCCAGAAATTTTACTTCTCTGTGCTTCGCTTGCCCTGAGCTGGATAGCCCAGGCTCACCTGACCTCAGAAACTAAGCAGTATCAGTCCTGGTCAGTATTTGGATGGGAGACCATCAAGGAATACTAAGGTTTCTATGCAGAGCCAGACAATGTCAGTACCGGTGAACATCTCTTGCTTTGAAAACCTTATGGGATCACCACAAGTCAGCTGCTACTTGAAGGCATAAACAAACAAAAATCTTTGCAACTTTTAATTATTCATTTACTTCATCTGTACCCTGCATTTCTCCATCAGGATCCGAAGTGGCTTATGTCATTCTTCTCTCTCTCTCTTTATCCTTACATCAGCCCTGTGAGGTAGGTTAGGTTGAGCATGTGTGACTTGTCCTAAGTCACCCAGCAAGCTTTCATAGTGGAGTGAGGATTTCAACCTGGGTCTCCCAGATCCTAGTCTGACAGTCTATCACACTAATTCTCTTAATTTGAATTATCTGGTTTAATCCATAAAGAGAGGATATTCATATAGAGACTCCTCCGGCACAATTATAGATGTTTAGCCTCTGACAAAATCAGAAGAATTGCTGAAAATATGCTAACTTATTTAAAAAGCACCACTATCGACATGTTCCCCATTTATTATCTAAGAATTGCAATGAGCCCTTGTTCCACCAGGTGAGAACAATGGCTTGGAATTGAGGCCTTTGTTCATGGATTACTTGGGATAGGTACTGGTCTACAAGCTCTTCTGGTGTTCTGTCTATTCTGGGAATCATTGTGGACAGTAAACCCCCCCCCCCCCAATGTTTCTTTTGTAGCTCTTCTTTTCTTTGAATCTGTTTGACTGTAGGCCAAAGTAAGAGTGAACATTGAACAGTGCTCTGTTAATTTGCCTTGTATTTCAGGAGGTGTAGTGGTTAATCAGGGGGAAGGAGGAGAACACTGTGAAAATCTTTTTATTGGAGTGTGAAATGGGTTTCAGTAACTTTGCATGAATCATGTGTAGCAAAACATCATTGATTTTATTGTTTGGGATTTATTAGGAAAAATAATATTGACACCCCTAGATCCTTCTGTGAATTGATCTAACTTTTAACTGTTTCTGTATAAATATTAGTTGAATCTTCACATAATAAAAACTGCATTAAAACTAGGATAGTTGTAAGAAACAATTAAATTGCTTATTTTATGCCCAATTCTCTATCTCTTAATAGTGCTCTCCACCTTAATGTAGGTGGATTCAGTTGAATTTTATTGATATGTTTTTATAGTCCACTATTCTCACTGAGGCGCAAGGCAGATTACACAATGTAAATGAAGTAATTTATAAAGTAATGTTGGTTTTCTGTTCTTGTTGAATGAATAAAAAACATCAGGGGTGTAGTCAGAAAATTTTGTGCGATAGGGTGTTGGGAAATCACGTGGGGCAGGGGAGATGGAGGAAAGAAAGAGAGAAAGTGACAAGCTGCGAGCCCGCCTGCAGCAGAGGAAGAGGACTTGGCTTGGTGGTGGCGGCCTAACTGCACCTGCACCAGCCCAGCCATGTGACCTGCCATCATGTGACCCGGGTTGCCTTGGCTGGTGCAGGCACAGTGAGGCCACTGCCGCCAAGTTGAGTCCTCTTCCTCTGCTGTGGGCAGGCTCGCGGCTTGAGCAGTATTTAAAAGGCGGAGCCAAGTCCTTTTCCTCATCTACTGGCTTCCTCACCTATATGAGTTGGGGAGGGGGGAATCTTCAACTCTTTCTCTTTTGCATTTTGCAATGTTATTTTTTGCAATTTTCTTTTCTTTTTCATTTTAAAAAACCTATTTACTTTCTGGCCCATAAAAAAGAAAATGAGACTGAAGCATCCCTGACTGTGTCTGGGGTCATTTTGGAAACCCCACGTACATATCACATTAAAAAAAATATTTTTTAGTTTTCTTTGAATTTTTTCCAGTGGAGGCAGCACTCATCCTTGGGGGGGGGGGCATTACCCCCACATGCTCCCTTAGGCTACGGGCCTGAAAAACATTAATCTGTTTTTATTTACATCTTAAGAACCTGTATGCCTAATACATTAGGAAATGATATATGAAAGACTGTCCTTTCAGTCTTTGTGTTTGATTTTAATGTATAGTTTAAATGCTTCTTTTTTACTGAAATGCATCAGTATAAGTGTGCTTTGTTAGCCATAAATTCTGTCTTCTCTTACAGATATTTAATTAGTCAAGGAGCACATGTAGGAGCAGTAAATAGTGAAGGAGACACTCCATTAGATATTGCTGAAGAAGAGGCGATGGAGGAATTGCTTCAAAATGAAGTGAACCGACAAGGTAACTTAAGTGTTTATTGGAGTTTAGTTCATAAAAGACATCAAATTTGTATTTTAAAAGTTAGATGTTGTTGCATGACATTTTAATACGTAGATTCTACCATTAATTCTCCATTTATATTTAAGAAGTTCTTTAAAAACAAAACAACATTATATGTGGGAAAAACTAAAAAAGTTGCAATAAGCATTTACACACCATGTATCTTTATTTTGCTATGATAATTAATCATCAGTTTACATCTTAAAAATTCCAGTGTTTTTTCCATTTTCCAAAATGAGCATGTTTATTTAAGTACATCCCTTGATTGTTTGTACAAATGCATGTCCTGTGTTGGGGTCATAAATTGAAAGTGACTAAATTAAGGGCAAGATCTCTTTTCTTAATGTTTGTCTTGGTCATACCTTTTAATGCACGTGTTTGCATGGCCAACAACTGCTGCCATTTAAATGTTCTCTTGGAGAAAAAGAGAGAATGTATCCCAGCTGCAATATTAGTTTTTGTTAATTATTTAAAGAACAGAGTTGTTTGTGATCTGATGTGAGGATGCAATACAACACTAATCAGGAGTGGAAACCACTGGAGAACATTTCATTGTTAAATATAATTTCCAGCAAACCATTTTGCTTCTTAACTGTAACAACCCTGTAAAAAAATAGTACACAGAGCATTTGGGGTATATTTCCACTCCAGCTCAAATACCTTCAGGATTTTGGGGTAGAAAAATTCCCACAAAGGTGAAAGGTAACCCAGTGCCAAAATGCATAGATTTTTGAGGTTGTTTTGTACCCCAGGTGCCTTGTTCACAGAAACTAAACTGTGGCCCCGGTCACACGGGCAGGAAACTGCAGAGGAGAAGCGTGGCTGTTTGCCCTGGGGCAAACTACTGCGCAGTTACGTGATCAGACCTCCTGTGGAGGTTCTGTGGAGGTACCGTGGAGGTTCCATGGCAAGGGAGAGGTGCCGATCACAGGACAAGCCGGCGCACAACGAAGAAGCGTGCGCCGCGGCAAACTGTTTGTTATTTTTGTGTACATGACAAATGTGCATGCTCCGTTGGGTGCGCATGCGCATCCACAGAGACTTGGACAAAAAAAACCACCTTATTTGCAAGGGGACATGGGCGGGTGCCGGATGCCACCGGAAACGCGATCAGACGCCCGCCCTTGCCCCGCAGTTTCCGGAAACTAGTACCTCCAAGGTACTAGTTTTTTGCCACGCAGTTTCGGCTGGAAGCCTCGGTTGAGCCACGGGAGTGCTACGCTTCCCAGATGTGCTGGTGAGATCGCGCCCGGAAACTCCGTTTGTTTTCCGTCTCACTTGTGTGGCTTCTGTTACGTGTGACCGCAGCCTGTAAGTGTTAACTGGCTGTACTTTGCGGACATTGTTTTCTACTGTACTGTACAGGTGACAATGTCCTAAGAAGACAGAGTTTTATACCTATCTACGTACAGTTTGGTGTAGTGGTTAGGAGCGTGGACTCTAATCTGGGAGAATCAGGTTTGAGTCCCCACTCATCCACATGCAGCTGCTGGTGTGACCTTGGGTCAGTCATAAGTTCTTTCAGAGCTGTTCTCTCATGAACAGTTCTCAAGAGAGCTCTCTTAGCCCCACCTACCTCACAGGGTGTCTGTTGTGGGGGGCAGAAGGGAAAGGAGAGTGTAAGCTGTTCTGAGACTCCTTCGGATAGTGAAGTGTGGGGTATAAATCCAATCTCTTCTCTTCTTCTGTCAATAGATGCACAATAGCAATTGAAGAGTTTCTTACTCATGAAGCTTATCTGAAAAAATTGTACGTGTTTCATGTATACGTGCCACTTTCCAGTACTTGGTGTTGTACATATTAGACTCCATGTCAAAAATGAAGTCAAATGAGGAAGAAGATCTATGTTTTATTTCAATTAACAGGAAAACAATTGGACCAAATAACTCATCAACAATTGACATCTTTCTTCTTCTTCTTCTTCTTCTTCTTCTTCTTCTTCTTCTTCTTCTTCTTCTTCTTCTTCTTCTTCTTCTTCTTCTTCTTCTTCTTCTTCTTCTTCAACATATTCTGAACATATTCAGGAAATACATGATATTTTATACATGGACTGACATAATCAAGAAAACAATATTCAAAAAGCATAATTGGTTACAAAAGACAGTGGTCATTTGAATAATAAGCTTCTTATTTGTCAGATGTAAATAAACATATATCTACGTAAATCTAAGTGTTTACATAACCTAGCCTAAATGATAATGGGCAAGGATTCTTCATATCCCAAACAAAAGTATTCATTACTGATAACAAGACTAAAATCTTCTATGACCCAGACATTGCAAGGTTTTGCCCTTAAGAACTACAGAATCATGAACTTTGTACCTATTATGTTGTCTGTTAACAATATCAGACCTACAAGAGGAAAGCCTTCTATATAACAGGCTTTTCTAACATCCTAATAAAATATTACTTAAAAATAAATCTATAAAAACTAGATAAATATGAATAATCAAAAAAGGGGGAAATCTTTATAGTCCCATCTCTACTACATTGGAAAGGAAGACTTTCTGAGGTTGATAATTATGACATTGCATGACTTAATTCCAATATTGGAATAAATCCAATGCAGGAGTATGTATGAAGGGTGAGTACAATGGTTTGAAGAAGGAACATAGATTCATTGGACTAAAATACAGTATATTGGCTACATGGATTTAAAAGGGATAATGATTTATTATATTGAATATACAGGGATGTTTTGTTTTTCATTTCATATTCTATCTCTAAGAGAGTCACTGGAGAAGCTGAGCTAGTACTGGGGTTCTTCCTTTATAAAATGTACACTAGTTAAGGGTTTTAAAGATGTTATTCTGTGTATTCTGCTTTTATGAAACATGGAAAAGTAGACATAAATTGATGCTTTTTAGCTCTTTATTAAATTTTAAACACATGTGTGACAGAATTGAAAATCTGGGACCAGCAGAATGTTGAGATAGATCCCTGCTGAGTCACATGACATAGGGGGAGGGGGCCTTTTGGCTCGAGCACTCCCTGAGTGACAGAATACTGACCTAACTGACGGTTGGGGGCGAACAGTTGGAAGGGACAGTTGGAGGAGGCAGTTGTTGAGTTGGACAGAGAAGTTAGCAGGAGCAAGTCGGCTAACCGAGCTTTTGAGAGAACAGCCTGTTAACAGTTGATGTAAAGCACTGTGGCTGAAGAGCACTCTGCACTGATTCCTCAGATATATCGAGGAGGGTAAAAGTATAAGACCTGAGTGGTCACAGACACCAGAAACACTGCTCCACAGGGACTTATAAAGTGGCTGAGTAAAGGCTAGAGTGTCTGGAGAGAGGAGTCTGGAAGGCTGGTTAGGTGACCAGTTAGACTCAAAGGGGCCAGGCAAATAAAGCCAAAAGTTAACCACTGAAGGAGTGACTGGAGAGTGAGATCTGAGTTGTGTGGTGTGAACTAAGGAACATCTAGGTACTGAACTAAGAGTGAAAAGCAGACAGCCTAAGCCAAGGCAAAGTGATTTGTTTATTCAACAAAGTATCAGAACATCCTGTGTAAATATATCCCATCCCCCTGATGAGTTTTCTGTGCAACAATAAAGTAACTGTGCCTTTTGAATGTTACAAGTATTGGTGCCTGACTTTCTGAGGAGCCATATACTGTGCAGTAGTCCTCAAAGAAGACAGCGTGAAATAAACAAACCCGAAAGAGAATATTATACATTGGGGGTGTAGAGGACTGGTCAGGAAAAATAAAATCAACTCTGACTAGGTCCTGACACACAGACCCTCACAGAACTGACTGCATAAAGGGGGTTCGTGTCATAACATGTTTGTCAATGCTGCTAGAATTGAACTTTAGTCAAATTTTGGTGTGTATGTGGGTCGGTATTTCATTCTACTGCTTTGGATTTAATCACAATATTTAGGTTGGGGAATGGCACAGGGTTTATGTTGAAAAAAGTAAGCCTGTTGCTTGCTCTCTTGTTACGTGTTCTGAAGATGACATCTTGGGTGAAATTGTGAAAGTCGGCAGAGAGAAAGGCAGTAACTTTGTATTTGAACATACGAAGTAGAAAGGAAAAGTGATAAAGTAAATGCAAAAGTAATGCAATAACCTGTACCACGATTGGGGTGTATACTATGTGTGCCATTTAGAAGTTTCAGTGTAGGCCAAGAGTAAATAATATCCTAGACATCGATTTCAATCATAAGATAATAAAAACTGTGTTATACTCTTAAGTGTCATCCACACAGTATTCAGTGTATGTTCAAATAAAGTAGTAGGGTATATAAATGTGGCATAAACAATATAACAGCTGTTGAATTTATTAAGGGTACTTTAAATATTAAAGCAGCTTTTTAAATAGCTTCTCATTTCCGTGATTGTCAAATATCCTCTTTTCCTTATATCCTGCCTTAATAGTTACACCTATTTTAAGTTTCTTATAAGTGTTGACGAGTTTTGTTTCTGTGCATCATCTCACTCTCACACACAAAAAAGCTACAAATGTCTGCCTTGAAATATATAGAACAGAGAAAAATGGCTTGCAGTGTTTCTTAAATGTGTATTTTTTGTATTAAAGTCATTTGAAATTTATTTACATCCTACAGCAGTGAAGTCTAATGCTTGATAAAAAAGGTCACGTACACATTAATGCTAAACTGCACAAAAGGTGGAAACAAGATTTAGAAATTTAAAATGTGTACTTTATTTTCATCCTCATCTGAAAATTAATCTACCTCCACACCCTGCCTTCGACAACAACAGACAACCACATGTACAGCCACAGACAAAACGTTACTGTAGGGCTTGTGGAGCAAAGGAGCACTTTGAGCACAGATTCCACCTTTGCTTAGCCAGATGCCAGTTGGTTGTTCATCAGGTGGCTCCCAAAAGGGACGGGTACAAAATGGACGCAGGCTCAATAGCAATGGGGGTAAGGTAAGGGCACAGTCTGGCCTTGGGGCACAGTGGCTGGAGCCACATCTCTCCCTGTTGGGTCACCATCTGTGAAATGAATGAACACATGGAGAAGCATCTGCTACAGGGCTTCAGTGGCTTCTTGGGTGTTCACACAGGGACTGCCGTGCAGTGCACCTGGCAGCTCCTGAGACACATCAATGCCACACACACAGCCCCCCATTGGCTTGCACCATCCTAAACCCTCTCATTTGTGTGGCACTCATGTCCAAACCACCAGTGAAGGAAGAGACCACCTTGGTAGTTGCTTTAGGGGATTCTGCTCCTGCAAAGAAATGGGTTCAGGGGTTATGTTCTATTGCACAGCACTCTAGATGGTGGGGCGTAACCCCCCCCCCCCATGATAGAGGAGATGGAATAACTGGGATGGAAGTGGGGAGAAGTGAGGCATGAAATGTGGGCTTTTTTTCCCTGTTGGATGTTCCCACAAAGTGCCCACGCAGTGGTACTGAGTGATCTTCTTCGTGGTCTCTGTGCTTCACACCAATGGGATCTAGTGCGCCTGCGCTGGATCTGCCGGTGCCTAGCAAGCTCTCTAAAAGGATTTTCGTGCCTGGCCCAACTGAGCATGCTCAAGGGGCCCCAGTGAGCATGCCCAGAAGGGCAGGCACGGACATCCCGCCAGTTCTTTCCTTTCCGCCGCGCTGAGCAGACCTTTCTTCGAGAGGTCTGGCCGGATCGCTGCTTTTGGATCACTTTTTAGTGATTAGCTCTCATTTTTCGCCTCAGTTTTTCTTCAGTTTCTTTTTCTTCCTGTGTTTTGACAAAAAAAGAGACTTTTTGTTTTTCGTCGTCTGAGGTAAAATTGCCTCAGGCCTTCGGGCCGCTGCCCCCCCCCCACACCCTCCTTGTAGCTGGCTTTTTCTCCTCAGTCTATGGAGAAGAAGAAGACAAAAAAGTCCAAAAAGTGGGGATTTTTCAACCGTTGTCGTACTTGTGGAAGTAAATTGGCCCCTCCAGACGGCTATAAGTACTGTATCTTCTGTCTTGGGGAGACCCACAAGCCAGACTCTTGTGAACATTGTGCGCAGTTTTCCAACCAAACTCGGAAAAACAGAGCGGCACGTTTGAGAGTTTTTCTTTTGGAGAAGGCGCTTCAACCGATGGCTGACCCGCCAGTTATTTCCTCCGTCGTCATGTCTTCCGCTGCCGACGCGTCGATATCGAAGGTTAAGTCCGTGTCCGATACCGAGAGGTCGAGACCGAAACCTAAGGTACCGAACGTTCCTTCCGCAGCATCCACCCCTGATAAGAAGGCCAGGAAGTCGGACTCCTCAGTGGTGACACAGAAGGTGGCCAAGGCAGTGAAGCCTGCTAAGAAGGACTCTGTGCCAGCAGTGCCGGCCCTTCCGCCACCATCGATACCGACTGGTTCGACACCGATGGCATCGATACCCGTAAACCAGGTCGCATTTGAAACGACGGTACTTGTGCTAGACTCTCCAGACCATCAGGTGGAGACAGCCTTGTACGATGTCGACCAAATGGGACTCGTAAGTCACCAGTTGGGTGCGGAGTGTTCCCCCAGTCCATCCAGCTCGTCGGCATCGGTTGCCTCAGAGCCTCCCGACATCGACGACCATCGGCATTGATGCACAAGATCCAATGCGGAGCGTCCGCCTCCCCGTCTGTCGCCTGACTCCATCGATATCGACGCCTTTGACTGCAGAAGGGGCACGTATGCTCTTCCGTCAACCTATTCTTCGCGTCGTCCTCGGTCGAGGAGTCGTTCCCCAAGATCGTGCATGCCGCCACCGATGATTTGGGATGAAAGGCAGTACCGTTACCTATACGGTCCGCACCACCCTCCGATGCCATGGCTGGGCCATTCGGGATACACTGACTGGGACAGATACTCCTGTCGATCTTCCCACAGATCCCGTTCTCCAAGGCGATCAAGACCATCTGCAACGGTCTCTCGTCCTCCTCAACCGGACGCTGTTCCACTGTCGGGAACGTCTGCCGTCCCTATGGCTGCACCAATCCAGCCGCCTGCTCCGTCTCCACATCAGTCTACCCCGGCTGGGGAGCCTGACTCTTCGGACCCATCGATATCGGGTTCCGATACCGAACCATATGAGTCTCCGACGTCGCCCCCCCCACCGACGTCTTCCAAAACCTTCCTATGTCTCCATCAGATGCCTTGTCGTCCTACACCGACCTAATCAAAAGAATGGCCCACGCGTTGGGCTTGTCAATTGTTCAAAAGGATCCTCAGTCTACGGATTCCCTCTACGACATCGTCCAACTTGATACATCCTCAGTCATCGAGCTCCCAATGTCGTCAGTATTGCTAGAAGCCGCAAAAACCCCTTGGCAGAAACCGTCGTCCGCCCCTGTCTCTAGTAAAAAGCTGGACCACATGTACCGCATTCAGCAAACTGCGGCAGAGTTCCTCCTCACCCATCCTCAACCAAATTCCTTAGTCGTCACCTCGTCCTCCAAATCCAAAAAGTCGCAATCTGCTCCTTCCGATAAAGAGGGCAAGAAGTTGGATTCGTTTGGCCGCCGCTTCTATTCTACGGGAGCGTTGGCTGTGAAAGCCTCTAACTATCTCGCCTGCATGGGTCGATACCAGTACACCCTGTGGGAACAGGTGTCCGACCTCTTAGTCCATCTGCCTGAGGACAAGCTGTATGCGGCGAAGCTCCTCCAGAAGGAGGGCATGGTGGTCGCCAAGCAGCAGTTGTCAACAACCAAGCATGTTCTAGAGGCCTCATCCAAGACCATGGCGTCAGCAGTCGCGCTTCGGCGTCATT
>NW_015168656.1:109505-139043 GCF_001447785.1 Gekko japonicus
TGGTGCCGGACATTTCATTTTTGCCCAAGGTGGTCTCTGAATTCCATCTGCAGTCTGAAGTCTTCCTCCCTGATTTTTATCCTGACCCAAAATCACAGGAAGACAGACTTATGCACACTCTAGACGTGAAGCGGGCCCTCCTCTTCTACTTGAATAGGACACGCTCCACCAGGCAAACCCCTAAGCTGTTTGTCTCATACGTTGCACCCCGTGTGGGCACCCCAATCACTGCCCAACGTCTATCCAAGTGGATTGTAGGTCTGATAGAACTGTGTTACCTACTGGCGAAACAGCCGTTGCCAGGCCCGGTACGGGCTCATTCCACCAGGGGTGTCGCTACATCCACTGCGTTCTTGAAGGGAGTACAGCTGCAAGACATTTGCAGAGCCGCAACCTGGGCCACGCCAACTACCTTTATCAGGCACTACGCCCTAGACGTCCGCCAGTCCACCAGTGACAGTCTGGGACGTCAGGTTTTGGCCTCGGCTAAGCAGTAAACACCTGACAGCACCCACCTCCAGGTAGGCTACTTCTCGCTAATCTCCCATTGGTGTGAAGCACAGAGACCACGAAGAAGATAAACAGGTTGCTTACCAGTAACTGGTGATCTTCGAGTGGTCATCTGTGCATTCACACCACCCGCCCTCCTGCCCCGCTGCTGTCTTCTTCTACCTGTTTTGTTAGGAGATTGATGCGCGGCGGTTGGTAGGAACTGGCGGGATGTCCGTGCCTGCCCTTCTGGGCATGCTCACTGGGATCCCTGAGCATGCTCAGTTGGGCCAGGCACGAAAATCCTTTTAGAGAGCTTGCTAGGCACCGGCAGTTCCAGCGCAGGTGCACTAGATCCCATTGGTGTGAATGCACAGATGACCACTCGAAGATCACCACTTACTGGTAAGCAACCTGTTTTTCTCTCTGTGCTTTTCGTACCACTAAGGTGCACCAGTGCTCACTGTAAGTCTGCATGGCAGACCTTGGTGGGGTAGGGCATGTGGCACGGAAAGCTGTCTGATGGCTCACTGCCATGCAGATTTAGAGCAAGCTCTGGCGCACCTTGGTGGTGAGAAAAGCACAGAGAGAACACTCAGTACCATTGAGTGGGCACTTAGCAGGAACATACAATAGGGATTTGTAAGTATTTGTAAGGACCGTGATTGGATGCTGGGGAGGGGGTGTGCCAGGTGCAGGGTAAGTGGGTATTGGTTGTTCTTTAGGTCGGCATCCTTAGCTGCTTGGGATCTTTTGGGGGGGGGGGGTTAAATTTTTTTATTTTTAAAACTTTATGTTCACATACATTTCATCAGTTTCGAAGCTGCTTGGGATCTTGTTGGCATGCCTGGAGGGGTGGGTTAATTTTCATGTAAAATGACTGTCTATGGACTATGCCACCATTTGTGATGGCACGATTTCCCCCAGTTTGGGGGTATTCCTGTACTGAAAGCGCTTTTAGGGAGCTGCTTAAATGTGGCCATGCCCCCCCCCCCCAATGCCCACATGGATGCCAGTGCAGGGATCTATGTTGGAGTTGTGTTGTCACCCAGCTGCAGTGCAGCAGCACCACATTGGAGCGGCGCAGTGGCACTAGTGTCCTGTGCCAGCATAACTGGCACTTATGCTGGCATAAAGGTCAGTCAGTTCCCTGAGCTGATTTGCCCCCACCCCACCCCGAGATTGCACTGTGATGTTTGTATCCTGACTCTGCCATAGAGGCTTGCTAGGTGACCTCAGACCGATCACACACACTTGGTCTAACTTTCTTCACAGGGTTGTTGTGAGGATAAAATGGATGAGAGGAGAATAATGTAAGCCATTTGGAGTTCCCATTGGGGAGAAAGGTGTGTTATAAAATAATTTATTCTTTGTAAAGTTTGCAGGACATATAGGGAATATTGCTAAACACTGAGAAAACTAAAGGGAGTGCTCAGAAAGTTAAATTCTGCACAAGAAGTATTTTGACTTCAAAATAACCAAATTAAATATTAGCTGTGGCTTGTAAGCAACAACAGCATGAACAGTGCTATGGTACTTTAAATGCCAAGCAATTTATCGCAGTAGGGTTTTCTGGAGGCAATGGCCCTCTTGGTTAGGTGTATACAGTATAATAAAAAGGGTGTACATTCATAGGTGTAGACAAAGTTAATTCAGTCAGAAAGTTGATTGGTGTTTCTGATACTGTAATATAGACAGTCCAATGTCTAAGCTCCACAGTGCTGTGAGCAGAAATTTTAACTTGTGAGTGAAAAAAGCTAGTAGCATTAAAGTTGGGAGTGACTCTACATCTGACTATCGCTTAAACTAGTTTTTTTAGATTATTTCCATAACCTAAAAATCTCAGAATAAATTATTTTAAATTATATTTAAACTGTATTTTAAGAATAATTTAAACATTATAAGAGAAAACAGAATCAAGTCAAATTTCACCCACCCCTTTCCACTATATTGGTTGACCTGCCCTCCTGAAAACAAGTCTACCTACCCCAATCCACTATATTGATAGACCTGGCCTCTGGAGAACAGGTCTACCTGCCCCAGTCCACTATATTGGTAGACCTGGCCTTGGACCATCGCCTTGCACTGAGTCTTAGAAAACATACCAGTACGGTGTGTGTGTGGAGTCTTGCAGTATGCTTTGTTTTATTAGTGAAATATGACAACCAGCATTACAGTATAACAGAGGTGGAAAAATCACTGTCAGAACCTTGCCTAACCTAACAAACAGGAAGTTGCTGAAATGTTATCAGTCTGCCTAAACTACTTATTTATTCAAATATTTATATCCCACTTTTCCCTGTGTCTCAAGGGAGCTTAGAAATCACACTGAAAAGCATAATAGGGGTGTGCAAAAAAACCAATGGTTTTCCCCAGCTCCATTATAGCCTACTAGCCTGATACCCGTGCTTTGCTACAGTATTTAAGTTCCATAAATCCAGTTATAATACTGATGATGTGATGTTTGAAAGGCAACATTTGTTGTAGGAATTCTAATTCTACAGAAGACTGTAGTGTAAAGGATGAAGTGAGACATACATACTTTTTCTTTCTCTACCGAAGGACCTCTCTATGGACCACATTGGCGGTTCTGCCCTCATTGGCGGTTCTGCCCTCATCAGGCTGCTCGGTGAGCTCACTCTGCAGCAGGCAACATAGAACTGTCCATTTAAGAAGCTGTCGTCTGTTAAGTCAGCTCCTGCCACCTTCCACGAAAGTGATGGCCTTTCTACTTGTGTTCCTGGATTGTTTTGTTCATATGGAGGCGGTGTTGTTCTGAGCACCTCAGGGTGATCTCATTGGTACTTGGCCCTTGCAGCTCAGTGCCCACAGGAGTACTATATGCTATTTATGTCTTTATGTCTTTTATGTTATTTTATGTTATTTATGTCTATATGCTATTTATGTATTTATGTCATTTATGTTATTTATGTCTTTCCCGCATTCCTAAGTCCCGCATTCCTAAGTTGCCTTCTTCTTGTAGCGTTGGTGTATCTGGCTCAATGTTTGCCAGGAGCTTTCTTGGGGGCAGTAAGAGGTGAGAGGTTGAGGGGGAGTTGGTGTGAGGGAGTGGTGATGCGGTGGACATTTCTTCAGGTTCATGAGGGAGGCACGCATTAAAATGGCTCCTAGAAAAGTCCTTTACTATCTCCCCATGAACATTCCTTAACTCAATTGCCATGCTGGCTATTTTGAAAAATTCAGGAGTCTTGAATCACAGATTTCTGTAACTGTCCTCAGCTGTCTGCAGTATATTCTAACTGTGTTTAGATCCACAGCTGAGCAATCAGAGGGCAGCGGGTGCAAACAGGCAGGTTTTACCTCAGAACTCTGAACTACACAGTTGACTAATGGGGGGGGGGGGGGGGGGCACAGCAGCCTGCCAGTCACATGGAAAACAATTGGGGGAACAGATTTTGCCCTTTTTTGTATACCCTTATGGGTCGTGTTTCTCAGAAAACCCTTTGTGAGGGGCTTGACATCATGGTAGGAATGCACTCCCCTTATTTTGGGTTTCTTGGTGCAGGGGTTTGGCCTGGGAGGGCCCAGCCCCCATTTTTAAACAAATTTGTCTCTCATTTATATTTAAGAAGTGGGACATAACTACGTATTCAAAACACCATCAAAGCAATCAGATATTAAGCAAGTTCATATGAATCAATTTTCTAGAACCCACATTGTGAGAAGTTAAATAACCTAATAAAGGAAACCAGTTTTCTACAAATTTGGGGTATATTTCCATTGTGGGTGGGAGTGTGGCTAAGATAGGCCAGCAGCACTGCTAAGGTGATCCTGCTGGGGCGGTGTCCCTGATGGATTATTAAAGTACCCTAGTCCTACTCCTACATCTGACAGACACCCGCCTGTCTGGAATTGGGGGGGATTGTGTTTAAAGACATAAAGGAGGCTGGGCCAGCAGCAGGGCTAAGGCAATCCTGCTGAGCAAACCTCCTCAGTGGCTGTAAGCATCCCACCTCCTTTCCTACACCTGACAGGCAGCTGCCTGTCCAGTGTAGGAGGGGGAGGGGGGAGGAATATTAGAAGCCACTGTGGAGGCAAGGCTGGCAGGATCACTAAGGTGTTACTGCTGGGGCAGGCTCCCTCATGGCTTTAAGCACCCTGCAACCGCTGCTGCACCTGATAGACAACTGCCTGTTAGGTGTGGGAGTGTGTTGGAAGCTATCAGAGAGGCTGGGCCGGCAGCATCGCTAAGGTGATCCTGTTGGGGCGGCATCCCTGATGGATTAAAGTACCCTGGCCCTGCTCCTACATCTGACAGACACCGGTCTGTCTGGTGTTGGAGGGGATTGTATTTAAAGGCATCGGGGAGGCTGGGCCAGCAGCAGGGCTAAGGCAATCCTGCTGAGCAAACCTCCCCGGAGGCTGTAAGCATTCCACCTCCTCTCCTACACCTAACAGGCAGCTGCCTATTCAGTGTAGGAGGGGGAGGGGGGAAGAGTGTTAGAAGCCACTGTGGATGCAGGTTGGATCGCTAAGGTGTTACTGCTGGGGTGGGCTCCATCATGGCTTTAAGCACCCTGCAACCACTGCTGCACCTGACAGACAACCACCTGTTAGGTGTAGGAGGTGGGGTGAGTGTGTTGGAAGTCATCAGAGAGGCTGAACCAGCAGCATTACTGCACCTCACAGGTGGTTGTTGGCCATTCCTGATTTCCTCAACTGTCGTTAGCTCTGTGCAGTCTCCTGTAACTGTTTTTACTTCAGAATGCTGAGCTCTGCAGCTGACCAAGTGAGGGGTGCAAGGAGGCAGCAGCTTGGCAGCCACATAGGAATCAATGGGAGAGCACATTTTACCCCTTTTGACCCCCTTAGGGGTCGAATTTCTAAAAATCCCTTCTTAGCAAGCACCTACGCCATGGTAGGAGCGCTCTCCCCAAATTTGGTGTCTCTAGGTCCAACGGTTTGGCCTGGGTGTTGATTTTACGGTGAGGGGACTTTTTTATATATATATAGATGGAGACCTATGCTCCCTCTAAGCTGTGGAGTCTTGTGAGCCAAAATTCTACTTTGTGAGCTACTGGCATTAAAGTTGTGAGCGAGCCATTTGGCTGCTGCATAAATTAGTTTGCTCTGGAGCCTTCCTGAGCGAAGACAAAAAATCTGTGAGCTGGAGGCTAAAAAACTGTGAGCTAGCTCACACTAACTCAGCTTAGAGGGAACATTGATGGGGACCATTATAGTAAATGGGCCCCTGTGACGAACAGCAAGCAATTGCAGGCTTTTAGACAATGCTGCTCGAGAAAGGGTGAGCTAGCTGAAAAATGATCGACAGCTCATGGAGCTCATTCTTATTAGGTGAAGGCAGCAAACTGTGAAACAGAACACAGTACTGTTTTAAAAAATTCAAGTAGGAATGAGGTAGCCAGTTGGAGTACAGCAGTGAGGAGTTGGAGCAAGAGGGCAGAGCTGACAGAAAAAACCCTTAGTGGGACTTTGAAGAAAAGTGTCTGATAAACCCCGTCTGTAGCAGAGCAAGTGTGTTGTGGCTTCTGAAAATACGTGGCGACATTGATTTGGACAAAGAAGTGTCGGAAATTTCCCTATTCAAGGAGTGGAAGGAATCTCCTTGGGTGAAACCCCCCCCCCCCCCTTTGAGTGGAGAATTAGTCATTCTCAGTATGGAAGCTTGTTAACCAGTTTATAGAGACTGTTCTTCTGGCAGATAGGAAGTTGACAAAAGGTTTGAGGAGGCATGACGGTCCCTCAAGCAAGGCAAAAGAAGTTACTGTTCTTAAGGAGAAGAGAATAACAATCTGGCCAGAGGAAGAGGGAGCAGATAGGAAAACTCCTGGTCCATAAATATAGGGTTAAGCATAATAAAAGCTCAAGTCTGTGCAACCATCCAGTAACAAGTTCAAAAGTAGATCCAGGTGGTCAGCCATGTTGGTCTGAAGCAGTAGAACAAATTTAGAGTCCAGTGGCACGTTTAAGACCAACGAAGTTTTATTCAGAGTATGAGCTTTCGTGTGCACAGACACTTTTTTTTTTTTTAAAGAATTTATTTATACTTTTTCCAACAAACAAACAAACAAAAAATAAAAATCCAAGTACATTCCCATTGTACAAATCAGTTTCGGAGTGTTCATTATACATTTTTTTCAAACCATTTATACACTTTAAACCATCTTTTCTTATAAGCGTTATCATCTCTCTCTGCTAATATCATATTTAATCTTTCCATTTCTGCTATTTCGAATATTTTTTCCATTATTTCTTCTTTTTTAGGTAGTAAATCTGATTTCCATTTTTTCGCTATCAGAATTCTGCTTAACGTGAGGATATATAACAAGATACATTTATCATCTGCACAGACACTTTTTCAAATACACTGAAATGGGAGGTAGGATTCAAACGTATAGACAGGGGCTGAACAGCAAATTAACATGTAACATGATGAAGATGTTTTAAGATACATGAAGACTAAATAACAAGCTAATCAACCCAGGTGTAAAGCAATAAATATGTCAAAATAAGTAGGCAATTTGTAACCCCATTAAAGCAGTGAAATGTCTCTAACAACATCAAATCAAAGTAAAACAGGGAAAATAACTCTCTGAAAATCTCTAGTGTTGCATAAAAACAGTTTTTGTGTGTGTGTGTGTTTATACACACACACACACACACACACACCTCTCTTTACCAAACCTAACCAAAACTCTCTTGTAAATATAATTTCCACTCCCTGCCTGTTTGTTCAAATAAATTTGACTTCTGTTTCAACTTAAGTGTACTCAGGTACCTATTTCTGAAGGAAAATTCCTAGATGAACAAACCCTCCTCAAGCACAGTTCCTTATTTGGGGTAGGAGCCGACAAAGTATCCAACAGAAATAAGGTGGGACAATGGCATTATAATAACATTTATTTACCACAGAAGAAGAGTGACACGCTACCTAAAGGCTACCCAGTTAACATATGGGGAACTGAAATTCATACAAGGGCGATTGTTGGGTGGGAGTGCCTGTTTGGTACAGCCCAGTGTTCCCTCTGAGTTAGTGTGAGCTAGCTCACAGTTTTTTAGGCTCTAGCTCACACATTTTTTCTCAGCTCAGGAAGGATGGCTCCAGAGCAAACTAATTTATGCAGTAGCCAAATCACCTGCTTACAACCCCCCCCCCCCCCCTCCTCAAAAATGCCCCCAAATTTTGAAAAGATTGGACCAGGGGGTCAGATTCTATGAGCCCCAGAAGGCGGTGTCCCCATCCTCCATTGTTACCAATGGAGGGAAAAATGCCTTCTGAGTTCACTTGTAAGCTGCACTGCCAGCTAAAATGTTGTGCGCCAGTGCCCCCTTGCACAGCTTAGAGGGAACTCTAGAAGACACAGAAAATTTTAAAACCAGCTTTTGGTTTGAGAGCAGAGTTAAGGTATTTGTAAATTTCCTGAGGGTCTAAAAGTATTATACACCATTCTTCATTCTTTCCCTTGTTCTCTTATCTTCAGTGATTATCTTCTCTAAGTTGGAGCATCAACATGGAACAGGAGGCAGTGCTATATAAATGATTATTAAGGATTTAGTTAATGACATGGAATACCCATTTAAAGGAATGGATGTAACAGCAGTGACAAGAGTGTGGGGGGATGACAGCAAGTGAAAGTGTAGCTGCATAGACACTAAGCTGTAAATGAGGGAAAATGTTACTGTCCAGTGCATGCACAGCTCATATGGTACATAGGTTTGACAGCCTTAACTTAGTTTCCATTTTTTTTTGAACTTGAGTCAAATTGTAAGTGCTTTAACTTAAAGCCTCTGAAAAATTTGTAACCCCATTAAAGCAGTGAAATGTCTCTAACAACATCAAACCAAAGTAAAACAGGGAAAACAGAGTTTAAACTAGCCTTTTGAGATGGGCCAGTTTAAACTCTGTGAAGGGACAACTGTGGCAACCTTATCCAGAATCATAAAGTGGGAAGCATTTGCACAGGGAAAGATATCATGGCCTTCCTTCCTTCATTATTTAAAGTGAACTTTTAAAACTTCTGAATTGAGGAAAGGGATGTCTTTGAGGCTTGACTGTCTTTGAAAAATTGTGAAGATATATATATATCAAATTACTGGTAGTTTATAGATCTGTAAAAGGCCCCAAATATAACACAGTTATATAAGTGACTTCCTATACATATATAAGTGACAGTACTGAGATCCATTATAATGTTTATTATACATATCTCCTCCCCTTTTACTGCAGTGTCCTCTACCTTTGTAATCCCCTTTCTTCATTATGGTATGTTCGGCCTTAGAACTTTTTTGTTCACTTAGATGGTTATTCGTCAGATTGAATTGTTCCCATATGTTGTAATACACCTTGAAATGTAGTGGAAAAGGTGGGCTGTAAATGAAGCGAATTAAAAAAATTAGAAATGGTTGTTTACATTAGCCAGTCTGAGTCCCTGAGATTAGTTGTGGTAGAAAAATTTGTTAAAATATAAGCATTTAAAATGGTAAACTATTAAGTTGTAAACTGTTATATTGGCATCTTTTAAAACTCTGAACTAATTTTTGCTTTTTAAGGTACTGTGTATAAGATGTCAGTAAATTTTATTTTATATATAAAATTAGTTTCCATGTTTTTGATACTTGGGTCAGATTGTAAGTACTTTATCTCTTCCCTTAAAGGCTTTAAAAATTGTAATTCCCTTGTTTTTTAAAAATGAAAATCAACTACATATTTGGAGGATCGGTAGACAAAATTTATCCCATATTAGAATTTCCAGGGATTGTGCCACTTTCCCAAGGGATCAAACCATCCAAAAGTCAGAGAGGGAGGAGGGGTTCCAGTTTTATAGGTAATTAAAATGAAGCCTTAATAAGTATAGAATGAACGCTGTACCTGCCATTTTAACTGTGATTATTTCCAACTGTGACTTGTGGTGACATAATTTGACTCATTCTCCCACCAAAAATGGAACCTAGGTTAATTGTTGTGGTACCTGTGCAGTCTCACATGGGTACTGTGCATGCACAGGCCCACAGCAAAGAGGTTTTTGAAGCTCAAAAAATGCTTGAGGCCATTCTGTTCTCCTCCTCCTCCTCCACACTATTTCCTGCCTTTTCCAGCATGATGAAGAGAGACAGAGTGCCCTTCCCTCAGTTCAGTCTCTGTCACTTCTAAGAAAGTAGAAGCTAAGAACATAAGAGCCCTGCTGGATCAGACCAGTGGTCCATCTAGTCCAGCATCCTGCCCGTAGCTTCAGTGGGGCATTTCGGGGCTCCACCTACTCAAACGGGAGGCGTGCCGCACAAAAGCTGCTGTACCTCCCTCCTCTCCTGTGGCATTAAAGGGGCCCTCCAGCTGATCAGTGGGAGCACATGGCCCACCAACCAGCTGGAGGGCCTTTAAATCTTGCAGCCGTCCTGTTAGAAAAATAGCATTTAAAAGAAACCCTTTAAATACTGTTTTTCTAGCGGGGACACACACACTTTCCCTGATCTCCAAGTGGCAAAATCACTGCTTGGAAATCAGGGAAAGCATATGGCTGCCCCCTCCCTTGCAGGAGGTGAGGGAGAGG
Source organism: Gekko japonicus (assembly GCF_001447785.1). Classification (NCBI taxonomy): domain Eukaryota; kingdom Metazoa; phylum Chordata; class Lepidosauria; order Squamata; family Gekkonidae; genus Gekko; species Gekko japonicus. The sequence goes on from NW_015168656.1 coordinate 119,525, forward strand.
CGCATCTTCTCTGAACTCCAAGTGGCAATTTTGCCATTTGGAGATCAGGGAAAGTGTGTGCCTCCCCTTAGAAAAACAGCATTTAAAACAGTGGTTCTCAACCTTCCTAATACAGTTCCTCATGTTGTGGCAACCCCCAACCATAAAATTATTTTCGTTGCTACTTCGTAACTAATTTTGCTACTGTTATGAATCGTAATGTAAATATCTGATATGCAGGATGTATTTTCATTGTTGCAAATTGAACATAATTAAAGCATAGTGATTAATCACAAAAACAATATGTAATTATATATTGTGAAATATTTATTTCTAATTACAAATAAATGAAATCTTGTCTTGAAGCATGGTGTAGCATGAGTAACAGTCTTAATATAACAACAGTAAACTACATTACTACATTTTGCGACAGTATGCGTAAAAAGCCAATGTCAGTGCGAAGGTTGAGATTGCTTCTTTCTCACCAGATCAGAAATTCTCGGGGCAGTCTTTGCAAGAGCACAACGAAGATCATCTTCCACAACAAGTCTACTTGTTGCAACTGATAAATAAATGTAGTAATTTGAGAATGCAGAAAAGATAATGACTTTAGAAATTTAACAAGCAGAAGAAATGAAAAAGTTTCTTGTTACATGTTATATGTTGTGGGGGGATAGATGGGGGTTGTTTGTATGTATGTTTGTATGTCTGTAGTATATAATGGAAAAAATAAAAGTGTACTCTCGGGTACTTATAATAATAATAATAAAAAAGTCTACTTCTGTATTTAGACTTGATAACCAACAAGCTGGAAAACCCTGTTTCACAAAGATATGTTGTTGGAAATGGAAGAAGAAGGCGCAACACAGTCTCAGACAGAACAGGATATGACTGCAAACACTTGATCCAGAATTTTGTAACTGGCATTGTAGAGAAATCAGTTCTCGCTGCATCGTTGTTAATAAGTTCAATGAACTCCTCTTGTGCTGTCTCAGGAACATCTTCAACTTTGACTTTGAATGGGATTCTGGCAAGTGCAAATGGGGTGTCAGGTAGATTTGGAAAGTACAATGAAATTTCGTCTGCAAGCATGTGCAAGTGTTCTTTCACAGAAATTATCATTGTAATCCTTTTGTCTGGTTCAATGTCATGTTCCTCAAAGAAAGCAGATAAGGTAGGCAACATGTAAATATTATTTTCATCCATTTTTTTTTTTTTTGCCAAAGCTGAAGTTTCATTTGGAATGATTGGATCTTTTCAGGCAAATTGAGGCATGTTGCATTTGGTCCTTGCAGTGGTAAATTTGACTCATTCAAGATGGCAAAGATGTCGACCAAGTAAGCTATTTTCTGCAGTTCACTTTTATCGCCGAAAGTGCTTCGAACTGCAGTCTTGCTTTCTGATTAAAAAACGTTTTGAGTTCACCACGAAGCTCAAAAACACATTTTAAAACTTTTCCTCTCGACAACCATCTCACTTCAGTGTGAAATAGCAGAGCATTGTTCGGCGCATCCAACTTGTTGCACAGTTGCGAAAACAGTCGACTGTTTAAAGTGCTCGCCTTTACAAAATTGACACAACTTATGATGCTTTTCATTACTTCTTGTAACTCTTGTGGCAGTGTCTTCATTGCTAATATTTGCCGATGAATCATACAGTGAGTTCCGATGACTTTTGGTGACTCATTCAGTACCAAACGTTGAAATCCAGATCGACATCCTAGCATAGCTGGAGCACCATCTGTGCAAACACCACAAACATTTTCCCAAGAAATCTTATGCTCTTTCAGAAATGAACCAACTGTGTCAAATACTTCACGTGCAGTAGTTGTCGTTTCAAGAGGTTTGCAGAAAAGAAACTCATCTTTAAAGTCGCTATCATTAATATACCTCACGTAAACCAGTCACTGTGAACACTTTGCAACGTCTGTAGATTCATCAAGCTGGATACTAAATATTGGGAGCAGATTTAATTTCCTGAATTACCTGATCAAAAATATCAGCAGACATGGCATCTATTCTTTTGCGGACAGTGTTGTTAGATAAGGAAATCGCACTCAGTTTCATAACAAATTCGTCTCCGATCATAACTCGAACAATGTCTTTGGCTGCTGGCAACAGTAAATCTTCAGCAATGGTGTGAGGTTTCATAGCTCTGGCGATTCTGAGTGCCACCAAACATGAAGCGTCAGTGGCTGCTACGTTTTGTTTGTGGTACTTGCCATCAGTATCAAGTCTGGCTTTCTTGAGTCCATCAACTTTGTTTCTAAAATAGTTGGTATCCTTGCCGGCAAAGCTCGGATGCTTGCTATCAAAATGCCGTTTTAGTTTGTTCGGCTTCATAGATTCGGCTGATAGAACTTCACAACAAATAACACATTGCGGTTTCTCAATTCCTGCTGTAATTATTGAGGTAAAACCGTACTGTAAAAAATCCTCACTATATTTTCTTTTCTTAACGTTCTTCTCTACACGATCCATTGTCATGGGATGGTTTGCTAATTAAAATAATATATAACAATAGCTTTAATAATACAAAAGATGATACATGGCATAGTTCAGTCAATACAGTTCATTAAAGTTTCCTATGATTTACCATTCTCTGTGTTGTTGTTTTTACATACCTGTTACTATCACAAGGGGGCAGTATTCACATCAACCACAGCTGAATATAAAAAGACCGATCAGCATCCAGATTAAGTTCCCATGGTACAGATATTTTTTTTGCAGTAGTTGATGATTTTACAGTACATGATTTTACATTTACCCAGTAATTATAATTCATGAAGTGTCGTTTTACCTCCAATACTGTTGCTTTCAACATAGTAGCTGCTTTTAACAGAGTAGCTGCTTTCAACACAGCAGCTGCTTTCTACACAGTAGCTGCTCTCTACACATGTGTGACTGGTCTGCATAAGTACATTATGGCGCCAACCCTGTGACATACACCTGTATTTGTATGGGGTGTATGTGATGGGGTTGGCGCAATGATGTCATCACACCGGGTACTCGTATGTGGGCGTATCTGCATGTGGGCTGACCCACCTGGGGACGGATAGAGGAGCGGTGTCTCAGTTCCTAAGATAGGGTTGCCAAGTCACAGTGGGGGATCACATCTCTTTGCAGAATCCCTGCCTCAGGGATGTTGAGACACATTGCACCCTCTGTCGCCAGGACATGACGGTACGGGTTGCTCTGGCAATGGGGCTCCAAACAGCTCCTGGCGATGGCTGGTGCAACGTGTCTCGCCGTCCCCGCAGCAGGGATTCTGCAAAGAGATGTGATCCCCCGCCGCGATTTGGCGAGACTTGGAAGCCCTATCATAAGACCATCAAAAATTTGTGTTTTCCGATGGTCTTAGGCGACTTCTGTGAAAGGGTTGTTCGACCCCCAAAGGGGTCGCAACCCACAGGTTGAGAACCGCTGATTCAAAAGGTTCCCTTTAAATGCTGTTTTTCTAGCAGTGGGCTGCCCGCACCTGATCTCCAAGCGGTGAATTGCAGCTTGGAAATCAGGGAAGGCATGCAGCTGCCCGCCCTCCTCCCCCTCCCTTGCTGCCCCACAAAATTTCCTCATGCTCCACCAACCCATAATTTCTGGCTATGGGGCTGTCCGCCGTCCTATTTCACACAGTGGCCAACAAGTTCCTCTGGATTGGCCAGCAACAGGGCATAGAAGCTGATGCCTTCCCCTGATGTTGCCTCCTGGCTCTGGGATTCAGAGAATTAGTGCCTCTGAATGTGGAGGTTCCCCTCAGTCACAATAGTTAGTAGGCATTGACAGAATTATTCTCCATGAATCTATCTAATCCCCTTTTAAAGTTGTTTATTGCTGTGGCCATCACTACATCCTCTGGCAGCGATTTCCACATTTTAATCATTCTCTGTGTCCATCCTGAATCTATTGCCCATCAGTTTCATTGGATGCCCTTGAGTTCTAGTATTTTGGGAGAGGGAGAAAAAATTATCTTTGTCAACTCTGTCCATCCTGTGCATAATTTTATAAACCTCTCTCATGTCCCCCCTTAGTCATTTCTTTTCTAAACTGAAAAGTCCCAGACTCTTTAGCCTTTCCTCATAGGGAAGGTGCTCCAACCCCCTAATCATCTTGGTTGCCTTCCTCTGCACTTTTTCCAGCTCTGCAATGTCCTTTTGGAGATACAGTATCCAGAACTGTACACAGTATTCCAAATGAGGCAGCACCATATAGCTATACAACTTTTTGCAGAGCTCAACACCTTTGTCACCAAGAAAGCAATTATGACAGTGCCAGGAAAACATCAGCACTCCGAGTTCTAATCCAGATACTTTCTATTCAAAAAGAAAGTGCGGGTAGTGAGACCTATCCTAGGCCTTGACTGGCCTGAACAAGTTTCTGTTAATATAAAATGTCCAGAGTTTTATCTATTCTTGACATCCTTTCTCTGTTATATCCAGGCATGTAGTTTCTAACTCTAGATCTGCTGGGTACATATTTCCATGTAAAGATAAGACTGGACCATCAGAAATATCTGGTGTGGTTCCTGCCATTTCTAATACCTGTTCCTTCCCTTCAGGCTAGCTGTGGCACCCAGGATATTCACCAATGTGGTAGCAGTGGTAGTGACTTACCAACAGAGGCTGGGGAAAAAGATATATCTGTCAGGTTCCCCCTTGGCCTTCGGGATGGCGCCCCCGGTGGCCGTAGTGGGGTAGCGTCAGTCCCCCTGCCCGAAGGGGTTGAGGGCTGGTCGGAAGGAGACAGCGTCGGCAGAAAGCGGGGGAGAGGTGGCCTCAGATTGGCAGGGGGCGGGGTTAGAAGCACCCCTCAGTGCCCCTCTGCCTGCACGCCGTGACTGCGCCCTTCTTCCCTGGTTCTCTCTCTCTCCGATCGGTATCTCTCTGTTCCGTTTCCGTCTCGGAGTGCTCTCCTCCCCGGCCCTCTCTGAGTCCCCCTTTTATTCAGCCTCCTCCGTCCTCCGCCCGCCCCCAATTTCCCCGTGCTCTTTGCCTCGCCCCCCTATATCAGTGGAGACGCCGTTGGGCGTTTCCGGGCGGTGCGTGCGCACGCTGGTGGCGGCTCCTGCGGCCCCTGAGGCCACGCCGCCGGCGCCGATCAGCTAGCCCGGCTCCATGGGCCGTTCCTGTTGCTGCTCCCTCCCGGCGCCACACCCAGCCGCCCGCCTGAATTCCCCGGCTCCCCGGCTCCTTGCTCGGGCCCGACCGGGGCTTCTCCCTGCCCGGTCGCCGCCCACATTGGTGGGGGAGCCGCGTCGCTCCCTCGAGCTGCCGGCGGGGCGCCTGGCGTCCTTGGGTGAGTTGCCGGGGCTCCCCGGGGGGGCTGGTGGGTTTCCGGGGCTCCCGGGGTGGGCTGGTTCTTGGCTGCGACCCCCGGAGTAGGACATATCTGTACCTCAATGGCTGGCTGATCATATCCAATGCCAAGCCAAAGCTCCAAGTGGACTTGCTCCTTATACTAGTGGTACTCAAGACACTGAACCTACAGGTAAAGTTGAAGAAATCCAAGTTGGAACCCATGCAGAGGGTATCATTCATAGGCACCATGTTGGATTCTACTCTAACCAGAGCTTTCCTGCTGCCAAAAAGGGTCCTGACAATAAAATTAAACATACTGCTTTGCCAGAAATTATGCTTCCAACCTGCCATATTAATTGAAAAACTTCTACGATTAATGGCCTCTACCGCGTCAGGGGTACCCCATGCAAAACTACATGTACATTCCCTGCTGTTATGGTTTGTCAGGAATTTCTGCCCCCCCCTTTGTCGCCATCAAAGAGGTTAAACATCCCAAGACAGGTGGTACATTCCTTCCACTGGTGGATTTTTGTTGCCAACCTCCTAATAAGGATTCCGTTCCATGTTCCTCTACTGGAAGTCAAACTCACTATGGATGCCTCCTTGTTAGGCTGGGCATCCACATCATGCAAATGTTGGTCTCAATGGGACATAGTCCACCCGGGAAGCACTCCATTGCATCAGTGTGCTAGTACTCAAACCTGTATACAACTGTCTATTAGCTTTGCAACCTGCACATGTCAGGAAGAAACATCTGTATAGTCACAGACAAACTTATGGCCATCTTCTACGTAAACAGGATGGCACTCCTTTACTCATGTGCTTACATCTTTCTACACTAACATGGAAATGGGTCGTTCGCAACAATGCCACTATCCAGTGCGTTCTCATAACCAGAACCAGCAGCCAATTAGCAGAGTTCCTCATCTGCACACACACCTGTACCTCATGAAATGGAACTCAACTGGGTTTTTCTCGCCCTGATATTGCAACATTGGGAAGTGTCAATAATAGACTTATTTGCTGCCAGACATAACAAAAAATGCAATTTTTTTGTTCCCAAGGCACATGGGGACCCAAGCTCCCTGGGAGACTTTCAAGATTCAGTGGATGGGAGGCCTACTTATGACTAATCCTTATGGTCCTCTACAAATTGAGGTATGAACAGCCAAAATAAACATGATTTCCAACACTGCTGGACATGTCCCAGAACAGATACATGCTTCTTCCTCAGAAATATGACGTCCTTCTGTAGGCCTCCTCACTGTACCTAAACCTTTGCAACCTGCATTTGGTAGAGTGGTTCATGAATGACCAACCACCAATATTCGAAATTCATAAAAGAGATTTTTCTTAATGCTAAAAAACTGTTCACCTGGTGGCCTTATTCCACCAAATGGAAGTGTTTCTGTGCATGGAAGAATAGGTTTAAGGGACTAGATTTGTTAGACAGAGTGCCTGAAGAACTATGGATAGAGGTTCGTGACATTGTACAGGAGGCAGCAATCAGCACCATCCCAAGGAAAAAGAAATGCAAGAAAGCAAAGTGGCTGTCTGATGAGGCTTTACAAATAGCTGAGGAAAGAAGGAATGTGAGAGGCAAAGGTGAGAAGGAAAGATTTACCCAAGTGAATACAGATTTCCAGAGAACAGCAAGGAGAGATAAGGAGGCCTTCCTGAATGAACAATGCAAAGTAATAGAGGAAAACAATAGAATGGGAAGGACTAGAGATCTTTTCAAGAAAATTGGAGAAATAAAGGGAACATTTCATGCAAAGCTGGCCATGATAAAGGGCAAAAACGGTAGGGACCTAATAGAAGCAGAAGAGATTAGGAAGCGGTGGCAAGAATACACAGAAGAACTATAGAAGAAGGACCTCAATGTCCTTGACAACCACGACGGTGTGATCACTGACCTCGAGCCAGACATCCTGGATTGCAAAGTCAAATGGGCCTTAGAAAGCATTACTAACAACAAAGCTAGCGGAGGTGATGGTATCCCAGCTGAGCTATTCAAAGTCCTAAAAGATGATGCTGTAAAAGCGCTGCACTCAATTTGCCAGCAAATTTGGAAAATGCAACAGTGGCCACAGGATTGGAAAAGGTCAGTATACATTCCAATCCCAAAGAAGGGCAATGCCAAGGAATGTTCAAACTATCGCACAATTGCACTCATATCACACGCTAGCAAGGTCATGCTCAAGATCCTACAAGCTAGGCTTCAACAGTACATGGATAGAGAACTGCCAGAAGTACAAGCTGGGTTTCGAAGAGGTAGAGGAACGAGAGATCAAATTGCCAACATTCGTTGGATTATGGAGAAAGCAAGAGAGTACCAGAAAAACATCTACTTCTGCTTCATTGACTATGCTAAAGCCTTTGACTGTGTATTGTCACCCTGCTTGTTTAATTTATATGTAGAATACATCATGTGAAATGCAGGCCTGGGTGAATCACTCAACATAAAAAACCCCAGCAACAAACTAAGATCATGGCATCTGGCCCCATCACTCCTTGGCAAACAGAAGGGGAAGTCATGGAAGCAGTGACAGAATTCACGTTCCTGGGATCCAAGATCACTGCAGACAGTGATTGCAGACATGAAATTAAAAGACTCCTGCTCCTTGGGAGGAAAGCTATGACAAACCTAGACAGCATAATAAAAAGTAGAGACATCATCCTGCCAACAAAAGTCTGTATGGTCAAAGCAATGGTATTCCCAGTAGTAATATATGCAGGACTCTAGTCGGGGGGGAGCTCTCAGGTACGGAGCTCCGGAAGAGAACCTCTAGGGGGCGGGGCGATCACGTGGTGAAGCCCCGCCCCCTTCTTTACCCCGCCCTCTGCTTCGATCCTCATTCCGTTTGGGAATGAGGATGAAGCAGGAGGGTAAGTAGCCGGGCCTTCTGACACACTTCCGGTGATGTCAGGGGGTGTGGCCTTCTGTCACTTCCGGTGATGTCAGGGGGCGTGGCATATGCAAATAAGTTATGCTAATGAGTTATGCTAATGAGCTCCGGCAGCTCTTTTTCTACAACAAGACCCCTGAATATATGGCTGTGAGAGTTGGACCATAAGGAAGGCTGAGTGCCGAAGAATAGATGCTTTTGAATTATGGTGCTGGAGAAGACTCTTGAGAGTCCCTTGGACTGCAAGGAGATCAAATCAGTCAATCCTAAAGGAAAAGAACCCTGACTGTTCCCTGGAAGGCCAGATACTGAAGTTGAAGCTCACCAAATTAGAAGGGAATACTCACTGGAGAACACCTTGATGCTGGGAATGATTGAAGGTAAAAGAAGAAGGGAATGCCAAAAGATGAGGTTGTTGTTGTTGTTGTTCAGTCGAACAGTCGAGTCCAACTCTTCGCGACCCCATGGATCATCTCCCGCCAGGCCCTCCAGTCTTCCACCGTCCTCTGAAGTTGGCTCAATGTCATGTTCGTTGCATCGATGACACTGTCTAACCATCTCATCCTTTGCCATCCCCGTCTTCTTTGACCTTCAATCTTTCCCAGCATCAGGGTCTTCTCCAGTGAGTGCTCCCTTCTCATTTGGTGGCCAAAGTATTTGAGGTGGTTAGGCAGTATTATCGATGCAACGAACATGAAATTGAGCAAACTCTGGAGAACGGCAGAAGACAGGAGGGCCTGGTGTGTGATGTGTTCCATGGGGTCGCGAAGAGTCGGACTCGATTGTGCAACTGAACAACAACAATGAGCACTTCTTTTCTACACATATGTGGACATGTGTAGAGCCCTTCTTTTCTATCTTCACAGAACAAAACCAGTCTTTATTTTTTTAACCAACTAGTTAGTTTAGTGAGTTAAACAAACTAACTCAGGAGAAACAGTGAGGAAGAACGTCAAACATAATTGTGAGACAATAGGGTGGCTAGATCATGGAAGTATATGCATTCGGGCCCTAGAATGTATTCCAGTTTGCCCAGCCACCTTCATCTTGTTCTGCTTTATCTCCCTCCCTCCTTTTGTTCTTTGCAATTGCTGGCTGTTGGCCCAGCATACCTTATTATATTCACCTCCTCTCCTCTCCACATTGTATTAGTCTCACCACTTGGTTCTTCATACCTACAGTAGCCTGGATGAGAAATGCAAGAGGACTCTGCACCAGTGGGACTTCTCAGTTCTAGTGCTTTGCTCACAGGGTCATGGGGAAGATGCAGTTGCTTCCTCTCCCATTGAGAATACCCTTCGTAAAGATGATAGAAATGAATATGTCATAAGGACAAAGACATATGAAACAATAATAGTTTATTCTCACAGTATTGACTGTCAAACAAATAGTAACTGCATCACATACAAATAGGCCGCCAACCATGCGGTAAAGTTCATATGAAAACTTTGAAGAAGCTGGAACACTCTTTCTGACTGAATCTGATGGGGTTTTTTTTTAGTTATGCATTTGGGTAAAGGTGGAACAGGTTTGGGAGGGGAAGTGGATGTCGTTCCAACCTGTTGACTAATCAAGTGTAGCTTAGCCTGTATGCTGTCGTCCTAACTGAAGTGATGGTGAGGGAGAAGTTTCAAGGCCAGAGGTGTTTCAAGTGCTCTGCATTATTTTGTGAGTTCTGAGCCAGAGTGGCTGGACAGTAATTGAGAAAATAGTTGTTTTATTTGTAAGTCCTTGTGAAATGCTGTGCATTTGTGCAAAATGCTTCTTTTGAGCAAAGTGTACTTTCATTAAATTTCCTATCACCACTCTTGTGCTCATGGTTGTTGGCTTCATGGTGCAAGCATCTTTTTCTGATTGACTTGTAAAGTGGCAAATCAGCTTCTGCTTTTCTGCAGTTCCAAGAACTGCTTTGATAAAAAATAAAAACTTTTGTTAGTGTACAGACATCAAGTAGCCTTTGTGTGGATTATTCATTCTGAAAACCTATCAAAAGAGATGCAATATCGCCCTCTGTAGACCATTTGTGAAAGTACTGTCTTTTTTGTATTCTTAAACTTTCCATTTTTTAAAAGAAAAAATTAAATATGCACAATAGATTAATTTATTTGTGGAGTTACTTATTCCCTAAAACAATTTCTGTGACATGAATTCACTTAATGTGTCTTGAAATTTTATTTGTCTCCTCCACCCACTTCTGTTTTGTATCCTTTGGGAGGGCAGGGAATGTCTTTTGCATTACTTTTTAAATCTGCTTGTTTTGCCACACCTGGTTTTGTCTGCATAGCAGGTTGATCATAAGTAATACTTAAGTACTATTTTAACTTTCTAAGTCATTTGACCAATTGTATACACAATTTTAGAATGAAAAATTTGAAGTTTACAGTATACCAGATAAATTCTGAATCTTTATGATAAGGGAAATGAGGGTACAATTACTGAGAATGAGATGAAAAGACAAATAATACACCAGACATATTCTTGCTTCGCTTCTAGTTCTCCAAGCCCTTCTTTGGCTCTTCAGCTTCACCAGTCTCGTCACCTGCATGTTTTTCAATTCTGTGTCATAGTCACCTGGTCTGCCTTTTAGAAACTTGCAATTGCAACTTGTGATTTTACCCTTGCCGTTCAGCAGATGCCCTAGCCTATCCAGCTTACTGAAAAAGATCCAACTCTGCAGAGGAGACTTAAACCCCTGCCTGTCTTGGTGCCACCCTTCTCTTGCATGACACAGACTGACATAGCCACTATTTTTTAAACAAGATTTATATCTGTCTCTCAGCCCAAAATGTTACTAAGCCCTGCATGCCTTCCTACTTTAAGCCACAAATGTATGGACTGGAATGGGGGAAACACTTGAGTGCCTCAGCTGGAATGCCTTTTGTGTATCTCTGTTTCTGCATGCTGCTGGCTTAAATTTTCTGTTAAAACCTGTGCTGATATGTGGTAGTGAGTTTGCACTGGGTAGAATACCTGTGTTTGAACAGTTGACTGTATTCAAACTGGATTATCTATATAGAATGAAAAATTAAATCTCTGGATATTACCTTAGATTCCTTACTTCTTCTGAATCTGAGGCTTTTATTTATTTATTTATTTATTTTATTTATAATTTGATTTATATCCCGCCCTCTCCTAAGGCTCAGGGCGGCTAACAACTAGGGCAAAAGCCATAATTAAAACAATTGAAACAAGATAAAAACATAACAATAGTATAACAAAATACTGCCCATTTAAGGAAACTGAGACAATGTTGGCCTTAACTTTATATTCAGAAACATTTTAGTTAGTGAATACATTGTGAACTAACACAATGCTACTGGAGCTTATTCTAGAGCCTTTTAGACAATTATACGAGCCAATCTACTTTGCTTTGAGCTACACTCATTATATAACGCCGCCAACAAAACCTGTTCACCTTTGTACTTTGGAATATTTCCTAAAGTCGGCCATACTGCCTCTTTATCAACTTTGGATCCCCAAACTTTGTAGAGCCCTCTCCTTGGCCAGATTCAACGTACTACCCTTCGGCCTTATTATCTGGCCGTTTCCAGGGTGTGCCCTTCACTGATAGATGCTGCCCATGTACAAATGAATACATCGAAACAATCTCCCATGTTTTGTTTCAGTGCCCCTTCTGTCATGTGCTACATTGGAAAATTTTAAACTCTATTTTGATTCAGTTAGAAGAATATTCTGATTGTCTAAAGTCTTATTCTTCTTGATAACCCAAATTTTGAGATGACGGAAACTGTTGCTAAATTTCTTTCTGGTGCCATTTCTATTCACCCTCTATTTAATTAATTGGTTTTCTTTGCTGGTACATTTACATGGTAACCCTTTTCATACCTGCTCTTTTTGCAAGTAATATTTTCTGTTGTTGTTGTTCTGTTGTATATGAGTCTGTAAGTGTTACATGCCAATAAAGGTAATTGGATTGATTGATTGACTGTGTTCAGTCTTGCACCTTCTTTGCTTTAGGACAGAATTCTGTACCAAAATAGTATAGAGGACAGGATGATGAGTGCCACTGGCCTTCCTCAACCTGGAACACAAGCATCTTATTACATTACCCTCCCCTCTGTACTGTACAGAAATTGAGAGGCAACATGTTCCTCAAATGCTGATTTGTTTCTATTTTTTTATTTGTTTCCATGTTAACAAACTGCATAAAATAACAAAACATGTCTTTCCCTTTAGGGGTCGATATAGAGGCAGCTCGGAAAGAAGAAGAACGGATAATGCTTAGAGATGCAAGGCAATGGCTTAACAGTGGTCATATAAACGATGTTCGGCATGCAAAATCGGGTGGTACAGCACTTCATGTAGCTGCTGCTAAAGGGTATACGGAAGTCTTAAAGTAAGCTTAGCTCCAAAATGGGATTTTTAAAAAAGGCATGTGTGTTTGCATGTGTGTATAATCTTTTAGCCAATATACATTAAGCTGTTACTAGTATACATTGTGTGTAATGTATGCATTTCAAAAGAACTATAATAATGAGATGAATTGAAAGGGGGAAGCTTTTTGTGAAACGAAAGTTCCCTGTCCAATTCAGAACTCTTTTAGAGGAGAAAATGTGCACTTTACTTGTATTACTATGCAGAGTGCAATCCAACACCTCTTATGGCAAGAGAAGGACAGCAGCCACTTTGGAAGTGATCAAAGCCTGATACCCTCTTATCATGGCAAGAAAGTGAACTGGATGGCTGAGCTTGCTTCTCAGTGGCTGATAACAGCCATTTTATGAGAAGCATGCCATAATAATATGCAGAACCTTCTCGATTCTTTCCCCCTCTTGGTAAAAGGAGTAGGTTGTGGCTCCCCGTATAATTGACATTCTGCTATAAGCAGTCACTTTCAGAAGCAAGTTGCAGCTGTGTTAGGAGCCCAAGAACATTCCTCTCCTTTTCTTGACCTGGTCCTTGGTAAGAGAGGGTGAAGGGATCCCAGTTTCACAGTGAGAGGGGTTTGGGGGGTTTGCTTGTTGTTTTTTCCTGTGGGAGCAGTGCTGTTTTGGACAAAATTTTGCACTCTGCACAATGGGACTATGAGAAATTTAGGAACATTTGTCTGAATCCTAATTATAACTGACAAGATGTATTTTAGCTTTAGTTTTCCAAGTTTTTAAAACTGTGATTGCAGTCTGCTGAGAGTTGGATGTGACATGGGAATCAGAAGACAAAGGGGTGGTTGTGGCGCATCTCACTTTCCCCTCATGCCTGGAATCACTATGGCCTATATGCTAGCTGGCCTTCAAAATCACCCTAGAATACAAATTGCCAGAAGTATAGTAAACATTAAGTTTTTTTAAAAATCTGCAATGATATAAATATCAGTCTTGGAGGATTGGAAGGGGCTGGAACTATAATTTCAAACTTCATTAAGTTCTCTAACATATTCCAATGTAGGCAAGTGGAAAACTATCAGTTTAATAAACAAAACTGTTGTTTTTTAAAATTCATCTAATTAATCATATCTTCTTCAGGCTTTTAATACAGGCTGGTTATGATGTAAATATTAAAGATTACGATGGCTGGACACCACTTCATGCGGCTGCTCATTGGGGTAAAGAAGAAGCATGTCGAATATTAGTGGAAAACCTATGTGATATGGAAGCTGTCAATAAAGTGGTAGGTCTTTCATATAATCTTTTCACAGTGCAAAGTTGTGTATTTAATGAGTGTAAGACAACGTGGCTTATTATCTTTTCACAGTGCAAAGTTGTGTATTTAATGAGTGTAAGACAATGTGGGTTATTATCTTAATGCAGTGCCACATCTACAGTTTGGTGTAGTGCCAGTTTGGTGTAGTGGTTAAGTGCGCAGACTCTAATCTGGGAGAACTAGGTTTGATTCCCCACTCCTCCACTTGCACCTGCTGGATGACCTTGGGCAAGCCATAGTTCTGGCACAGCTGTTCTTGAAAAAGAGCCGTTTCTGTCAGAGCTCTCTCAGCCCCACCTACCTCACAGGGTGTCTGTGGGGGGAGGGGAAGGAAAAGGAGTTTGTAAGCCACTCTGAGACTCCTTTGGGTAGTGAAGGGTGGGCTATAAATCCAATCTCCTCTTCTTTTCCCTTCGTCTTCTTCTACATGAAGCCTTTTTTGCAAGTCTTAAGCACACTAAGATACCTGCAGATGTGCCAAGGTGTACATAAAAGAGGGTTGGCATAATTCCAGTCATGTCATTAGGACTTCCAAGTATATCATGCTGAAACCTAGGAATTTTGTATTTTCCTAGCTCTCAATAGGGCTTGGTGCCTAAAAACATAATGTTGGTTCTGGAATTCAAACTGTGTCTTGCTCTGATATAAAATACATTTGAATTTCACCCAGAAAGCCATGAACAGTTCAACCAATTATCTAGTTGCAGAAAGACTAAAGTTTTTATTTGAACCCTTCATTGGTTCACTGTTGACTGAAATACTTGTTTAAAATTAAAACTATGATTTACAACAGCTTGTTTTTAATTTGATGAGCTGTAATGTTATATTTAGTTGTTTTAACTTTACACACTGCCCTGTCTGCATACAGATGTAGTCTTCAGTGACAGCACCATGTACAGGCTTGCATACACAGTGAGAGATCCAAACCAGATGTGTTTGTGCTCACTGAAACAATGAAGTTACATCAGAAATGGCAACATAGGATATATGAGATTCTGCAGACAGTGATTTCTGTATGGCTGTGTTCCTTAATAGTTTTAAGATGGGCACTTCCATGCTCCATAAGGACTAAAATTTGCTCTTGTCATGCATGTAATTTATTTACTTATTTGTCATATTTCTGTACTGATTTTCTTCATTGTTCAAAGCAGTAATTTGAATGGGAAGTGTGTTGAGAGCAAGTGTAGCATAGTTCTTAAATCTGGAAGGCCTGTATTCAAATCCCTGCTCAGCAATAAAATTCACTTGGCTCAGACACTGTTAGCCCGATCTATTTCATAGGTTGTTGTGAGGATAAGAGGGGCATAATACCATGGAAATCACTCTGAATTCCTTGGAGAAAGGACAGGATAACATTTTAATGTATTTTTGTCCTCTTTTCTCTGTGATTCTAGCCAGCTTTTTATCATATATTTTATACTAATACTGCTATGGTTCCATCTCAAGCCTTGCACACCACCATATGAATATCTGTTGGTGTGTGTTGGATCAAGATGGGTAGCCATGTTAGTCTGTAGAAGTAGAAAAGAGCAAGAGTCCAGTAGCACCTTAAAGACTAACAAAATTTGTGGCAAGGTATGAGCTTTCAATGGAGCTGCGGTGGCTCAAGTGGTTAAGATGCTGAACTGCAGGCTGTGGAAGGTCAGTAGTTCAGCGGTTCAAGACCCGGGTGCCGCAAGACAGGGTGAGCTCCTGTCTCTAGTTCCAGCTCCTGCCAACCTAGCAGTTCGAAAGCAAGAAATTGCAAGTAGATAAATAGGTACCACTTCGGTGGGAAGGTAACAGCGTCCCGTGCGCCTTGGTGTTTAGTCATGCCGGCCACATGACCACGGAAACGTCTTCGGACAGCGCTGGCTCTTCGGCTTTGAAACGGAGATGAGCACCCCAACCCTAGAGTCGGATTCGACTGGCTTTCGAGCAAGGGAACCTTTACCTTTACCTTTTATGAGCTTTCATGAGTCACTGCACTGGGAAGCTGCTCTTTGTAGCAAATGCCCAAAGCATGTATATACTGCTGGAGTGCCGAAGTGTCCCACCTCCAGTGACAAAGTGTCTGGAACAAGGGAATAAAATTGCCTGTTTAGCAGATGAGCAAGGAGAGGATAAGTGGCATTTATATACATACATATATATACACACACATCCCTACCTAAGTTTTAATATAAAATTCTATCAAGATAAGATAAGTGATTAAAATAGTCAAGAGGGCAAATAGTAAAAAAAACCCTTTAGATACCAACATTTTGTAACTTCTCAGTATTGTAGGTGCTCAAACTACTCAGGTACAGCTAATTTTAGTTCTAATTCTAGTCCTATTTAATTTTCTGATCTAGTTCTAATTTTAGTTCTGTTGTAACTGCTCAAACTACTCAGATGTAGCTAATTTTAGTTCTAAACAGGCTCAAAAGGTTCTTGGCTAGTGTTACTGAAGTACGGGAAGAGGTAAAAAGAGGGTCAAACAAAGGACAAGGATTAAAACTGATATTACAGGGCTAGTTTAAACTCTAATATCACTTTTAAATATTATTACACCTATAGATTAAACTACTAAAACCAGAGGCTAGGGATAAGAGTTCACAGAAGACTAAACCTTAGGGAGGTTTTTGTAATAGGAAAAAGGAAAACAAAAAACAAACAAAACAAACTGCTCTTAGATCTTAAATACAGCTAGGGCTTGAACAGAGGATCCACTTTTAAACTCAATCTAAAATGTTAAACTCATTCTCACATTCTTTAAAGAAGGTTTTTTTCCTGTAGGAAAACAAGCACTTTAGATACCTTCTGTAACTGCTGAGGCTATTCAGATGGAGTCCCCTTTAATCCAAGCCTAGAAAGGCTAAATTGACATTTGAAATTAAATTAGCATCTGTAGTAAAAGGCAGTCTAGGAAGGAGAGGAGCTCTTGTCTGAGCAATAGGTATTGTTAATGAACCAGAGGCTGACTCACTCATTCTCTTTTATTGATTAGCTCCCAGTTAGTGTGATTGGATCCAGTGGGATATGGAGGTTTGGCTGAAGCTATTTATTTAGGGTTTCTACAAGCAGGCCTCAGCTCTGTGGGATAGCAGGCTGCACACCAGTGCCAATGTGTCCCAACTCCATTGACACAGTGTCTGGAACATGGGAATAAACAGGTGATTTCAGCAGACAAGCAAGTTCAGAAGCAGGGTGAGGAAGCCAGGGCACTAGTCTCTCCACATCCCTAAAAAAGGTAAGCACACTTTCCACAAATAGATTTACATAAATAGAAATGTATAAAAAAGGGGATTTAAAAAACCCAAAAGAATTATGAAGGTAGAATGCCAGCAGGGTGTTGGAGACTATCCAGGATATTGCGCTGAGTGCAATGTGTCTGAATGGAAGTCATGTGTGTGTGCTCTGTGCAAGGAGCTCATGGTTCTCAGGGAATGAGTTTGTACCCTTGAGGCCAAGATGGCTGACCTGGAGAAGCAGAGACAGTCAGTTAGGTGCATGGATAAGACTCTTGGGGACTTGTTAGATATGTCCCACTCTGAGAATGGCAGCCCAGTCACTGTTGAGAGCATGAGGGTCAAGGGGAAAATGGCACTGTGCTGATGAAAGGTTGAATATTCTCTCAGTAGGAATCCCTTCTACAGTTGGTGAACAGGTATCCTTTTGCACCAAGGAAGCATCGGGGGGGGGGGGGGATTTGGGGGGGGGGGGGGAATCTTGGTGATTTGATCCTTAGGCATGTAGATAGATGGGTTGCAAATCTGCATACTGACCGTATGGTGACTTGCTTGCCTAGAGTGGAGGTAGCAGACATTATGTGTGGTCTAGATAAGCTGGTAGACAGTGCTGGGGAGGAGCCAATGGTTGTTGTACATGTTGGCACTGATGATGTGGAGAAATGCAGTCATGTGGTCCTGGAGGAAAAATTTAGGCTGCTCAGCAGGAGACTCAAGGTCAGAACCTCCAAGGTAGCCTTCTCAGAAGAGCTGCCTGTTCCATGTGTGGGGCCGGTGACACTAGACAGTGTGTGGGTGAGACAATGGTGCATCAAGGAAGGGTTTACATTTGTTAGGCACTGGGATGCTTTTTGGGACAAGCAGAACCGTTGCAAAAGAGATGGCCTCCATTTGTTCTCAGAAGGAACCAGGTTGCTGACATATAAAATCAAAAAGGAGGCAGAGCAGTTTTTAAACTAAATCCTGGTGCAAAGCTTATGGGAGATGAAATGTATCTGGTTCGAGGGGTTGCTTTCACTGTTCTAGAGGAAAATGGATTAGGACTTGCTACTGAGAGAGTGACAAAGAATATTGACTGCCTGAGTAAGTCTATAGGCCACAAGAGAAGGTTTGCAGGCCTAATTTGTCTGGGGAATTATAGATGTTTATATTTAAATGCTAGAAGTTTCCAAGGTAAATGGGGGGAGTTGAAATGCTTAGTGTTAGAGGAGAAAATAGACATTGTGGGCATTTCAGAAACTTGGTGGGCTGAGGATAATCAGTGAGATATAGTGATTCCTGGATGTGAATTATATCCGAAGGATAGGGTGGGAAGGGTTGGAGGCAGAGTGGCTCTGTATGTCAGAGAGGGTGAACAGTCCAGTAAGGTTGAGAATGTAAGAGAAATAGATTTGCTTACAGAAACTCTTTGGATGGAAATAGTGGGCCCAAAAGGAAGCTTAACTCTGGGAGTTTGTTATCGCCCTCCAGATCAAAGGTTAGAGGATAATTTAAAAATAGCAAAGGAATTGAGGAAAGCAGCTAGACAGAATAACTGTCAAAATAGGTGATTTTAACTACCCACACATTGATTGGGTAAATATATGTTCAAGTCTGGAGAAAGAGAATCTGTTTCTAGATACTTTCAATGACTGTGCCATGGAGCAGATGTCAGAACCTACCAGGGGGACGTAAATATACGTTAATGGCATCTGAGCTGGTGGTAGCTGACCAGGAGAGAGATCTTGGAGTCATGGTAGATAACTAACTGAAGATGTTGAGTCATTGTGCGACTGCAATAAAAAGTCAAATGCTATGTTATGGATTATTAGGAAGTGGATTGAAAACAAATCAGTCAGTATCATAATTTTCCTGTATAAATCTATGATGCAGCCTCATTTGGAATACTACGTGCAGTTCTGGTTACCACACCTCAAAAAAGATATTATAGCATTGGGAACAGTGCAAAAAAGGGCAACTAAAACGATTAAGGGGATGGAAAGGTTAAAGAGATTAGGGCTCTAACTTGGAGAAATGATGATTGAGGAATGACATGATAGAGGTTTACAAAATTATACATGGGATAGAGAAGGTAGAGAAAGAAGTACTTTTCTCCATTTCTCACAATACGAGAACTCAATGAAATTAATGAGCAGTAGGCTTAGAACCAGGGGTCATTTCGTAAAAAAAGCTGCAGGAGCTCATTAGCATCGGTATGCTAATGATCTACTAGGCTATTATTAATTTATTTTTATTTATTTATATTTAGCAAATGCCACGCCCCCTGACATCACTGGAAGTGATGTCAGAAGGGGAAGCAAAAGGGGGGGGGGAAGGCATCTTCAAAAGCCTCTCCTTCCCTTCCCCAGCTGGCCTGCGGGGGGGGGGGAGCAAAGAGAGAAGGGGTTTAAAGTTTAAACCCCTTCTCACTAGAGTTGGGCCGCAAAAGGAGGAAAGAGGGAAGGAAAGAGAGTGAGTAGAGAGAAGGA
>NW_015168656.1:139231-336821 GCF_001447785.1 Gekko japonicus
TCTCCCACCCCCCCATCAAGCCCCCGCCACCCCCACCCTCGCGGATCCCTTACTTACTGCTTCGGTGCGGGCCGGGGAAGCCAGCAGCGGGGCTCTCCAGGCCTCCCCCGAGTCACAGAGCTTCTGCGCAGGCCCGGGGGACAGAAGCGCTGGGGCCGGGGGACTTGGCTGTGGGGCTCTCCGGGCCTCTCCCGGAGATACATACATATTTACATGTGTCTGCATTATTCCAGTTTTCTTCTTTTGACTAATTACCTAACTTTCAAATACAAAATTATGTCCCTTCCTAGTTTTATAAAGCAGCAAGAGAGATTACAGGATAATATTCAGAGGCCCAGGTGGCACAAGAAAAGTGTATTAACTAAGGTCATTACTTGGAGTTAATTTTAAATTGATTTGGGTGACATGTTTTGTAAGGAGGCTTTAAATTGATTTTCATTCACAAAAGAATAATGTGGATTCTCCTCCTTTTTATTTACTCAAGCTTCCTAATCCTCCTGCAAATCTGCTGTTGGTTCTTTCTTTTACCATAACACAAGGTACTTCCAAGCTGAGGTTCAGTCAGTTTTCAGAGAAGAGCCACATTTTGAATGGTTTGTACAGCTTTATTTTGAAAAGCATTGCAGTTGATTATATAGGTAGCAAAGAGTTAAGATGTTTACATTGCAGTTACCACAGAGAAAAGGATGCTTCCATGTCTTTTGACTAAAATGTAAGTTTTCTTGAGCACTTCAGTTAGGAGCTTTCTGAGCAGATATGACAAACCTGTGTATCTCTCTGTCTGGCAGTTTTCCCCTCACCAAATCTTCAGTTCTTCTCAGTGACTGAGTTACTCTACAGTAGCATGTATATATTCGTTGTCATAAAAGACTTGGCTGTCCCACCCTATGTTAAGATAGATAGTTTAGGCTTTTTCTCAGCTCAGGAACTCTACTGAAAATACAGGAGCTGTCCAATTTCTAAACCTTTAAGAAATAGCACTTGAGGCAAATTAACTTTCAAAAACAGAATAAAGATTTTATTAAAAGGCATGGAATCTCTCCTGTATTATAAAGCTGATTTGGTGGTGGCACGTTGCTGAACATTCCACACGGCACCCACAGCCTTTGGCTCCATGATCTGTCATTCAGAAGCTGTCCCTAACCACTGGCTGCGTTGTCTGAGTCCCGCATCCAATATTCAAACAGTTTGCTTTTCCTCTCCCCCCAATAGCCAGTCAGAACACAAAGGTTATTTGCATATGCGGCCTGATTGGCCTTTGCCTCTAACATTCTAAACAGTTTGCTGTTGCTGTTGGGAGCCATGAGGTAAAATAAATACCACAATCTCTCTGTGGGGCCTGGAGATCTCCCACAAATCACCGTGTTCCCCAGCCACACAGCACATCATTTCCCCTACAGAAAATTTCCCAGCTATTACAACTGATGTCCAGATGACCAAGATCAGTTCCCCTGGAGACAATGGCTGCTTTGGCCAGTGGACTCTATGGCATTATAGCCTGCTGAGGTCCCTCCCCACCCCAAACCCTGCCCTCCCCAGGCTCTACCCCTCAAATCTACAGATGTTTCCCAACCCAGAGTTGGCAACCATGTAATTGGCTATGGAACCACTTTCCAGACCCTTGGAACCCAGAAACATGGCAAAGGAGGAGGTGCTTTTCTACCTTAGCTGCCACTGCATAGCCCCAAATTAACATAAGCCAACCTCCAGGCGGCACCTGGATATCTCCA
This sequence comes from Gekko japonicus, assembly GCF_001447785.1. Classification (NCBI taxonomy): domain Eukaryota; kingdom Metazoa; phylum Chordata; class Lepidosauria; order Squamata; family Gekkonidae; genus Gekko; species Gekko japonicus. The sequence continues at coordinate 140,962 of NW_015168656.1, forward strand.
ACTATTACAACTGTTGTACAGATGATCAAGATAAGTTCTCCTGGAGACAATGGCTGCTTTGGCCAGTGGACTCTATGGCATTATACCCTGCTGAGGTTCCTCCACACCCCAAACTCTGCCCTCTCCAGGCTCTACCCCTCAAATCTACAGGTCTGTCCCTCCCCTTAGTATTGCCAGCCTCCAGACAGCACCTGGAGATCTCCAAGATCAGTTCTCCTGGAGAAAATGGCTGCTTTGGGCAATGGACTCTATGGAAATATACCCTGCTGAGGTCCCTCCCCACCCACAAACCCTGCCCTCCCCAGGCTCTACCATTCAAATCTACAGGTATTTCCCAACCCAGAGTTGGTAACCCTGTAACTGGCTATGAAACCGCTTTCCATACCCTTGGAAGCCAGAAGACATGGCACAGGAGGAGGTGCTTTTCTACCTTAGCTGTCACTGCATAGCCCCAAATCAACATAAGTCAGGGGTGGAGGGAACCATACCTGTTACCATGAGGCTGTCCTCCCATATTACCCACTTGTGGTAGCAAAGTGACTTGAGACAGCCCTGCTTTATAGCTAAGCAGAAGCAAATAAACATGGCTTGCCTTCCTCTATTTTCCCCTTCCCTCTGCTGCCCCACCAGCCACAGCCAGGACACTCACCTGGAGCTTCCTTCTAGAGCTCATTGTATTTCTTCCCACAACAGGCCTTACTCCTAGTATATGTATAAATGGAATAGTCAAGGTTTTGAGATTGCTGAGGTAAAAAAACTTTCTAATATATAAAGAGTTGAATTCTTAGAACATCTAAGAGAGTGTATTTGTAGTTTTATTTCAAGGCTTTCTTTCTTTTCTTTCTTTCAGTATATTTCAGCACAACACAGTTTTATTAATGTTTCTAGATTTCTTCCTTCAGATATTACAGGTTTTCCTTTAGATAATACAGCTTTTTAATTAACTCCTGCTGAGGTGTCTAAGCTTCTCCCCTTTACCACAGACCAGGGTTCTCTCCCCAATCCCTTTCACTGGCAGGAAGGTATTCTCCTTGTCCCTAAGAAGCAATAACTCCTTTTACTATTTGGCTTGTCTGGGAGTTCACTCTAACTACCCAGACCTTCTGCCAAATCCTTCTCTACTATCATTTGTCTGTATAAGGTGGTTCTGTAGCTTTTCTGACTGAAAATTTAAAGGTCTCCCTCAGAACAGTTTTAATATATTTAGACAATGGGGTTTCTCTTCTTCTTTCTGTAGAAGTACTTTTCTGACTATTGCCTGTCAGAAAACACTTGACTCTCAAATGTCTCTTCCTTTAGAAGCCACCCCTTCTGGCTACTGATCCAGACTTTAGAAAGACCAAACAGCAAAAGACCAGTTTACGAAAGACCCCTTTACTTTCCAGATCGTTTTATTTTCTCTCTCAACTGATGCTGGCCAATCAGAGAGTGAGCAGAGTAGCCAATCACTTAAGCTCTTCTCTCCAGGGCAGATTACTTCTTGAACTCCCTGACTCTGTGATACAAGAAGCCTTTTTAAAAGCCTGCTTTTCTGTGCTATCTGTCACAGCAGACTAAAACAATTTTATTTTTAAAAAATTGTTTGGGATCTATAATAACTGGGCCCCAAAGAACTAGTGTGAGTTGCCAAGGAATTGCACACTCCCAGTAGAATTGATAATAGTAATTGTTTAAAGAGCTCGTCTCCATTTTTTAAAATCATTAAATGTTATTGGAAGTCCTCCAATTCAAAAGCTGTTTGCATGTGACATGAGGGAAGGGAGGAGTTACTCCAGCACAAGCCTGTTGGTTTTAGTGGGCTTATACTAGAGTAACTCTGCATAGTATTACACTGTTAGATACTCAGCACTTGACTATTCCTTCTCCGGTGATCCTAGGTGTGGGGCAGTCCCCACTTATGGGATATGGCCCCTCCTCTTGAGTAGGGTCAGTCTCTTTGAAATCGATCCAGCTGGGGAGGGGCCTGTCCCCTGGGAGTTTCCCACTGTTACGGCCCTGCTGGAGAAGCAGGAGGGTCTTGTCGGCACTCCGAGGAGCGTGAAGATCCAGAACAAAGGAGAGGGGGGGGGAGAACAGGAGGATAGGATTGTGCCTGCAGGGTTCCCTTCATACCTCCCTTTGCAGCTTTCGAGCTGCGGTTGGCAGCAGAAGACTTTTTGGGATCGAAGGAGGTCTTCGCCTCCCTTGGATCCAGGATGCCGCTGGAGAAAGTTCCTGCCAGAATTCCCTCGCAGGTGGTGGCAACAAGGCGAGGAGGGCCAGCAGTGCTGGGAGGTCCTCAGCAGGTGTGACGAGAGCAAGGCCCTCCCAACCCTGGAGGAGAGGCCACGATCGACGACAACAAGGTGCTTGGGGGCCAGGGCAGCGAGGCCGCAGATCAGCACTGAAGTGGAAGGTGGCAGAAGGGGCAGCGGAGCCGGTGATGCTGGGAGATTCCTGGCAGCTGCGGCTAGGGTGCAGCTTCCCGAAGGCCCCTCCACCCATTAGTGGTGGGGCCCCTTTCCCCTTGGAACAGGAAGGGGGATGGTTGAGGCTGCAGCAAACACAGGGCAGTGCTGAAATCCAGGCAGCCTCCCTGGAAGCCTTCGGTGGAGGACAAAGGTCTCTTGCCTGAGTCATGGTAGGAAAAATGACCTGGAGGAAGACATAGAGGGGATGCTTATCAAATTTGCAGATGACACGAAGCTAGGTGGGATTGCTAATTCTGAAGAAGACAGAGTCAGGATTCAAAATGATCTAGATAGGCTGGAACAGTGGGCTGAGACAAATAAAATGAATTTCAATAGAGATAAGTGCGAAGTCCTACACTTAGGTACAAAAAATCAAAGGCACAGATATAGAATGGGAGGGACTTGGCTTGACAGCAGCACATGTGAAAGGGATCTAGGTGTTCTGGTTGATCACAAGCTAAACATGAGCCTGCAGTGCAATGTGGCTGTGAAGAAAGCTAACACAGTCTTAGGATGCATTAACAGAAGCATTGTGTCCAGATCACGGGAGGTGGTAGTTCCGCTCTATTCTGCTATGGTCAGGCCTCACCTGGAGTACTGTGTCCAGTTTTGGGCACCACGTTTTAGGAAGGATGTTGACAAGCTCAAGCGTGTCCAGAAGAGGGTAACCAGGATGGTGAGAGGGTTGGAATCCAAGTCTTATGAGGAAAGGCTGAAATAGTTGGGTATGTTTAGCCTGGGAAAGAGAAGGCTTAGAGGGGACATGATTGCAGTCTTCAAGTATTTGAAGGGCTGTCATGTAGAAGATGGAGCAGATCTATTCTCTCTTGCTCCAGATTGCAAGACTAGATCTAATGGGTGGAAATTACAAGGGAGTCGTTACCGGCTAAATATCAGGAGAAACTTCCTAACTGTAAGAGTGGTTGAGCAGTGGAACAGTCTGCCTCGGGAGGTGGTGGATGCTCCTTCGCTGGACGTTTTCAAGCGGAGGCTGGACGGCCATCTTTTGGGTATGTTGTAGGTATGTAGGGCTGTCTTTTGGCTATGCTTCTGCAGAGTGCAGGAGGTTGGACTAGATGACCTATAAAGTCCCTTCCAACTCTAACGTTCTATGATTCTATGAAATACCCACCGGGCATGAGGGGCTGGGAGGAGGGCAGCTGGAAGAAAAACAAACTCCGTTGGCAGAGAGGGACAGGAGAAAGAAGGGGGAGTATTCAGCTCTCTCTCCCAGGCATGTCCTGTATGAATGGGTTTTTCCCCCCTTCATGCTTGGTGTCTAAGCCATGCCTCTCTGCATTATCCAGACTGGTAGAGAAGGCAGATATCTAGAGGAGAGGAACAGGGAAGGTGGCCACATGGCTTCTCTCAATGCCCCTGTGTGTTCTCATTCTCTCTCTCTCTCTCTCTCTCTCTCTCTCTCTCTCTCTCTCTCTCTCTCCCTCCCCTCTTCTGTTCTCTCTCTCTCTCCCCCCCCCACTCTTGCTCTACCACTCTCCTCCCTTCTCTCTTCCCCCCTCAGCCCACAATCGCAGAGTGGAGGACAAGAGAAAACTCAGAATGAGTGCGAAAGCAAGCTTAGCCAGCCCCCAAACCTTGTGCAACACAGAGAGCGAGGCTTAGACGCACAGAGTCCCTTTCTCATTCTCTACACAGGATTCTCTTTTGGAAGAGCAGGACATGGATCGGGGAGGGGGGGAGGCAAGCCACATTTCCTATCCTGGCTGAAAGCGGAAATGAGGAAGGAGTTCAGAGAGTGGATGCAGGAGACAAAACAGGCGCCTAACACAGAATCCCTGTCTCCAAAGTGGGGGAGTGATGCTCCAGATTGGGGAGGGGGGGTTCTACCCCAAGCACATCTCTCTCCCCCCAAAGCCAAAAAAGTGTAAAAAGGGGAAGCTAACCCAGGGAGAGTACAGTCCCCTCCTCAATGCTGAGAAAGAGGAGTCAGACTCCGAAAAAAGAAGAGAAAAAGAGGAGATTGGATTTATACCCCGCCCTTCACTTGGAGTCTCAGAGCGGCTTATAAACGCCTTTCCCTTCCCCTCCCCACAACAGACACCCTGTGAGGTAGGTGGGGATGAGAGAGCTCTGACAGAAACGGCTCTTTTTCAAGAACAGTTCTGACAGAACTATGGCTTCCCCAAGGTCATCCAGCAGCTGCGAGTGGAAGAGTGGGAAATCAAACCCGGTTAAGAACATAAGAACATAAGAGAAGCCAATGTTGGATCAGGCCAATGGCCCATCCAGTCCAACACTCTGTCACACAGTGGCCAAAATACCAGGTGCCATCAGGAGGTCCATCAGTGGGGCCAGGACACTAGGAGCCCTCCCACTATTGACCCCCCCCACAAGCACCAAGAAGACAGAGCATCACTTGCCCCAGAGTCCCTATCTATACCTTGTGGCTAATAGCCACCGATGGGCCTCTGCTCTATATGCTTATCTAATTCCCTCTTGAAGCTGTCCATGCTTGTAGCCACCACCACCTCCTGTGGCAGTGAATTCCATGTGTTAATCACTCTTTGGGTGAAGAAGTACTTCCTTTTATCTGTTCTAACCCAACCGCTCAGCAATTTCATTGAGTGCCCACGAGTTCTTGTATTGTGAGAAAGGGGAAAAAGTACCTCTTTCTGTACCTGCTCTATCTCATGCATAATTTTATAAACCTCAGTCATGTCTCCCAGATTAGAATCCGCTCACTTAACCCCTGCACCAAACTCAGCCTCAGAGAGAGAAGATGGGGAGCTCAAGGAGGAGGAGGTGGTGCAAACTACGCAAACCAGGCTGTTCCCTCCAGAGTTGTTTAATAGGCTTTTCCCAAAGGTGCTGAGAGCACTGGAGATTTCCTACAAGCCCAAGGAGTCGGAAGACTCAGGGTTCCCAGAAGCCTTGGGTAAAAGCATACCCAAACCAGAAGTGAAACAGTCAGGGGTGCCACTCCCAGCAGCCTTCTACAGCTTAATCAAAGCTGAATGCGAACACCCAGCCAAGCCAAAGGCTAACCATCAGGTGTTTTCTAAGTTTTACACCATGGTACCAGAGGCCACAAAAAAGGTCATACTATCAACGGTGGATGAACCAATCACCAGTCTGGTTTCAAACTCAGTTCTGCCAATGGAAGCAGATGGCATGCCTAGGGATCACTGCAACGAACGGATTGAACAGGCACTCCGTAGGGATTTTGAAGAGTCAGCTTGCTCCCTAAGAGATTCTACTGCAAGCTCTATGTTTGCCAGAGCAGCCTATGTTTGGGCGTCTGACCTGGTATCAGCTACTAGTGGGTAATTCAGGGATGCACTGAAGAATTCAGGGATGCACTCAAGAAAATTGAGCTAGTGGTGGCGTTTGCTGCAGATGCCTCCCTAGACACCCTGCAACAGTCAGCTAGAGCAATGGCATGCAGCTAGGAGGAACACATGGCTTAGGTGCTGGGATGTGGACCCATCAGCTCAAGCCAAGGTCAAGGAACCAACCTATTTGACGAAGGCTAGGACAGGTATCTCATTGAGGACAAGGACAAGAAGAAAGTCCTTCCATCAAAGAAGAAGGACAGCAGAGGGCGGAAATGCTGTCAGTCCTTTCATGACAAGAGGGCACCAAGACACACACCTGGCAAATCCTTCAAGGGAAAGTGGCAGAGCTGCCCATGGGAGAACCAGGTCCTCATTCCACAACAAGCCCAACCAGCATCACAAGACATCCCAATGTTGTGGAACCGCCGGAGATAGGGGGTGGTTGTGGCAGTTTGCTTCACACTGGCAAACATCAGTGAGGGACAAATGGGTGCTGGATACGGTAACCAACGGCTACTTCCTGGAATTCAACACTGCCCCACCTGACTGGTTCATACAGGTCCCGAGGAACCAGTCAGCAGAGAAACACCAGCTCTTGGAAGGTGCCATCAGTCACCTACTAGACATTGGGGCCGTAGAACGGGTCCCAGAACAACAAAAGGGAACAGGGGTGTACTCAATCTTCTTTGTGGTGCCAAAGAAGAACGGGGATGTCAGGGCGATCTTGGACCTGAAGTGGTCGGACAAACATGTGAGAAACAAGAAGTTCAGGAAGGAGACTCTGAAGTCCATCATGCTTGTCATTCAGAAAGGGGATTTCCTATTATCTATCAATCTTTCCAAGGCATACTTACACATTCCGATCCGAGAGTCACACTGCAGGTTTCTGCGCTTTGCCTACAATGGAAACCACTTCCAATACAGTGCTCTTCCGTTCAGCCTGAAGTTAACCCCCAGAGTGTTCACCAAGGTGTTGGTGGCCATAGTGGCACACCTGAGACTCCAAGGAGTGTCACTTTTCCCATATCTCGACGACATTCTGGTAAAGGCGTTGTCCTTCAAACAGGGACTAGAGGCATCAACAATGACAGTGAACATCCTCAGGGAACACGGCTTCGTGATCAACTGGGAAAAGAGCAATCTTCACCCAACAGAGATGCTTACACATCTGGGGATACAAATAGATATGATAAGGGACAAGGTCTTCCTATCATTAGAGAGGCAACAGAACTTATTGTCCCTGGCAGCAGGGGTGTTGGGGAGGCATGAGGTAGAGGTGATGGTCCTGGCAAAACTGCTGGGAATGATGGTGTCGTGCCAAGATGTCCTTCAGTGGTCAATGCTTGGCCACTGCAACTTTTTCTGTTGCCTCACCAGGACACAATTGCGTGGAAGAGGACCAAATCAGTCCAGCTCCCAGAAGTGCTGAAGAGCCAGTTACAATGGTGGGTGACACCGTTCCGCTTCGACCAGGACACCCCCCTATGGGAACCAAAGAAGGTAGTGATGACCACAGATGTGTGCCTCTCTGACTGGGGGGCACATTCTCAAGGGAGAGTCTCACAGGGCCTGTGGTCTCGGGAGGAGGCCACCAGGAGCATAAACTTCCTGGAATTCAGAGCCATCAGACTAGAATTCAGTCAGCTCTTGTTGGGTCAACAAGCATCCTTGTGCAGACAGACAATATGACAGCAAAAGCATATGTGAACAGACAGGGAGGGACCTGATCCAGAGTCCTAAACAATGAAGTGAGCAAACTGTTTGGAGTGGCTGGAGGAAAAAAAAGGGGAAGGGAAAAAACTGAACCTAAAACATAGAATCCAGAGCCTGACAAAGGTTAGTCAAATGTAAAAAGGGGGGCCAATATTTAAAACTTAATTAAGGAAATATATAAAAATACATATATTTATTAATCACAAATTATAATAAGGGCCCAATTATATAATTATATAAGGGCCCAATCATACATTATGTATAAATAACAAACGATAAAACACAAGGGCTTATAAATCTGACCTGACGCGTTTCGGCCTACATAGGCCTTCCTCAGAGGTCAATAGTGAGGAACAAATTGGCTATTATAAAAATATAGTACAATCATGTAAATACAAAGTATAAATTCAATAAGGACCAGAAGCAAGTTGCTGTAAAAGATTAAAAAATGGGAAATTAAACACATGTATTTAAACAGATAAATAGACTGTAAACATATATTGCCAATAAATAAATATATACCATTGACTTACTTTCAAGAAAAACCACCAGGCACAGAGTAAAAATTAAATGAGGCCTCTAAAAATGCAATCACATGCCAAGTGGTTCTCAGATATAAACCTAAAGACAAAACATGTATACATCAATGTATCCCACAATTTAGAGCCTAAATGCAAAAAGTAATAAAATAACCATAATGACTTCTGGTCCAGGAATCGCCTTCCTATGGTTGTAGAGCCAAATTGTCCTCAAGCAAAGAGCAGTGTTGGTCAACTAAAAATGCTGGAGCTTTATAGCTGGTTAAGGGTGATGCAGTCCTAATGTGCAGGATGATGCAATCCCTATGGGGTGTCTTGGAGTAGTCATGTGATTGCACATTTCACATAGAGCATAACATTAAAAAATATATGGAGAAATAGTACAGATTCCAAACTGGATGTAAAACAGTCAAAGAATCATACATATGCTATATTTTCAAAATCATATTGCACACCAATCAATTTGTTCATTCAGACCATATGGGATTAAAGTTTTAAGGACATGAATCCAGAACAGTTCTCTTTTTTTCAATTGCTGAGTCATCTGCTGCTGGTTGCAAGGTCAAACATACTCAAGAGCAAAAAAAGAAAAGTCTCTGTCATGGTGGCCTGCTGTAACAAAATGCTCAGTCAGGGGCGCGTTTTGTCTCCTTCTTCTGATGCAGCTTCTGTGTTCTGTGATTCTGGTCTTTAATGGCCTTGAAGTGCACCCAGTGTATTTTTTTTACACTCACAGATGATACAATAAATTAGGGAGGGACCTGATCCAGAGTCCTAAACAACGAAGCGAGCAAACTGTTGTAGTAGGTGGAGGACCACCTACAGTCCCTGAAGGCGATACACGTGGCAGGACAAGACAATGTTCTGGCAGACTGGCTGAGTAGATAGGTGATAGACCAGTCAGAATGGACATTATGCAAAGCAGTCTTCTATCAGATCTGCAACAGATTTGGGAGGATGGAGATGGATCCGTTTGCCACATATCAAAATTGTCAATGAGGTTCATGTCAAAGACAAGGTTTCCCCAGGTGGCAGGGACCAACGCACTAAACTGCGACTGGCCTTGAGGTCTCCTCTATGCCTTCCTGCCAACTCAGCTGGTGCACAGGGTGATACAGAAGGTGATAGGGCAGAAGGCAGAGGTACTCATGATGGTACCATTGTGGCCAAGAAGACCATGGTTTAAGGTTCTGAAAAGAATCTCAGTAGCGAAGTCCTGGCACCTACCTCAAAGGGAGAACCTTCTAGTACAGGGGTCAATGCGGCACCCCCAGCCGACGCTCCTAAAACTCACAGCCTGGAGGTTGAGCAGAAGCAACTAGAAGATCTGGGGTATTCAGAGAGGGTTATCCAGACTATGCTCGTTGGTGGAAAGGTTCCACCAACAGGGTGTATAACATGACCTGGCAGGTTTTTCATACATGGTGCACAGAACGCAGCTTGGACCTCTTGAAGGTATCTATCCTTTCTCCAAGATGGGTTGAATAAAGGATTGAGTACCAGCACCTTGAAAAGACAGGTAACAGCCGTCTCGGCGGTAAGGGGGGCTAAGAAGGGGAGGTCCCTAGTCCAGCACCCCCGTATTAAACGTTTCCTTAGGGGAACCACACTATTAAGTCCAGTGCAGTCACATAGATTCCCTACTTGGAACCTTAACACGGTTCTGAAAGCACTATGCAAGGCCCCATTTGAACCCATGGCATCCTGCCCACTGAAGGAGTTGATATTTAAAACCCCTTTTCTGGTTGGGATTACATTAGATAGGAGGGTATTGGAATTAAGGGCGCACTCTCCATCAATAAAGATCTCTGTGTGTTTCACAATGATAGGGTGGTATTGAGGCTGGATTAGGCATTCATACCCAAGGTAAACTCCGTATTACATAGGTCAGAGGAGATTGCGCTCCCATCTTTTTGCCCGAGCCCTAAGCATGATAAGGAAAGAGAGTGGCACTGCCTTGATGTCCGTAGAGCCCTGAATTTCTACATTGATATGACAAGACAAGGGTGAAAATCGGATGCTCTCTTTGTCTCATTTAGGAAATCCTCACAGGGACAGAGGGACTCCACAGCCACCTTAAGCAGGTGGATTAGGGGCTGCATCATAGTGGCCTACAAAGCAAAAGGGTTGGAACCACCTGAGAGGATCACAGCACGTTCCCTATGGGGGGCTGCCATGTCAGCGGTATACAGAGTTTCCCTGTCATTAGAGACAGTTTATAAGGCAGTGACCTGGAAGTCGGTACACTGATTCACTAGACACTACCACATAGACAGGTCAGCCTTGGCTGAAGCAGCCTTTGGCCGCAGGGTTCTGCAGCACATATAGCTTGAAGCTATGAACCCACCCTGGGGCACACTGCTTTTGTAAGTCCCACTATTGAGGACTGCCCCACTCCTAGGACCACTGGAGAATGGAAGATTTGTCTTCACTTATCGTGAAGCTTCCTTCTTGGTGGTCCAGGAGTGGGGCAGTCATACCCACCCAATTTTAAAAAGAAGAAGAAGGGAGAGGGCTTTGGGAGCAGTGCTGAAGTGCTGAAGAACAGGGGACGCAGCCAGGAGGGGCACTCCTTCCGGAGCAACAGGCAGGCAAGGTAACAAAGAGGGCAGACCAGTGGGGGAAAGACAAGTTGGCCCTAGACAATGGTCATCGGGTCTGATTTCAGACAGTACTCTAGTGGGCACAGCTGCCTGCACTGGGTCAGAAGGAAATTTTGTTTTTCAGTTAAGAAGGGGGAGATCATGGTTTGGTGATGACTGGGGAACTGCCAGGGACAGGCCCCTCCTCAGCTGGATTGATTTCAAAGAGACTGACCCTGCTCAAGAGGAGGAGCCATATCCTACAAGTTGGGACTGCCCCACTCCTGGATCACCGAGAAGGAAGCTTCATGATAACTGAAGACAAATCTTCCATTCAAGTGTTTCCATTGGAAAATGTTGTATTTGAATTGCACAATTTGGAGATACTGTAATTGATTCACATTTGGCTTATTTTGCACTTTTATGTCATTTGATACAGCCAGTGGAAGATGCATAATGCGAATTGATTCCAAATTCTGCTTGATAAGACCAACTAAAAATAAGGGACCCATTAACAAACTTGTATATGGTAATTACATTTAGATAAAGAAGTTGAATGAATCAAGTAACAGAGTTAATTTTAAAAAGAAAGAAATTATGCTGTGTAAGAGAATGGCTGTAAAACATTACTAATGGTAGCAAAATAGACTATTTCTGATGTATTCTGGAGATGTAGTCAGTGATCCAAAGGTGGCCTTCCATATGTGGAGTTACCCTGTTCGGTGAAGAACTATTTTGTATTTATCCCTAAAACTTCACAAACCAAATCCAAAGATGTTGATCTGTGTGTATAAATGGTTGAGCAGCCTTGTATGGTTGGAGGTATTAGAACTGCTATAGAAATTACAGATTTAAACACTGTGTTATTGGTCTTCTGTACAGTCCCACATAGTGACTGCGCATGAGCAGGCCTGCCTATCAATAGGTTTTTACAGCTAAGAGCCTCCAGGGGGTGCTGTGTGCTGGAGCCAGAAACTTGTTCCCTCCCAGGGACCATGTGGTCCCACACAGCAGTACCCCTACCCTTACTTCCTCTTTTGCTGTCAAAGGAATAGACTGTTCTATTCATAGTCTCCTAGCTTCAGCGTGGTGAGGAATTGTGTTGTGTTCTTTGGACTGATTCTGACTACCAGCATGGCTCAGAAAGCGTTATATAAGAAATGCACTTGCTGTAGTGCAAAAATGACACAAACAGATGAACATGATCTCTGTCTGGTTTGCCTGGGGGAAGAACATAATATGTCCACATGTAAGTCCTGTCAGAGATTTACCCCCAAAGCCAGAGGGGAGTAGATCCTCTAAATTGAAGGCAGTGTTGTGGGAAAAGGCATTTAGAGCCTCAGCCCCCCCCCCCCAATCCATGGTGCCTCTAGAATAGCCAGGCTGCAATGTTGGGATTCGACGTGTAAGGACAAAAAAAGGGGGGGGAGACTGAACCTAAAACCTAGAATTCAGAACCTATAAAGGTTAGTCAAGAATAGAAGAGGGCCAACTCTTAAAATCTAATTATGAAACCTAAAAAATATACATGTATTTATTAAACACAAATTAAAATAATGAATAAGGGCTTATTCATACCTCATATATTTATTTATTTATACTTTCAATTTCTATACCGCTCAATCCCGGAGGCTCTGAGCGGTTTACAAGCATTTTACATTTCCTAACTAGGGCCACATACAATGTATATATATATAGGGAGGTGAGTGCCTACCAGGCACCCCGCCGGCGTGTGTGTTCGTTTCCTTATGGTGGAAGCTTGTCTTGGCGAGCTCCGCAGCGTCTCCTTCTGGGAAGCTCCCATAGTCTGCGACTGTGTGACGACTTCCTGCACTGGCCTCTGTCCAATTGGCTCCGGCCAAGCAGCGTCACCGCGTTGTCGCGTCTCAGGGCCAATCCCTATCTGGAACGATCGCTGCTTGGTGTTAAATCGCCGCCATGTTCTTTCATCGGATTGCTCCGCCGCTGTCGCCGTTGTTGCCGCCGGCGGCACCACTGCTCCACTCCTCCTCGCCGCCACAACGCCGGAAGGCGGATGCCCCCCTGCACCTAAGGCAGGTACCCATTTATCTACTTGCTAGGCTTTTGAACCGCTGGGTAGGTGGGAGCTAGGACAGGGTCCGGGAGCTCACCCCGGCCGCAGTGGGACTTGAGCAGCCTTAAGGCTGTTCATAGATGGATTACCTGCAGGCTCCCTTTACTGCCTGCGCCACCGCTCCAAAATATACAAATATAAAAACATACAAAGGCTGATGAAAATAGACCTAACGCATTTCGGCCTTTAACTTAAGAAACATTTCATTGGGAACATTTGGCTTTACAAGCTCAGGAGAATATATAGGTTGACCAGAGAGAAGTACACATAAACATGTGATTGCACTGGAGGTTTTATTTGTATTTTTGTATTTCTCTTCTTTGCTCAGTGGTTAAACTTTGGAACAATTGTTTTCTGGTCTCTATTGCATATTCTGTATATGTATGATTGTATATATTTTTACATATCAGCCAATCTATTCTATTTGTATTAGACCTCTGAGGAAGGCCTGTAAAGGCCGAAACGCGTTAGGTCTATTTCATCAGCCTTTGTATGTTTTTATATTTCTTTTTGAGGTATGAATGGGCCCTTATTCGTTATTTTAATTTGTGTTTAATAAATACATGTATATTTTTTAGGTTTCATAATTAGATTTTAAGAGGTGGCCCTCTTCTATTCTTGACTAACCTTTAGGGATTCGACGTGGTCAGCTCCACCTCCTGGTTCCAGGTCTCAGTGGATCCGCTCAGGCTCGCACTCACCACATAAACAGTGCATATAATCTGAGCTGCCTGCTAAAAAGACTAAGATTAAGGGGGAAGTATAAGCAGAAATCCACTTCCCACCATCGAACTCCAGCTTGAACTCTGGAACCAACTCCGGCATTGTAGGGCAAACCTAGAATGCCTCTAAATCTGATGTCATTTCCGATTGCCGTTTCCAAAGGGGAGATAGAAACTGAAAGGAAGATAGAAACAGTTCCATGACCTCAGCATTATCCACCAATGTGATGGCCATCCAACCCATACAGAATGTCCCCAAGGTATTTGGAGGAGTGGGATGACACCTTTGTGAGACTTCACAGAAGATCTATGATGAAAACAGGGTTGCACCTACCTGTAACTGTTGTTCATCGAGTATCTTCTGTGCAGGCACACATACCCTCCCTCCTGCCCCGCTGCATGCTTCCTTTGGCGGTATAAGAGGTACTGAGGGTACGGGCGCTGCTGCGTGGGAGCATGTGGTTCCTGGGCAGGAACACGTTTCTGGCTCTGGCACACAGTGCCCCTTAGAGGATCTTAGCTGTAAAACCTACTGATAGGTAGGCCTGTGGGACTGCACAGAAGATACTCGATGAACAACAGTTACAGGTAAATGCAACTCTGTTTTGCAGTTTAACTTCTCATTATTGCTTGGATCCATCCCAAACTGCCTATATGGTAGACATCAGAAAATTGTACCATAGGAGAACTTAATTGTAGGTGTAGTAATGAAAATAATTGGTTGAAAACACCCTTTGGTCTAGTGTTAGTACTGGGAACATTAGAAATCATGCTGAGGGAAAACGTAGATGAAAATTGTAATCCTGATTATAGCTAAAACATTACTGCATGAAATTAGTGGGCAGGGGAGAGGCACATTGCTTCATTTTCTTGTGAATGGCTAACAAAAGAACCCTGATGGCTGTGTAAAGCTGATGTAGATTCATATAAGAATCCTCATATTAGGAATAGGATTTAGAAATCTTTGGGGAATTATTCAAATGCATTGTATATTTTTGTATTTATACTATAGTAAGACATTGTTTTCATTTTAAAACAAAGAATATTTGTTAAAGTAGTATGCTAGCAAGAAGAGTATTGGGTGAGTGAAGCAACAAGAACAAACTGTGTCTTAAAGATACACGTAAATTCAGATGTGCATGTCAAACTTCTTTCTTTCAAGATTTGTGCATGTGAAAGAAGTAGCTAGAGGTTAGCAGCCCAGCATGCATCTCACCATTGAATCACACAGCCGTAGTATCATCTTCTCTTCATAATGCTAAACATAAACTCTAAACATGGAGCTCAAGCCATGAAGAGTTTGGTCACAGTGCATAATGATCAAATTATGTACTGTGACCAAAGTCTTCATGGTTTGAACTCTCTGACTTTCTAAACAATAACCAAAGACATTCCAATGGATTCCTCTGTCAGGAATGATAATGGCAGCTCATAATTAATGTTTTGTCTTGCTTTACTCACTTGGATCATTCCTTGTAATTCTAAATGTGAACTACCTGTTCTAAAAGCAGTGTTACTCTTAATTTTTTATGTTGAGTATAAAAAAAATATATATAAATCTCGTATTATAGGTGTTTGGGCAATAATGTCCAGAGTCCAGTCAATCAACATGACATCACAGCTATTGTGACAAGTTTGAAGTACTGTTGGTCCTCAAATATTTCTACTTTCACAGCAGTGCTTATTTGCATATATAAAACAGAGTTTTTGAAAGATCTGTAATGTTAAAAGTTGTGCTGTAAAAAACAAGTTAGCAATTAAATTAAATTTTTACAGTTGAGTGACAAGAATGCTTTAAGCATCCATTTGAACAACCCTTTTAATATAAAACTCTAGAAGTATTTACTTTATAAAACTCTATGCTGTCTTGTCCTTCAGCGTGTAGACTTGGGTTATATTATGCTTGTCCAAATACAGCATATCTATATATCTAATAGCCAAGTTGTCCCCTCCGTGCGGATATCTAAATCTACACATCAGGGGCACTTGGGGGGCAGAGATATTTTCCTGCACACTTGGAGCAGTCCCCAGGTGTGCAGAAAAATCTAAAAACTTGAAAAAAATATACGGGGGATATTTAAATCCTCCCCAAAAATAAAACAGCAGGGGGGATCGGCAGGCCCGGGGGCTGGGAGGCTGTCAGGCCTCACCACCAGTACCCGGGGGGGGGAGATCGGTGGGCTTGGTGGCTGGGAGGCACTCAAGCCTCGCTGCTGGTGCCCAGGGGGGAGATCAGCAGCTGGGAGGTGCTCAGGCCTCGCTGCTGGTGCCCGAGGGGGGGAAGATCAGTGGGGGGAAGATCGGCAGGGGAGATCGGCAGGCCCGTAGCTGGGAGGCACCTTGCCGCCAAGGCCCAGGGGTGGGGAAGAAGGCTTACCTGTGGAGCTGCTTCTGCAGGCCGGGAGCCTTTAGGAATACTCCCCCCTGCGAGTATCGCGGGTCCCGCTTCTTGTTATCATCTAATGTCTAATTATGTGGGATATAATAAAAAGTGTCCAAAAGGAACATTTTCTAATATATGCTGTATGCATTTTTCATTAAGAAACTTTCATCTCCTCTCCCCAAATTAATGCAGAACTAAGTTAAGGAGTTCAATTCAGTCAGTTTCAGGACCACGAAAATTTGAAGTTGACAGCATCTTGGGTTCATTTATAAGAACATTCCCTATGACTCCTGATGTTCAATGATTTAAAAAAACCCTTGTGTAGTGAAACCAATGGTTACCTGACTATCTGCAGAATAATTCAGGTTACCTAGCTTTACAAAAGTGTCAGAATGCTTAAAATAGGGTTGCCAACCTCCAGGTGGTGGCTGGAGATCTCCTGAGATTACAACCGATTTCCAGGCGACAGAGAACAGTTCACCTGGAGAAAATGGCTGCTTTGGAAGGTGGACTCTATGGCATTACACCTCACTGAACTCCTTCCCCTCCCCAAACCTGCCCTCCTCAGCCTCCACCTCCAAAGTCTTCAGGTATTTCCTAATCTGGAGCTAACAACCCTAGGGTAAACTAAGAGTTAAAAAATAATTTATCCAACATAATAAAGATACTTTGTATGCATACAGAATGGTGGAAGGAGGGTGTCTGTGTTGGGCCTGGCTATTTTTAATTAGGTTTCTTGATAGTGTTACTTATAATGCTTATAACTATGTGACCAGTTTAAATGACATTGTCATTCAAATGAGTTTAATTCATCTTATATATAGTAAATTTCTTATTATCCTGCAGGGTCAAACAGCATTTGATGTAGCAGATGAAGACATTTTAGGATATTTAGAAGAACTACAAAAGAAACAAAATATGGTAAGCTCCTTTAGCCTTGCAAGTTGCAAGAAAACCCATAAACGTTTGAGCATATGTAACTGCCTTACTCTGAGTCAGACCACTGGCTTATTTTATGCTATCATCTATTGTCTGGTATTACCACTTCAGGGTTTTATATAGAGGTCTTTCCCAGTCCTGCTTCCTGATACTCTTTTACAGGAGGTGCTTGGGATACAATCTTCATCACTGAAAGCCTGTGCTCTGCCACTGAGCTATGATCCTATTCTTATTATCTTGTTGTCCCCACATCTCTGTATTCATAATCTGTATACTGGAGATGAATGCCACTGAATGTAAAGAACATATTGTAAACCGTTAGTCCCATCAGTGTTTTACCAAAAGCATGGATTTTCTGAGTATGTTGTGTGTTTCCTGTTCCTTTTCATACCCAGATACACACAATGGGTTGGATCCAGTGATCCGCTGGTGCATGCAAGGACAATGGATCTTCTGTTTTTCCCTTTCCCCAGCAGCTGTTTCCAGCACCAGGAAAGTTGATTCCTGAGGTCTTGGGGTCTGCATGGAGTAATAGTAAAAGTGTTGGTACACTGCAGTGAGGAAGATGGTGAAATCTCTTCCTCTTGCCTCTTCTCTCAGCAGAACTCTGCTGATGAAGGAAGCAGGAAGGGTGCTCCTTTCTTCGTCACTGCAGCCCTCTAATGCTCATGGCTACTACCCCATGTTGGTCCCATGACCCTGGGAATTAACTTCCTGTGTGTCAGAAATGGCTGCTTGGAGGATGGGAATGCAGGAAATTAGCAAAAACACGATTGTCCTCTGATGGATTGTTTCATTTAACCCACCGTCTGTATGCTTATGCTGATTTCATTTTGATGGTGAATAAAGCTCAGAAAATTGGAAATCCTGAAAAGGATTTTTAAGTGATGCTCTTGCCTTCCTGCTATATCAGACGATCTGAGTGTTTTAATATTGGTGTTGCAGTTCAGTTTTTCATATTCAGTAGAAATTATTAAGGTTGAAATACTTTCTCTTTGGCCATCTGTTGAAAGTATTCTCAAAGTTGAAGATAAAGGGACAGTTTATTGTATAGTCTTTTGGAATAACAAAGATAATTGACATTCTTTTGAATGGTGAATATTTTTCTAGAATATTACTACTTTGGTAATTTAAAAGATTTTTCTGTGTGCATTCTCCTTTGTAACATTATAGTTAAACTGTTTTGTATCTTCTAAAGCTTCATAGTGAAAAAAAGGAAAAGAAATCACCGCTAATTGAATCTACAGCCAATATGGACAATAATCAGACCCAAAAGCCATTTAAAAAGTAAGTAAAATGTTCTCAAGGTAGGAAAAATTATTTTTCCAAGGTAGGAAGGAGTTGAATTGGAAAATGATAGAAGAGATTATTTATTAATTAGTTTCCACTCATAGGAACATCTGTTCTCACACTGGTTGCTGCTGTCACAACCCTCCTGATGTCCAGTTGGTTCTGAAGCTAGTAAAATAAAAACAATGTATGTTTTCTTTCAGTAAAGAGACTTTGATCATTGAACAAGACAAGAATGCATCTAACATTGAATCTTTAGAACAAGAAAAAGTGGATGAAGAGGAAGAAGGAAAGAAAGATGAGTCCAGTTGCTCCAGTGAAGAAGATGAGGAAGAAGACTCAGAATCTGAAGCAGAAACAGGTAACCGGGCAATAGCTTTGCTTTGACAATTAGATTTTAGATTTATCTGCACTGTTCCTAGCAGAGCATATTAGTTGTCCCCTTTTAGTCCAGGGTGTACTCTGTAATAGTTTGGGGGTTAGGCTTTTTCAGAGGCTGACTGATGTATGAGAACAGCCTGCCCAAGAAGCTTTCTGGTTTCCAGCTTTTCAGTAAAGCTGTAAAACAGAATGATTCTGCAGAGCATTTGGATCAGTCTGAGTCTGGCTTGCTGGAAACATGTGCACAGGGTGTTTTTATGCTTGATTTTTAATATTTATTTTTTTCTATGTATTAAAGTTTTTAGTTATGTGATTTTATGAGGTTTTACTACATTTTATTGTTACGTGCCTTGGGTCCTGACTTGGTCAGAAGAAAGGTCCATCCCACAATCCATTCACATTACTATGTTTTCGTCCTGCCCTTTCCCCAAGGAGCTCAGTGGAACAGCATAATGTTTCCTTTGAGTGCTGCTGCATAACATGCTGCACACTCTTGGGATAGATCCAAGTCTGCCATTTTTTTATGCCTGTATAGTGTATAGCTTAGTTAGTTTCAGACAAACAGGGCCCGAATAGGCAAGAGATGAACAAAAGTTTATGTTACACAGAACTGTCTAGCAAATGAGGGAAACAAATTCTAAGTTATAGCAAATCATATCACTTGAAGTGTAAATACATTTGTATTATCCTAACCCAGATTTCCAAGAAACTTGTTTCAAAAGTTATCTTGTTTAGAATGTCAGCCATAATCATAAGAAAGACAATAGCCTGAAGGGGTAAATGAATAAGTTGGCACTGGCTGAGAAACTGCACTTGCTAGGAATGGTGGGCAGAATAAGCCTGCTTAAAAATGCTCTGCAACTGCTCTTGCTTTCATCAGTCACTGGGGAAGGGACCCTTGTCCCTTGCACTTGAGGCTAATACAGATGGAAGGGATCTGAAATACACATTTCCTTCAAAGAGGATGGAGGACATTAATGTATATGCTAAAGACCACAGCATTTTAAGATACAAGATAAACTATACACACACACACACGGTAAATCTGCTTTGCAGCATGTGATGAATCTACATATATTTCTATATCTGTATTACCATAACAGTTCAATTGCCAACTTGTAAAAGTCGTCCTCTTCCTTCATTCTCATCCTTAGCTTTATCATTTTACAGTATCACAACTTTAACATTAATTTTTAAATAATCAAATATCTCATTTTATACTGTAAGAGTGGAGGTTCAAATATCTTATATGCATGTCTTCCCTTAGCAGCTTGAAGTTTTTCATACTGATCACTTTGGCATTTCTTGAGCTGCATGACTCTCATTACTATGTTTTCTTTGTTGCTACTATGTCGTCTTGTGCCAGGAAAATATGACTGTGATACAAGAATTAATTTATGTAAACTTGGGAGGTTTTTAAATATCAACAAGGCTTTCATCATACTTTATTTGGCATGCTAGAGAACTTAGGCTTTTCCCTGGAGCTGAATCTCTCTGTTCCAAATTTGTACTTCCCACTTTTTCCCATTATACATTTTAATGTGGATTCACAATATAAAAGCTCTGGTACATGAAATATTTTTGTGTAAGTATATCTAAATTTAAAATTTAAAATAGAAAAGTTTTGAGTAGAAGAATAAATACTGGAATGCTAGAAGATGGTTACGTTTTCATTATCCAAGTACAGAAATATTAAAGACCAAATAAGTCATTGTCTTATTTCTTTCAAGATTTTGTTAAAACTATTAAAAAGCAACTCTGAACATTCTTTTCAAATAGACACTGGGGATGGTCCAGTTTCTTCTTATAACACCCATGTGCTGAACATTAAGAAGGGATTCCCATACTCTTGGGCCTTCCTCTAGTTGTCTCCTGAAGCACATGCTAAGCCATGCACACACATCACTGTGGGCATGTGGCAGACTGGATTGTGATCCTAGTTTGAAAGCATGTTCTTTTGAAAGATATCGACTGTTACAAATTAGTGTTCTTTGCAATAATTATCCAACCTAACTAGTTTTATCACTTTATCCTGAATCAGATGGTGTTTTTCCAGCTTGTTTCTCTCTAGAGAAAAGAATGCAAATGTGTAGGCAGAATCAAGCCGTCTCTTAAAAAAAAAGTTCTCAGTTAATGATGTTATACTGACCATTAGTCAAATTTATTTGTATCCTGCAAGCACATAGAAATGTGGGGCTTGTGGTGGTGTTTCTGATCTGCTGACACTTGGTGAGAAACAGTAGTGCATTTGTTAAATGTATTTATATTTTGGCCAAGTAGAGCCCTCCTAAGGGCTTACACTGCTTCTCACAAAGAATGAAGCTCAAAACCATAAATCCCTTCACCCTGTCAGGACTACTAGGTTATACTAAAATTGAACTGAGAGGCAAAAGAAACAATAGAATTAGCAGTCTTTGCTGCTCTTCTTTTGTCTTTAAGCACTTGGTGGCATTTTCTGTGACTTGTAAACTGTCATCAGTGTTCTAATACAGACAACATTAGTCTTGAAATTTTTTGATTTTAACTCCTTAATATTACCCCGTAAATTATGGTAAGACATATTGACACTCAATGGTTTCTCAGTAGGAATAAGCCTTGGAAATCTTTGGTGTCATAAACTCTCCTTCCCATCAATGCAAAGCTTGTTGTGACTTCTGAATCATATGAACAAAGAAGAAGGGGGAAACAGACTCAACTCAAATGTACTGAAAATGCTACAAAGGTCAAGCTCCAGCAAGTAAAATAATATCAAAATAAATATTTATTATATGGTGTACACAACATTAAAATTAAAAACATATGGCTTGAATATAAGGCTGCATTAACAGTCAGAACAAGCTTTATATAAGCAGTAATAATTTCCCATACAAAGTTGATGAACTGACCAACACAAGACTATACACGTTTCAGCCTCAAGGACCTTCCTCAGTGGTCAATAATACACACTTAAAAAAAAAACACACACACATCCAGAAATTAATATACATCAATCCTGACTAGGTGTTGTTATCTGGAAATACAAAAGGAAAGAGAAAAGAAAAAAGCCAAATTGTTATAATAGAAAATATTGTGTCCAAATATACAAAACCATTTCTACCTCATATATTGTATGGTGTGATGTAAGCTTATAAAGCAGGCCACGGATCCCTTCATATGGTAACTGCTCTCACACATAAATCTTCCTTGATGTTCTAATCTATAAAGGAAAAATTATATATGAGCTAAGTTTTATAAATATACAAGTGAACATTTAAACCTGAGAACATTTAAACCTGCAAACAAACCTGGTATAAAGTGTCCACTATTTCTAGATGTGTGTGTCATCAACCAGTAACTGAAATCAAAAGGCACATTTGTTGTAATAAGGTCAGCTATATGATGGAATGAAAGGATGATGCAATAACCATGCAATGTGAGAGCAGTTACCATGGTACATCTGCTGAATGACAGATGACTTGAATGCAGAGAAGCAGTTTGCCTTTGCTCTTCAGTCGCCATTAGAGCACTTTCCCCACAAGGATGCAACCTCCCCTTAGTGTGCCTTATAGGAAGCACATCTTGTGACTTTGATCACTTCTACTTGAAATCGGCTTCTCTCTAGGTGAAAGAAAGCACCAGCTGTCTTTAAATCATTTGTTAATTATTGTAAATGTTATACTGTTTATTTTCAGACAAGAACAAACCTGCAACAAATAATTCAAATGCTATCAGTGTGCAGACAGCTCCCATAGCTGTGACAACACCTTCTGTTACTACTGGTCAAGTGACACCTACATCCCCTATTAAGAAGGTAAAACAGATCTCCGCCCCCCTCCCCATTTCATTATTATGAAAGGTTAAGTCAGTTTTCAGTTATTAGTCCTAAATCTTTCTAAACATGATTGGTGCTTCCATAAATGAAACAGTCATTGCAGATTTTTTTTTACATTTTTATACATGTAATCCAATTTAATATTTTGTTTAGATTTTCTTGTTAGAAGGACTTTTGTTATGAGACAATTGCTTTGCCTAATGTTGAGGTGGCTGTTGGATAGCAAATACCATTTGATCCAGCCCTACATGGTGGATAGATGCAAGGGATGCATCAGTTTACATCTTTCCCATGAATTCACTGGGCAAGTCCAGTTTCACATATGCCAGTGAGGGTATGTGTATGTGCTATAAAAATAGCAATGAGGAAAACTGGGGGCTGACTTCATTCAGTTTGTGCAAAACCAATTTATATCCTTTGGGTTCAATTGTGAAATGTTTACTGTAGAAAACAAGCCTTTAAAATACTTCTTCTGTAGGATGATTAATTTTAGTCACTCAGTTTCAAAGGATTGTAGTAGAAATACATTTGTTAAAGTTTCATTGTTGTTACATACCCTAAAGTAGAAATAGAGAAGAGTGAAAGTCCAGTAGCACCTTAAAGACTAACAAAATTTGTGGTAGGGTTTGAGCTTTCGTGAGCCACTGCTCACTTCTTCAGATACGAAAGACTCTTACTCTTTTCTGCTGCTGCAGACAGACTAACATGGTTATCCATCTTGATCTAAGGTAGAAAGGTATCTTTTGAGATCTGCAGAAATTCTCAGGTCAGTTTGATAAAGTGCCAGGATAGGATCAATCATTTACTATTGCTTGTCATGTCATGCACATAGAAAAATCCTGTTAGTGACATAACTGCCTTTTGTTGGCATTTATATGGCATTTTAAATTAGCAAAGTTCTTTACATTCTTTTATTTATTATTATTTTTCAGAATATATATTCCACCTTTCTGCCCAATTAGGACCAGCGAGCCAGCTAACAATTAAAAGCAAAGCATTATAAAACTAAAGAGTAAAATACACAAATAAAAACACAAGCCCAGCAATTCAACATCAACATTTATTATGATCGAAAGATCAGCCAATGCAGTTTAACAGGTCCAGCAATTAAAACATAGGAAGGGAAGGGACAGGTCATTGAGGGAACACTGACAAAACAAACAGTATTCACCTGCTGGTGGAAGAAAATTATTAAAAGAGGACAGATGAATATTTACTGTGTGCTGCCCATAGATTTCAATATCCAGTAGTGGTCATTAGGGCAAATGACTGTTTCACAGACCTGCAGAGCTTTAACTAGGTTTTCTCAGCTTTGTGATGTTCCTCTCCTAAATACTGCCATCACTCCAAGTAATAAATAGAAGAAGAAGAAGAGGAGGAGGAGATTGGATTTATACCCCGCCCTTCACTTGGAGTCTCAGAACGGCTTACAAACTCCTTTCCCTTCCCCTCCCCACAACAGACACCCTGTGAGGTGGGTGGGGCTGAGAGAGCTCTTGAAAGAAACTGCCCTTTTTAAGGACAGCTGTGCCAGAGCTTGTGACTGACCCAAGGTCACATCAGCAGGTGCAAGTGGACGAGTGGGGAATCAAACCCGGTTCTCCCAGATTAGAGTCCGTGCACTTAACCACTACTCCAAACTGATGGGTGTAAATCCATGCCAAGAAACAAAATGGTATTGTCATCTGACAATTTTATTTTTAAAATTTAAGAAGCTCATAGCTTTAATATTTATGTATACTTCTTGGTTACTGTCTTAACACAGAGAGAAAGATGTGTATACATGTATTTTGGGTTGGCTTTTCAGAAGAACAAAACAACCCCCAAAATAATATCTTATACAGTATCCTTGTAATTTGGGGCTCACTTGGTGCCTTTTATAGAGACAGAATTATAGAATAGCACTCACCTTTATTAACCAGTGCAGCACTCTGAAGATTTAACTTGAAGCCTTCAGCACTTTGAAGGCTGCCATTACCTGTCTGAGCTCCAGTAGTTTAAGCTTTATCCTTCAAGAGGGAAGGAGGCTACATGCCATACTGTTCCACATCCCTTAGGACTGCCCATGGGTCCAGATCTTATGATGAAGCACTTTACCAAGAACACTTGTATTTTGAAATTAGGCAGGTGGTAACTGGTGAGTGGTTTATCTTTGTCATGGGGTCCTGGTTTTATAACTGGCTTCATATTTAGATGCCATTCTAAGGCCATTACCACCTGAATTTTCTGCCCTGGGTTCAATGCAAGTTTTTTTCTTGCTTCCCGCAGCATTTTGGTGCATCCATGTACCTCCAGGATTTTCCTGAGCTTTTCTGCAGTCTTTGTCAAACCTGCTTTGCTCTGGAGTTTTGAGAAAGATCACATTAAACCAGATACAGTGCAAGTTTTTTCCCCTGCTTCCCACAGGATCTTGGTGCATCTGTGTACCTTGGGGATTTCCCCCCAGCTTTTCTCCAATCTTTTGCAGCATTCCAGGTTTTAATGCAGCCATCCAAGCTTTAAAGGCAGCCATTTTCCTTGACCCAGTCCCCATAGCAGTGATTTATACTCCCTGCAACTTAAAAAAAAATGACACTAGAATATCATTGTATTGATATATTGTTGTAACAATAGGTGCAACAAGGTTGTCTGAGTTCTCACCTTTCATTTAAATAACTCTTGAGTTCCTTTCTTTGTGGAGATATAAGAAATGAGAGGAGATCGAGACTTACAGTTTTTAAAACTATAATCTGGGAATCCACCGAACTTGTTGCATCTATTGTTAAAACACTACATTGATATAACAATATTATAGTGCCAGTTCTTTATTTAAAATTTGCAAAAAGCCCCAATGAGGGAGGTGGCCACTGCTGGGGAACTGCAGCAGGGGAATTGCAAGGAAACCTGCCAGGTGGAAGCCCGTTGCTGTTGCACTGTTACCAGCAGTTGCACCAGCAGTGGGGAAACCACTCAAGCCCTTTACTGTCTGGAAACCACACAAGTCTGTTCTTTGTAAACTGAGCTTGTAATAGTAGCTAGTATGATGAACTTATTGGTGCTGAAAAGGGCATAGTTAAATTTGAATGTTATGGTTGATCATCTATATATCTAATAGCCAAGTTGTCCCCTCCGCACAGATATCTAAATCCGCACATCGGGGGCACTTGGGGGGCAGAGAGCGTACTTACCTCTGGGATCTGTGGCAGAGCCGCGCAGGGATCACTGCCTTTGGTGCTTGCAGCGGAGGGTGGTGGTGGTGGAGAAGCCTTGGCGGGCTGGCGGCTAGGAGCCGCGGCTGTTGCAGCTATGGGGGGGAGAAGCCTGGTAAGCCCCACAGCTAGGAGCTGCGGCCATTGTTGCTGCTGTTGTTGGCGGTGGCGGTGGCAGTGACAGGGGGAGAGAGAAGCCTGGCAGTTCAGAGCTGCACAGGGCTTGCCACTGTTGCAGTTGTGAGTGGCGGGGGCAGGGAGATGCCTTGGTGGTCCAGGAGCCGTGGGGAATACCCCCCTGCGAGTATTGCGGGTTCCCTTTCTTGTTATATCTAATAGCCAGATACATTCTCACCCGCCAGATCAAAAAATTTGGGATCACACAGAGTTAAAGTAAGTTTCCCAGTCTTGAGTGAAGCCATTGATTTGCATAAAAGTGTGAAGTTTTAAAAAAGCTGGGGACCTTTAAAAAAATCCCCCCAAACATGCAGACACATAAAAGGAAAAAAGTTCTTGCTTTGTGCTGGAGTCCTGACTAGTTTATGGGAAATTTCAGCTACCAATTTCTGAAGTACCTACAAGGGTCCCGTTTTCAAATGAATCATGGTGTCTTAGACTTCACATGTAACACAGTGAAGCTTGTTTTTTAGAGACTCAACAGGCAGAGAATGAGTCCTAAGCTTGTACAAGTTGTTATCAGTTCAGCTGAATGTAGTCCTTCAGGCATACATCACTGATACAGCAGTAGCTCACTCCTGTTTATAGTTTGTATCTGGGACTGGAAAAATGGGTAGGAGTTGGGAGATTTAAAGAACCTGCATGGCTAAAGGGCTACTTTCAGCTTGCTGAATCACAAATTGCATAGGGCTGGTCTGTATGTTTATACACACGGTAGACCATCACCATTCACTAGAGTTCCCATTCCTGGGACCATCCCTTGTGGGAGGCCTGGCTAGGGTGAGTCACACTTGATGTCTGGCATAGCAGCAGCATTGCCAAGTGAGTTGTATAGCAGTGGCCACCTTGCCTGTTGGCCTGGGCAAGTCACAGTGCTGCAAACAGGAGCTGCCTGGCTGGTGTTGGTGAGGTGGGTGATGCCACACAAGTCTCCTGGGCAAGCTGGGTGCTGTTCTGAGAAGCCAGTGATCATGAGAAAGGAGGTTGCAGGGCAACCGCACTTGTTCCACCTCTCCCTCTCATTACATACAGAGGGGTCATGTGCTCAGGACTAGCTGCATCACATGGTTGGGCCATGGTCTGAAAATAAGTGGTCTTAGACAAGATGCTTTCAATTTCAAACTCCCTAGTTGATGATGTGATGCACGTTATAGAGTTTGTCTTGAGGACTGCTGCTGAGGTAATGTATGTAAAGCTGTTCAAAGTGCAATATAAAGGCATAGTAGACATTAGTACATTATGGTTCTGAACTTCTTCCCCAGATGAAGAAACCATAATCAGCATGGGAGGGAGACAAATATATATGTACAAGAGTTGGCCTCCTTTGCAGAAATTTACTTTGTCATCTTGAGAAGGATTTAAATTGGAACAGGCACACAGTTGTGAGGTTTACCAACCCATTACAAGTTGATTCTGCTATTTTTTCCAGTGTAGCAATGTACCACCCTTTAACAGAATGAAAAGATAAGCTATCGGAAGCAGTGCCAGCTTATTGAAACCAGAGAACAGGGCTGAGGCCTCCCATTATTCCCAACCCCTCTTTTATCTATATCCCTGTGACCTTTATATGCTGTGTTATTGGTGCATCTTTGTGTGTCAGAGTTACAGCCTATTATCTCTCCCTCACTGGACTTAACATAGGAGTTTTATGACTGGATCTTCCATCTTGTGTTTTGGCTCTAAAAAGCAGTTGCCAGGAGGCCCAAGATGAATCAGGGCGACAGCACTGGGGATGTTAAACTCCTCTCTTTTCCATCACAACAGCCTTCCTCCATATTGTCCCCTTGCCACTGTGGCTACTTTGGGGGGGATAAAAGACATAATGGGATCTCCTGGAACTGCCAACATCATGATGTGTTTCTCCCCCCACCATCATTTGCCTGCCTCTCTTCCTTTATTACACTCCTGCACATGGTCTTCTTCTGTTTCCCTTCTCTTCCTACCTTTGTGTTTCTCTCAACATCTCTCCACTCATCATATCATTCTGCAAATGAGTACATTGCGTAGATGAAACATAACACAGAAAAGGAGCTGAGGCCATTTCTGCATCCTGTCAGAAGTTAATAGGGTTTCAAGTATATAGACACTGGAAATAAAGACATCCATATTTTCCTTTCAATATTTGTTTTTTATATGTCTTGTCCCAATTGGCTTTAGTATGACTTCCTTGCTCCTGTCATGCCTGTGGCGGACTCTGTAGATCCTGCATCATGGAGGCAGGGCTTACGTAAAACTGGCATTGTTCTTGTGCCCAGTAAAGGTGAAAAGTCTCTGGTGAGGGCTTTGTGTGTGTATGGGTTTCCCCCCCTCCAGGTTGCCAAAATAACAATTCTTAATTCAAATTTTGGTGCTATGGTTGCATGATTTTAAACTGTGTGTTCTTTTTTTGCATCTCATAGTTTATAGTGCGATGTGTAAACCTAACCCTGTGAACAGCTGACTTAGTTTTTGAGACTTTAAATAAAATCATTAACTTGCCTAGAAAATTGTGTGAGAATTTGCTTTCTTCTTCACAGACTTACAGGTTATATTTATTGGAAGTGAGTCAATTTTGCAATATCCCACATAGCATGAAATTCCAGGGAATGCTGGTTTTCCTTTAGTGACCACTGAATAGTCTCACATTTTGGAGTGAGCAAGCACAGGCTGCCATGTTCTTGACTTTTAATACTAGTGAAGAGGACACCTCTCCTAACAGACATGTTTACTCATGCATATTATCTGTGAATGAATGCCTTCTTTGAATACCACAAAATGCAGTAGCAGCAGCAGTGATCTGCTACTTTTTAAAACTCAGGTAGCTTGATGGGTCTTACATTTATGCTTTGTAGTGGTTAAAATAAATTATATTTTCAGGACCAGTGAGCAGCTGAGGAGAAATATTGCCAGTATACATGTTTGTTTGGGATAGGAGATGCTTTAGGGAGTATATCATGGGAACAAAACTGCTTCCATTAATAGTCTTTTGTGAATATTGTGAATACTAGCATGGTCAGGATTTACAAAGAAAGTTGACCAACTTCCTTGCTCTGAATACAACTTTAAGTTAGTGCTAGCTAGTGCTGAACAGCCCATAATCTGTTCAGCAAGATTTAAGATGGCAGCTATAGCAACTATTTGAGATGCAGATCCCAGATCATCTATGTGAAAGCAAAGTTTATGTAGCCTTGAAGCATTTTACATGATGGGTATGATGGACATAAATCCCAGGCTGAATCTAGTCAAGAAGACAGCTGTATAGCAGCTGGCAGTCATTTATTTAACTGAAAGATGACAGTGTTGTACATGGGGCACCAAAAGGATTTAACAAAAAAGGGAAGGAAATGGCATAGTGCTGTGTTGGTCCTTGCCCCAGATCTAGAGTTGATGATGGAAAATCTATACAAGACAAAGTAGCTCCAGCTTCCCAATGTGAGACTTCACAAAAGGCTACGGAGCAGAAATCAGCCTTACCTAATTGTAGCTGCTGTTCTCCAGGTGCCTTCTCTAAATCTTTCCTGCTTTCCCCACCAACAGAATCTTTCCTTGTCCTAAAATTTCTTGCCCTCTATGGTGCAAGGGACAAAAACCAGAAGGTACCATATCATTCATGTACGCAAGGGGAAACATGTCAGTGAGAGGGTATGATCATTCTTTCTTCCTGCAGGGTTCTAGATTGTCATGTTGTGGCCTGTACATGTGCACTCTCAAATGTACAGCTGCTCAGGGAGACTTCAAGAGACTCACAGAAAAATAATGCTGTGTTTTACAGTTTCCAACTTCATCTAAAGTTTCTCCCAAAGAAGATGAGAGAAAAGATGAGTCTCCTGCATCTTGGAGATTAGGTCTTCGAAAGACTGGCAGTTATGGGGCACTTGCAGAGATTACAGCTAGCAAAGAAACTCAAAAAGAAAAGGATTCAACAGGTGTTATGCGGTCAGCCTCAAGCCCTAGATTGTCATCTTCATTAGACAACAAGGACAAGGTAATCTTTTTTCAGAAAATGCAACATAAGTCATGTTTAGTAGTATTCTGTTACGTGTAGAGGTGAGAATTTGGTGTAGAGCCACATTGTTATCAGATACCCAGATGGTGGCTAGGTTGGGATGGATACTTGGGAAGTTCTGATTTCTTGACATTTGATATAGGAAGCCTGTTTCTGTAGAATTACAAAATATGTTCATTGATTTGGCATCCAATTATATATTTTCTCAAATAGTTAAGTGTGATGAATGAGAGGCCAGGGGTCAAGAGCTGCTGTGACAGTTATGGTAATGGAAGGGGACTCTGGGTCTCCGTGACTGGGAAGAGGGGAGGAAGGTGCTCTTCACTGGATAGAAAGCATCCTCTCCCAACAGAGAGGTGCACACACTAGCCCTCTAATGTGTTAACACCTCTTGATTTGGAGGGGCCATGTCTGATGAGCTTGAGTCCCAAGACCTGGCTCCCAGATTGGTTGAAGGCCTGGGAGTGCATATGGGGTGGGGTCTGAAAAGGGGAGCTTATTCTTTTGTTGGTATGTGTGTTTGGGATTTGGCTGGAACTGGGTTTTGGCATTCATTGCGGAGCTTGCTCTCCTGTATGTTTGCTGTGAAGGATGACAGAGGGGAATGATACTAACAGTGGTTGCAGATGCACCAGGGACCGGGGTATCCTGCAACTAACAATGACTTGATATACCATGGATTATAAATTCCATGTTTATTTTGCTTAGTGCACCTAGATTCTGTTCTTGTAAATCCTGAGTTTGTGCTGCGTAGAAATAAAGTAGAGAGACTTTGCACAAGTCCTTACCCACCTACCTTGGCTCCTTTGCATGCTATAGTGATACACCCTTGTGGAGCTGGCCTCAGGCAACCCATGAGAGAGAGAGAGAGGGAGGGAGGGAGGGAGGGAGGGAGGGAGAGAGAGCGAGAGAGAGAGAGAGAGAGAGAGAGAGAGAGAGAGAGTGAATTTTACCCAAGGTGGTGGCAGTGACAGTAAAAAGGAGGGCAAGACAGTGGGTAGTCTTGCCCCACAAGGTGACAGAGATCATGACTTCTGTTAATTCATATCTGTAGCAAATCCACCCTGCAAGAGAAAATGTTAAAATAACCCCATTTCAGCAAGAAGCTTGTTGCAACACTAAGCTGTGTTTATAATGATTTAGTCATGCTGTACACATAAAATATGTAACCAGCTAAAATTGTAATCGGTGTCATATTCTGCACTTGTATATTGTTGAATTGGTTTATTACAAATGTATGCATTAAGTCAGCAGTGGTAAAATGCAATTTCTTTATAAATCCTCCATCATTTCAAGGAGAAAGATACAAAAGGGACTCGACTTGCATATGTTGCACCCACAATTCCAAGACGATTGGCCAGTACGTCTGACATTGAAGAGAAAGAAAACAGGGATACATCATCCAGCTTAATACGTGGTACTGGTTCTTATACAAGAAGAAAATGGGAAGAGGATGCAAAGAAAAATATTTCAAATGAAGGATCTGTACCACTAAATACAAGCTATCAAAGAAGGTAAGGAGTTAGGTTGTTGAAGATAAAAACAAAGTCAGCAGAAATTCATAAAATAGACAAGTTCATGTACTAGAATATTCTAAGTAAAATGCATGTAGGCATTAGGAGCTCAATTCGAAAATGAACATTTTAAGGTATGTTTTGATCAGGCAATAAAAATGTACAACTTCAGAATATTAAAAACACAAATTGTAGAAAGGGAACTTTTCATTTAATTAGGTAGTAGGTGTATAGTGAATTTGGGATTCAAGTATCTTCAAATAAAATATTTGATCATTATAAGTGTTGTTTATTTGTGTTTAGGAAGTTTAGGTGTAGTTATTCTAGTACTATAAAATCTAATTTTATGACCT
The DNA here is from genome assembly GCF_001447785.1 of Gekko japonicus. Lineage (NCBI taxonomy): Eukaryota > Metazoa > Chordata > Lepidosauria > Squamata > Gekkonidae > Gekko > Gekko japonicus. The sequence goes on from NW_015168656.1 coordinate 172,380, forward strand.
GAAAATGGCCATAACAGTTTTATTACTACTATAATACTACACAGATGTCTAAAAAGGCATTAATTTGAAAGGCAAGAGGCAGGCTTTGTGGGAGACGACTCAGGCTTCTTTCCCCCTTGTGGAAAAAAGATGAGCTGCCCCACTTGTTCCAGGACTGAGTTCCAGAAGGTGCATTTGGTTAGCTAGCAGAGGAGTTGTATAGGAGTCCTCTTGCAGCTTTTCTGTTGACTCTGACAACCACGTTGTACTCAGAAAAAGGCAGTATCCCTGCCTTCTGAGACCAAAACAGTGTGTCCTAGAACAGTTTGGGCATGGCAGCGATTCTGGAATATCTGGCTGACAAATATGTTAGCAGATATAAGGACACTTCTCTGTATAATTTGCCTAGCCATAGCAACTGTGGTGTTCCTGTTGACAGGATCCCCCAGTGCAAGACATGTTACCCGTTAGTAACAGTTTCATTGTTTGGGCGGTCATTTCTTATACTGTGTCCATGCATTAGTAATGAACAGGTGAAAGGTAGGTGTTCCCTTCCCCAATCCTGGCCCATGAAGCATCAGTGACAGAGTTGTTGTTCATTAAAGGGGTCACATTCAGTGTGGCCAAGTCATAAGTTGCCTCATATTATCAAGCACAAGAAACCTATGTATTGTTGTCTAATTTTGATTAGTTGGTTTTAAAAGAAACATTCATTTTATTTAACTTCATTTATTGTGATCTTTATATGATACAGTGGAGTTCATCTAAGATGTTTAAAGTCTGTGATTAGGTTTACTGCTCCAGTATGTAAGTGTGACTGTTAGGATGTAATAGTGACACCAGTGCAGTGCTGCTAAGCTCACCATAAGATTACAAGTAGGTACTGCTATATGTTTCCTTAGAATCAGGGCTTAAGGCTTTAAGGAAATAGGTAAATTAGGTGTTTGAATGTTGCTTATGGCTCCCCAAATATCTGAAGGTGTTGAAACAGAACTGTCATTAAATGAGGTGGAATAGTAATGTGGTTATCTGGAGTCAGAGGTGATTCCTTGCACCAAAGGGGAAGCCCAGGACAGCCACAAACACCACCCCAACAGAATGGTGATGCCCAGATTCACCCAGGACATTCCACACTTACCCAGGGAGGAAGGAGAGACACTAGAGGTTGGGAAGAAGCTGGAGAAACCAGGGCAGAAGGTAGAGGCGGTATTCCAAGGAGCCTCTTGGAGCCCCGGGAAAGAGAAGCCTGTCTCCTTTTGAGACCTATCTCTCACAGCTCCCAGGACAGCTTGGGGGAAAGGAAGGTGGGTAGATTCCCCAGCAGTTCAGAGCAGACGAAGGTTTGTCCAGCTGAGAGAAGGAGGTCAAGGGTGGATTAAACCCCCCTCCCCTTCTCATTCTTAGACCTGGGAGACTTCCCATCATAGTTTGCCATGACAGCAGAAGGTGGTGTCACTCAACAGGTGGTCATGGATCATGACAGTGGTGCTGATTTTTAGCTTTGCAAATATTGTGTAAATTCACATCTTTTAAAAATTCAAATAACTTTTCAGTGGTTCCTTTGGTAGAAGACAAGATGACTTGATTAGTTCTAGTATTCCAAGTATTACTTCAGTATCAACAGTTACCTCCCCAGCTGGTCTTCAGAAAAGCCTGCTTTCTGGCACAAGCACTGCTACAAAAGTTGCAACGGGTTCAGCAACAGCAGGAGTACAAAGCAGGTAATGGCATCAATGTACTCTGTGTTGAGTCCACTGTGTGCTTATGTATGTGCATGCATTTTTGTGTAGAAAGTACTGGGCTCTGGATTTTTTTCATTGTTCCTATTTAAATGTGGTCAACATGCAATTTGACTCAAAATGAAGATGTCTTGAATTATAAAGTAATAGCTCTACATGGCTGTTGAAGGGAAAATCCGGATGGGAGGCTAAAAATATAGTTAAAGCTAAACTTGTTACTTTTTCCTATTGAGCTCACCTGGAACAATTCAGATATTTCTACATCAAAGGTTTTCCCGCCCCAAAACTTGTGTATTAAAAAAATCCACCCCTTTATCACACTTTTCTAGTTTAAGTGCTTTCATTGTTTAGCTGTTTCCTTTTCTCTTTTTGTGTTGCTGCTGTGATACTATAGTACCTCAAATCGTTTATGGGCTGAGGATAGTACTGAGAGAGACAAAGACAATGTTCCTACAGCAGTGACCGTTCCTGTTGCACCATCAGTTATAAATACTGCGACTACTACCACGGCCTTGACTACAACTACTTCTGGCACTGTGTCCTCAACTTCAGAGGTCAGGGAGAGACGCAGGTGTGTAAAAATTCTGCGAGTAATATTTCTCTTGTGCAGAGTGATCCTTTAGTAACAGGGGAACAAATGCCTGCTCACAAAGTGTAAATTGATGTAACTGAAAACATGTTAAGGCCTTGCTCACATGTGATGGAAACCTCTTATCTGGGATCAGCGGCAAATCCCAGCATCCCACATTAGATCTTGTGTACATACTCATTCTCATAATTACCCGTCACTGTATTTTTAAAATAGAGGAATATATGTTCAGTATTGCTAGTACAGTAATACTCTTTGTGACCTGCACATCATTGAGGACAGTTATTTATTTTATGAAGTACAAATCATTTATTAGCTTTTCATATTGCAAGAAATATTATCAGATATTGTTACACAACCATGATACATCTTTAAAAACTAGCATGAACTTCAAAATGACTTCTGCAATAAATATTCAGGACCTCCTCTTCTACCGTGCTGTTTTCATGTTTTCTTGTTTTCCTGTGGAAACATTTTCTTGGGCCAAAATTCCTTTTGTCTTCTTTCTTAAGTGATTTTGTGTGTTCATGAAAATGCCATTGTTTGAACTTGCTGTGTATCTCACCTCTCAATAGGAAATGTGTAAAAATTCACATTACAAAACAATTACTGTCTCCATACATTCTGAAATACTAGTATATAATTTTCTGATTTGCTTTGAAAAACTAGATAAGATTCATAAATTTATTAAAAAGTAACTTAAATAGAGGCTTGGAAACTTAAGGCAAAGAGCCCTGTCATATCTTAAGGATGTACTAGTTTAAGTTATGAGCTTTTATCAGAAAGAAAATAATCAAAGGTAGAGAGAAACTTCCAGCAGCCCAGCTTGTCTGCCTGCTGGACCCCAATCCTTTCTTCTTTCCTCCCTAAATAATGTAGAGAATGGAGGGGAGGTACAGGCTTTTAGTGATGAAAGGCAAGGAAGTCTGAATTTAAAATGTTACCTGAATTTTCATAGGCTTCCAGTTACTATGTTGTATTTACAAATTCAAAAATATATCATTTTGTCTTACTGTGTCATGCATCTGAAAAAATTCTTAATTTAAGTAATGAGTTTCACAGACAAGTGTCACAGAACATGTTTTATTACAACAGATTAACATAGATATATTTCTGAAAGGAAGTCCTTAATTCAGCTTTTTAAGGTTAATGTAACATTGCTTTGAGTTAAAGCATTGCAAAAGGGCAGATTTTGAACAAGGATCAGGCCTGGAAATGCAGCAAGGCAAAGGGGGGAAACTGCAGAAGCATTTTCAGAACCATTTGGCTTGCAAGGAATATGGTAATAGCTTCTGCCTAGGAAAAAGTTGTTGAAATTGTGTTATTGCGTAATTTTCCTAGAAAGATTCAAGTTATATAAAGTTAAATAGAGTCTTTCAATGAAAGTCCATTATGGTTGAGAAATCTGAGAGGAACTGAAAAAGCAAGGAAGTTCAAAATTTAGGCGTTCAGTTTGTTCTTTACCCTCACCAGCGTGTCAAGGTGTTGCATGAATGTTGCACAGGATGAAATAACAGCTTATGTTCACGGTCTGATTCTTAATTATTTTGAATTTTAGAACATTGTGTATTTATTTATTTATTTATTTGTTTGTTTATTTATTTGCATTTATACCCCACCCTCCCTGCAATTCTTTCAAAAGTCTAACTTCTGATAAGTCTGCAAACTTGATGCATGATCATATAGCATGCCAGTAATATAAAAATTATTCAGGTGTGTGTAGCTTTTAGAATGGAATTGTTCTTCTTTAAAATATGGAAAACCAGTATGATCGGAACAGAAGGTGACAAGATTTCCTGCTACCAAGAACATGTTGTAAAGTTCTAGCTTGCTTGAGGATAGACTTTCTCCTAACTTTTTGTTAATATGACACAGACATAGTAGATAACATTTCAGCTTTAATGCTTTATTTATTCTAAATTAGTGTTCTAAATTAGCTGTTACATAGTTAGTGTTTGTCTGCTTCAGTATATCCTCACTAACTGAAGATGACTGACAGCAAACTACCAGGCACAAGAATATACCCAGAAAATTATATGTTAATGTGGTCCGTATTCATCAAGGGGTATCTTTATACTATAAGTGAATTTGGGCACTTTCCTGTTTGATAGCTTGATGAATTCTTTTCTAAATGGTTGAAATCTTTTATTGTAGCTCAACTTAGTGACCTGACATCTTTTTAAAGCGATGTCATTCATTGGTGAACAATGTAACTGTTCCAGTCCCTGGAAACCTCTCCTAGTGGTTTCATGTTAAATAGTATGGGGGATAAGATGGAACTCTGTGGGACCTTACAACACAAATGCCAGGGGGTTGAGCAGCAGTCCCCCAGCACCACCTTCTGGAATCGGTTGGTCAAGTAAGGGTGGAGCCACTGAAGCATGGTGTTCTCTACTTCCAGCCTGGCCAGTCTCTCCAGAATGATACCATGGTCATATATTTTAAAAAATCACTTATAGTCTGCTTTTCTCACTGAGACTCAAGGTAGATTTCACTAGAATACAAAATAGATCAATAAAACTAAAATGCAGAAATCAGGAGAATTCATTAAAAATAGCATTATACATACATTAGAACAGTATGATACATGCAACAAAACTGGATTCCAAAATTAGAGAGCAGTGCAAAAAAACCAGTATAATATATACAATGAACAAAACAATGAAAACTGCCTAAAAATTCACAGGTATTAACTACAACCCTATACCCTTTATAAGAATATATCCTTCTGAATAATTCAGTTTTGCATGTTCTGCAGAACAATAAAGCATGGGAGGCAAGCCAGTGTACAAGGGTGCTACAACAGAGCATGTTTGGGCCATGGCTCAACATCTTTCCCTTTTTCAAGGTGGTACCTTCAGAAAGCTTTGCTCAGATGAACAAAGCTTCTGCAGCATAGTATTTTGGGAGAGGTGATCCTGCATGTATGTGGGAGCTAGACCATGAAGGTGATAACCAGTACTTTGAATTGAACCCTGAAACTAATTGATAATCTATGAAGCCACTACAGGGTTAGTGCAATATGCACACTCCACCTAGTTCTGAGTCAAACTGTGGTATTCTATATCAGCTGGAGTTTTCAAGTTGTCTTCAGGGGAAGACTCATCTAGGAGTACATTACAGTAGTTCAACCACACAGTTACCATGGATCCATGTCGCAAAATCAACTGGGACAAGTTACGGAGCCATCCTCTGGGCTAGATGAATATGGAAGAAATAATTCGTTGTGCAGCTGAATTAACTTGCTTTTCCAGCACTAATGCTGAATACAGTATTTCCTGTAAACTCTTAATGGAGTTAGTGAGGGTTGCGTATCAACTGTGGGCAGCACAGTACTCTGCAAGACCTCAACCTTCTCAGCCAGCATCATCTCCATCGTGTTAGGATTCACTTTCAATTTATTCATCTTTAGCTACCAGGCACTGGCTTAGGATAGTTAAAGTAGTAGCAGGCAGAGTGGATTAAAAATATAGACTTGGTGTTGTCAGTATATAGATGACAGGCAACTTCAAAACTATGAATGATTAAAAAAAAAAAAAAACCTATGAATGATATCTACCAAGGGCTTTACATAAGGACTGAGCATGAGAGATAAAGTCGAACCTTGTGGATCCCCCCAAGACAAGTTGCACACTGATGACAACTGGTCTACAACAGCATCTCTTTGAGCCCAGTCCATAAGGAACAACTTAAATTAATCTGATGGACATTCCTTGATACCTGCTTCAACCTTCAAACATCTCAACAACATGGCATGGTCCACTGTTTACAATTCCAATAATAACAACAAAGAAACACATACCCCCTGTCTACATTCAAATGGAAATCAATTAAAGCCACCAAATGGTAGTTTCTGCCCTGTAGCCTGGCCTGAAGCCAGAATGAAAGGTATAGAGCAGATGTATCATCCAGAAAGACTTGGAAATGATCTGCAACCACTATCTTAAATTACCTAGCCAGAAAGAGCAGATTAGAGATGAAGAATATAACAGCAGTGAAAGCAAAATTGAGAAGTAAATTAGAAAATACATATGTTGCTTCTTCCAGCCTGTATGTTCGGTTAGAGTAAAAATAACTTTAACCCATTCAGAGTATACATTGCAATTTACAAAAAAAATTACAAGGGAGTTTGTTGGGGGAATGAAATACTACAGGGCAAATTACTTTATTAAGATTGAGGGGTACTGTGGATTTGTAGAAGATTGAAAATGAAGTGATGGGGGTGGGGTGTGGTGGCTGTCCTTCCGGTTGGCTGCAGCTCTCACACTCCCCTGCTATCCCCAACAAAAATAATGTTTTGCTTCTCAACAAACAAGATATCTTTTTAAAAATTCTCAATGCCAGGCATGGTAAGGACCAGAGGAAAAAAGGGAGCTAGAAACCTGCCTTATGAACCGCCGAGGAAAGACATTATTGACTCGGAAGAATCAGACCAAGAGACCTCTTTGTTTGAAGAAATGGCGGAAGTGGGAGGAAAGCTAGACCAAAGTTACCAGGCTCCGATTACACAGGTACTAACAGAAATAAAGGAAGAAATAAAAAAGTGAGATAAAAACTTTGAGTGGTGATCTTGGGCAATTAAGGAAGGAATTCGCGCAGCTCAAGCTCGCAATTGACCCAATAAATCAAAAATTGGATGAACTTACCTCATCGTTGAAAGCGACAGGGGAAAAAGCTGAATCTGCATTTCAAATTGCCAGAAAAGCGGTTGATAATTTGTCGGAGGTACGAGAGTTTGAAAAGCGGGCTAAGAACAAAATTATTCTTCAGGAGACCAGGTTAAGAGAAAGAAATGGAGTTTCCTCAAACTTCTGTGCAGCAGGAAATCTTAAAGAGGAACTAAACAAATGGCTTCAGCAGACTCTTTGATCGGCAGGAGAAGCAGAGACTTCAGAAGAGTTAATCACCTCAGCCTTCCGAATAAACATATCAAAAAGAGCCCATGAAGACGCCTTGCCAGACATAATTATGGAGTTCAAGGAGCTACAGACTAGAAACAGACTTTTAAAAATAGCACGAGAAAAACAAGGTCTGGCCCTTGAAGATACGTGGTTTTTTTGTATCGTGAGACAAAGACTATGTGAAGCAGCAAAGACACTGAGAGAAAAAGAGATCCCTTACAGATGGTTAGCGCTCGGCCACTTGGTGGTCATTTTAAGTAACAAAACGTTCTCAGCACATAATGAGACAACCGGTAAAAAGTTAGTGGAGGCTGTTATTAAATTGAAGGAAGGAGGTGTTTGAAGGGAACAATGTGTTCTGGCACTGATACTTAGGTTATAGTGTGTGTATGAAAAAACAGTTGAAAGTTGAGTTTATTAGTATAAGAGTAGACTTAGACTCTAAATATTATTGAGCAAGAATGTTATGTAAGAGTTAAGTGTTAGATTAGGGTATAGCAAGGAGGTGAAGAGTGTGCCCCCCCCAAGACCTCCAATATAGGGAGGGAGGAGGTTCTTCCTCCCGCTGTAGAGTTCTTCTCTTCAGCCCCCATAAATGGAGGCAATTCCTTTCAACTTTTCTTTTCAGGAATAGAAGAAGACGGATAGTAGTAACTGATGTAGGAATGAACTGAAGAATATGAAATGTATCAAGGTTAATTATAAGTTTTGGGGAAAGTTGTATAGGGACCTAATTAACGGGTAAGATAGGGGCATAAAAAAAGAGGAGGGATTAAATGAGATTAAAAAGGATTGGGTTGATGAAATAGCAACCTCAGGGAGTTTTTCTTTCTTTCTTTTTTTGCTTGGTTATTACTTGTGTAAAAAAGTTGAAAATGAGCATATCAATAAGATGGGTAACAATTTGTGTATTTGTAGATTGATGGATATACTCAATAAAAATATTATTATATAGAAAAAGAAAATGAAGTGATACCAACATTTTCCAAGATTTGTATCAGTTAGGCCCCATGTTTTGGTCAAAGCGCTAGAAGATTGTAAAAAAAATTGATTGTAGGTAAAAACATTTTGCTGTTAGTATTAGTTGCATTCTCTGTATTAAAAAATCTAGCTTGTCCTTCCCTTTCCATCAGAGGGAACCTAAAAACTACTAACAACCATTAAAATACATGCTCAATATTATCAGTAGACAAAATCATTAGAAAAAGGACTTCTGCTGCCATTAACCTCAAACATTCTTAAATAGTGCCATGTTACAAGCTTTTCTAAAAGTGTACTGCTTTACTTTACTGTTGTATCCCTTTGAGGAGTGACTGGAATTCCCCATTTGTGGACTGCCACTAAATCCAGTAGTTGTCACAGCTAGCTTCATGCATGCCTGAGTGAGGCAGATTGTACCCCACAGAGGCTGGATTTGGTCTTGGGGCTGTCAGTTGTTGATCCTTAGGCTAATATGTTGAATTGATATTGTAATATAATTATGCTACTGGAAATGTGAACATACCTACCTACAGTACTATAAGAATGTTTTTCCTGTCTTATATTTTATGTGAAACAGGTGCCCTCGTATATTTTTTCTATTCTGCTAGAAGGATTTTTTCTAAACCCCCCCCCCCACTCAGAAATAGTTACTTTTTAAAGCAATTACTACTAGCTGGTGAATGTTTAACTCTTCAGATCATACCTCACTCCAGTTCGGGATGAAGAATCTGAATCCCAAAGAAAAGCTAGATCGAGACAAGCAAGGCAGTCCAGAAGATCCACACAGGTATGCTGGTCCTATAAGTCAAATTTAGAAATTATATATTAGCACTGGTGATAGCTACATTTGTGGCTTAGTCTTCATTGTGTCATATTGCCTATCTGTTCAAGGGGCCAGTGGGACAAACAAGGCCTCTGTAGATTTCCCCCTGTCATCTGGAACTATTTGCTATACTGGCATCTTTCTGCAAGTGTCTCTGCACAGTGCAGATTCTATAGCTAGAATTTGGGAACCTATGTTGTTTAGTAGTTGATCTTAATATGCGAGCCAAGAGCTTTATGTATCGAATGTCAACTTACCAATTTTTATGTTGGAAGGTTTAAGGCAAAACTATCTAGTCTCAACTTCTTTATCTGTAATGAAAAATAATAGTCTATGAGAAATAGTTTTAGCATTTAGAGTATAGTTGACATTGTTTGGGTTGGGATGTTTGCTGGTGCCTTTCTGAAGGGAATGTATTTTTGATTCCTTCTAATTGATTCCCCTGGATTCCTCTCCAGAAACTTGTCAAACTGTAAATATTGATAGTACCAGTTCATTCCATGAAGCTTTTACATTTTGTATCCATTGTTTCAGATCTGCTGTTATAGAAAATTTATAGGTGTTAAAGTCTCATGGCTTTCATCTATTAAAAAGCAGCCATTGGCATTTTTTATTTGTGTTTATCTCATTAGTATTGTCATGATACTGCTGTCCAGAGAGCAACTGAACAGCCATTTAAACTAAGCTCTTTCGAAAGAAGATTCCTGTGCTCTATGGTTGTTCCTTGAACTTAAATTGGAGCTGAAAGTTTGCCTTCTGCTTTTCTGCCTATCCATCATAAAACAGATTTATGTATGAAATGGGAGCTTTGACTCTTGAAAGCTTGTACCCTGAAATACCCTGAGGTATTGGTCTCTGAGGTGCTGTTGGACTTGAATCTAGCATGGGCCACTGCAGACCAACATGGCTACCCTCAGAAACTATGCGACTTGAAAAGGGCACATTCATAGAAACAACTCTTTCCTGTTAATTAATTAGTTAATTAATTAATTAAATTGGATTTGCTAGGCTGCCCTTCTTACTAGTAGGGCTCAGAGTGGCTTACAACAAAATAATATACTAACTCTCAATTTAAAATCTGAGTTAAAACAAGCCAATAAATATCAATAGATAAAAACAATATACATGTACAATATACAGGATGGTGGAAAAAATTCCAGCTCCCCATCCTTCTTGGGGGGAGGGGTTACAAGGGATGGGGAAGTATATGCCAAAGAGTGCCCTGTCGCTGTCCTCAACCAAAGGCCTGGCAGAACATCTCTACCTTACATGCCCTGGGGAAAGGTAATAACTCCCACAGGGCACAGATGTCTTCCAGCAGAGAGTTCCACCAGGTGGGGACCAGGTCCCTAAAAGCCCTGGCCCTAGTCGAGGACAGCTGAACTTCTCTCGGGCCAGGGACCACCAGGAAGTTCTTATTCTCTGAGCATAACACTGTTCCAGGAACATACTGGGAGAGGCGGTCCTGAAGATATGTAGGTCCCTGACTGCTAAGGGCCTTGAAGGTCAGAACCAGAACCTTGAACCTGATCCAGTCTCCACTGGAAGCCAATGCAGCTCACGCAGCACTGGTTGAATGTGTGAGGACCTGTGTGGCTGCATTTTGGACCAGTTGGAGCTTCCGGGTCAGGCACAATGGCAGGCCTGCATAGAGCGACTTAGAATAGTCTAACCTGGAGGTGTCTGTGCCAATAAAGGTTTTGAACTTGACTTGAAACCTGGAGGTGACCGTTGCATGGATTACCATGGCTAGGTCAGGGTGAGAAAGGTAGGGAGCCAGCTGTCTAACCTGGCACAGTTGGAAAAATGCCAGCTTGGCAACCTTCACAACCTGTGCCTCCATGGACAGGGAGAAATCCAAAGTCATGTCCAGGCTCTTGACGGTCTCTGCCGATGACAGAGGCACACCCTTAAAAATTGGGAGCTGGCAACCCAATCAAGGCTGCTCCCCCACCCAGCCACAGAACCTCCGTCTTACCTGGATTCAGTTTCAGTCAACTCTGCTTTAACCATCTCACCACAGCCTCCGGACTGTCAGCTAAGTTCCCGGAACGGTATCTGGCCGGTTACCCATCAACAGAAATAGCTGGGTGTCATCAGCATATTGATGGCACCCCAGCCCGAAACTCTGCACTAGCTGGGCAAGGGGGTGCATGTAGATGTTAAACAACATCGGGGAGAGAAGTGCCCCCTGAGGAACCCCACATTCCAATAGGTACCTTGAGGACACTGTCCCTCCCAGTGCCACCCTCTGTCCCTTACCATGGAGAAATGAGGTGAGCTATTGCAAGGCTGCCCCACATATTCCAGATGGCTGCCTAGGCTTTCCCCAGCTGCCACAACTGCATTGTGGCTATTTTTGCAAGTGTACATCTTGAACTGGGGAATACTCTTATAATAACCCTGGTATCTGTACCTGAGTGCAAAACATAGTTTGAGAAACTGCGCTGCTGTTAAACATTACCTCAGAACTATAAAATGTCATGAACACTTATTCCCCCCCTTTCTAAAAAAGGTACTTACCTTAAATTTTGATTTAATGCCAGTATGTGTTAGATTGGATGATAGATACTTATATGTTATGCTTTGGGGTGGGGTTCTTCTGCAGGGTGTAACACTGACTGATCTTCAGGAAGCTGAAAAAACTATTGGTAGAAGTCGTGCCACCCGACCTAGAGAACAAGAGAATGAGGAAAAAGAAAAGGAGGAAAAAGAAAAACAAGACAAAGAAAAACAGGAAGAAAAAAAGGAATTGGAAGCTAAAGATGATGATTATAGGCAAAGATACACACGAACTGTTGAGGAGGTATTGTATGCTTTTGTTTTATGGTAGTAAGTGGTTTACTTAATTAAAATATCTGGATTGACATGCTTCCTTCCTAACATTTCGAAATTGATTTGCATTTTTGTTCCTGTTGAATAGCCTTATCATCGATATAGAACTACATCTTCAACTACTTCATCAACGTCTTCAATTGCCACCTCTTCTAGTTCTCTCTCTTCAAGCCAGTTAAACAGACCAAACAGCCTTATAGGTATAACTTCTGCTTATTCCAGGAGTGGAGCAAAGGAAAGTGAGAGAGGTAAGGGTTCTCTATTACTTCCTTCTTTGTTGTTCATGGTCAATGAAAATGCTGCTATGGTAGATCTTCACAAATAATGGGTAAAACAAGTAGCAGTCTTCTTGTGCTATCACCACTCCTAGGAGTGCTATTTCTTCAAAAGGTTTCTTTGAGAATGGTTATCTTTAATCTCCATCTGTAGGACAAGTGCATTCTTGTTTTTTAAATTTCCATAATGCTTTAGGTGTTGAATTGTAATTTTGAGTTATGGTGGAGTTGTTCAGATAAATAAGCTGAACATTTTTAGAATATGGCCATGTGAGAATATCGCTTTTCCTTAATATAAATTCATTTTTCAGCCCTGAAAACTGGAGCAGTGAAATGTACAAGTATTTGGATTTTGTGATTTTTTAATGTTATTTCAGTGATAAAAAGTGGTCAAGTGCATGATAGCGAAGGAATGTTACATGCTTGGGCAGCCCAGCTTCATCATTCTTGTACAAGTTAATAAAAATAATTTTGGAGCTGAACAGTCAGAATCTGGAAATTCAGACTTGATTTTGCAGAATCAGTATTTGAAATCAGATTTCTCCGAGGGGCATCTGTCTCATGATCTGGATATTGCTGATTTTAAATGCATTACCAGAGGTGAAAATATAATTAAACACACATTTTTCTCCAAAAGGGTTTGTTGTGCACGGAACTCTTATGCTTCTAGCAAAACAAGTATTTATATGAATATATATGCGCTGTTTTGCCAATGCATTTGAAGATGTTATAACATGGAGATATTAGGCTTTGATTAAAGTCTTATGTATTCTATTTAGATTGGCTGAGGTAAAACTAGAATAGCAGAACAATGTATAAAGAGAATAGTGGCTGATTTTCTGTATTCAAAAACATTTTAGGCATTTGATTAATAAAACTGTGTACTGGGTGCCTTGCTTTAGGAATCACAATATAAATGTGTCATAGCATAAAGAATACTTTCTGGACCATTAAATATAAAACATTACTATTTAAATAGAAGCTGGAAAGAAAGAAGAAGAAAAAGAAGAAGATAAGTCACAGACAAAATCAATAAGGGAAAGAAGACGGCCAAGAGAAAAACGAAGATCAACTGGAGTTTCTTTTTGGACTCAAGATGTAAGTGAGAATCCACTGTAACTGCCACTAAATATGTATTTGCAAATAGGGAGCATTCAGTCAAACAGGACTTGTTCAGTGAGTGACATTACTATTCAGTGAACCGTTTCTGAAAATGTAGCTTCTACATTGCATACTTAACATTTCAGATACACGTAATGTTCTTCGGGATTTTTTCTCCCTTTCACCTTTTTCCTCAGGATTTTCATTTTTTCTTTTGTCTTTACTGTTTTAAAAAAATGAACTTTTCCCCCTTCGTTTGGCTTCGGCCTCTTCCCCCCAAGCCCGCCATTGGATTTCTTTCTCTCATTCTTTGGTTATTTTATGGCTAAATGGGAATTTATTTATTTTTTTAAAAAAATATATATTTTTAATTGGATTTTTTGAATATATACATAGCCACCACCTAATCACCACAAATACACCGCAAGTACATAATCCAAGCAGTAACATAACCGAATCCTCTCCAACACAATTTAGGTACTCCACATAAATTCATTTCTTTCCAATAAATCTATATATCTTGACAATAATTCAAAAAATCGACAGTGATATCTGGATTCTCTTTTTAGACAAGTCTTTACATTTTCCTCAAAATACATCTTCCCATTTGCTCCAAAATGATATTCTGCTCTACCAAATACATCTGCTTATTATTTTGAATACGCCTTCAGATTTTCCTTCCTTAACTTTATCTGGCCTAAACAATTTCTTTTGCCAGCACTATACGCCTTATTTGCTTCCAAACAGTTCAGTGTTTTAATATTTTCCAGCTAAAATCCTGGTTAATTAATCACTTTCTACAAAATTCGCTTATTTACCCTTCCCCCCTTCACGACTTCCCTTTCCTCATGTGCTATTGCTATTCTTATATATTTAAATATGAAAACAAAACAGAACAAAATTATATATTCCTCCTGATACTTCCACAAAGACCACCATCAAGTTACTTCATTTAACTATTTCTTACTTTCAATTTATAGTCCCATGTTTCCTTTTAAACAAACAGCTATAGAAAACATTTCATCCTTTAATCATTTACTTTCACCTGCAGCTTAACTTATACTTAAAAAACAGAAAACACAAAACAAACCTTGAAATTTCTCCTAATATATCCAGAGAAAAAGCCTTTAAATTACTTCCTTTGACTATTTCCTACTAATATAATCGTAGCTCCACTTCCCCCTTTAAACAAATTCTTAGGGGGAAAAAACAAAAACAAAAACCTCTCAGCCTTTAATCCCATACTTCAAAAGTTCATATAGCATGCAATTCTCCCTTTACAGAAAAAAACCATAATAACAAAATTAATAATTTATAAATCTTAATCTTTTATTAAACTTCTGGCTCCACCCATTCTACATCACACTGTCCACCCCCTCTGACCTGGTCCGCCCAGGTCACCCAGGTGGACCCTGAGACACCCAGGTGCATCCTGGGAGCCCACCTTGCAGGTATTCTTGGAGATCTCCAGGAGTCACCTGGAGATTCCTGACACCAAATCCCTCAATTCCTTTTCAAGTCAAGCTATTTGCATAACTATGGCAGGTAATTGCCCTAGCTTCCTGCCCTTCCAGAGAGAACAGGGGGAAAACAGGAACACTTTAAAAACTCAGAATGTGGAGGGGGGTTTCTCCACAAGCCCTAACACCAGAGCTGCCGAACATCACCCCTGCTCCTCCTATTCAGCTTCTTGACTCACTGATTCGGCAGTTGAACCCGCTGGTGTCGAAGCAGTTTTCGGGCACCCATCCTCCCTCCCCCTCTGTATCGGAGGTTGATGAAATTGTTTTGCAATATTCTCCACGGTGATCCTGATCCAGGTCTCCGTCCTTCGATAGCGGTTGGTCTTGATCACCCTTCAGTATTGATCATCTACATTGTTCTCAGGATACTGTTGATTGTCAAAGTCCTTCATCATGATTTCGATGCCAGTCACCACAACAGGGTTATTCCCCTTCCAGATCTTCAGTGCAGTGTTATCAACCGCCTGAGCAGCGGATGATTCCTTGGGACCACCGGCAACTTCAGTACCTTTATGGTGCTTTTCCTCTGCCTTCGGCTATTCCATGGCTGACACCAGCGAGACATTTGGACTGGGACCGACGTTCTTCTGCACATCGATTCCGTTCACTGTGTGCTCATTGTCCGGCACCATCAGCTTCAGTATCGAGGCCCCCAGATTCAGTTGCTACACATCACCTCTCTCCTCGACGCCGATCCCCTGTTCCTCTGAGGCCAGACCAGTTGGCACTGACATCGCCGCCAACATTGGCATCTCTTATGTTCTTAAATTTTACATCTCTAGTTTGGGAATATAGAGCTATGAGTTTTTGATGAAAAATTGCATTCTTTTGTGAAACGTTTGTCAAATAGATATAGTTTCAGTCACATTTTTATTTAAAGTTCAATGCCACCTTTCTAAATGAACAGCAAACAAAAATTAAAACCTGTAAAACAAAAGCCTGTATAATCTAAAAGTGAAACAGCAACAACTGGATCCAATAGATATTGTTTACCTTGACTTCCAGAAAGCTTTTGATAAAGTTCCTCATCAAAGGCTCCTAAGTAAGCTCAAAAATCATGGGATAAAAGGACAAGTCCTTTTATGGATCAAAAACTGGCTAATTAATAGGAAACAGAGAGTGAGTATAAATGGGCAGTTCTCTCAGTGGAGGGGGGTAAGCAGTGGGGTACCGCAGGGATCAGTACTTTTTTTAACTTGTTCATTAATGATTTGGAGTTGGGAGTAAGCAGTGAAGTGGCTAAATTTGCGGATGATACGAAGTTGTTCAGGGTGGTGAAAACCAGTGAGGATTGTGAGGCACTCCAAAGGGATCTGTCAAAGATGGGCAAGTGGGCATCAACATGGCAAATGGGGTTCAATGTGGCCAAGTGCAAGGTGATGCACATTGGAGCCAAAAATCCTAAATATAAATACACGTTGATGGGGTCTGAACTGGCAGAGACTGATCAAAAGAGAGATCTTGGAGTTGTAGTAAATAACTCACTGAAAATGTCGAGACAGTGTGTGACTGCAATAAAGAAGGCCAATGCTATGCTGGGGATTATTAGGAAGGGTATTGAAAACAGATCAGCCAATATCATAATGCCCCTATATAAATCAATGGTGCAACCTCATTTGGAATACTGTGTGCAATTCTGGTCACCACACCTTAAAAAGGATATTATAGCTTTGGAAAAAGTGCAGAAAAGGGCAACTCGAATGATAAAAGGGTTGGAACACTTTCCCTATGAGGAAAGGTTAAGGCGCTTAGGGCTCTTTAGCTTGGAGAAACGACGACTGAGGGGTGACATGATTGAGGTTTATAAGATTATGCATGGGAAAGAGCAGGTAGAGAAAGAGGTACTTTTCTCCCTTTCTCACAATACAAGAACTCGTGGACACTCCATGAAATTGCTGAGCGGTCGGGTTAGAACGGATAAAAGGAAGTACTTCTTCACCCAAAGAGTGATTAACACATGGAATTCACTGCCACAGGAAGTGGTGGCGGCTATAAGCATGGACGGCTTCAAAAGGGAATTAGATAAGCATATGGAGCCGAGGTCCATCAGTGGCTATTAGCCACAAGGTATAGATAGGGACTCTGGGGCAAGTGATGCTCTGTCATCTTGGTGCTTGGGGGGGGTCAACAGTGGGAGGACGTCTAATGTCCTGGCCCCACTGGTGGACCTCCTGATGGCACTGGTATTTCTGGCCACTGTGTGATACAGAGTGTTGGACTGGATGGGCCTTTGGCCTGATCCAACACTGGCATCTCTTATGTTCTTATGTTCTTAACTGAAACCTAAAAACAATCAGAAAGCCAGCTCAAGATGACTAGGTTGCAGTAAAATTAATCCAACAGGTTAAAGCATAAGAAGTATATGGAATTATCAGTGACAACTTTTCTGAAGATGTATCATAGTTTAACAAGAAGAAAACATCTTTGTTTTTATCACTATCATCACTAATAATTGTATGCATTTCTTTTTAGTCATTTTAAAACATTCAAATTTTAATTAATTTAATAACCAACACTTATCATGCACATGTTCCAATTAGCTGTAGCAGAAGCAGCTTATTTAAAATAAGACCAAATTTGTTGCAAAACAGGTCAAAAGGTAAAGAGAAGTAAAGGAGAAGGTAGCAGGAAAGAGACTGAGAAGAGGGGTAGGAAACAGCCTGGCGTGAATTAGAAACAAACACCATAGTTTTGGTTAATAGAAGTGAAAAGCAGAATCTAGAGCTGCATGACCTAGCTGTACTCAGCTCCAGGCTTTCCCATCCACCCCCTCTGATCCAAGGTGGAAGCTGTGAGTGGGAGGAGAGGCTGGCCATTCCAACCAAGTTTCAGTGCTTTTTAGCAAGCAGAAGATATTGAGACCTGGACAGAAATTGTCAAAGCCTATCTTACTGAAAAACTATCAAGACTTTTGTAAAGCTTCAAATTCTAAACTAACTAGCTTTTTAATATCTACATGGGCAAGATTATATACCAAGAAGATTATATACATGGGCAAGATTACATAGCATTTCCCCAGAATGATAGATACTGTCAGTAATGCCGGAGAATTGAGGCGCTCCTCCGCCCCGAAGGTCCTGCCGCTGAGTGTTCATATGGAATTAGTGTGGCTGACCAGGACAAGCGTTGGAGATCGGGCAACAAAAACCGATGCCGAGCGTGGCCGGATGGCCAGCAATGAACTGTGAGTCGGGTTGAAGCGAGCATGAGGATTTAAAAATAAAGC
Organism: Gekko japonicus; assembly: GCF_001447785.1. NCBI lineage: Eukaryota > Metazoa > Chordata > Lepidosauria > Squamata > Gekkonidae > Gekko > Gekko japonicus. The sequence continues at coordinate 190,352 of NW_015168656.1, forward strand.
TTCCCTTCCTTAATGAGCGACGAAAAGCGAGCGGGGGAGGGGCCCCTCCCAAACGCATAAACGAAAACACGGAAATAAAGAGGGGGGGGGAGCAAAAAAATAAGTGTCTAAATCCGTTTTAAGAGACTTACCAGAGCGCAGATAAGCGTATGGGCGAATATCAGAGACTAGCAACTTTTTAAAAAGTAAATAATCCAAAAAGATGGCGGGGAAGAAACCAGAAAACTACAAACTGTTGAAAGCAAAACTAGTGGGCAGTCCTCAAACGGAAGAGACCACTGAGCTTTCTAAAATGTTGGCAGATTCCTTGCACCCTCTGCTGGATGAGATAACTAATATCAAGCAACAATTGTCAAAAATTGGTCAGAGTTTGGCTTCACAGCAGCTACAACTGACTAAATCTTTAAATGCAACAGAGCAAATGGCAGAGAAGGTGAAGGAAATGGACGCCAATACTAAAAAAGTTAAGAAAAAGGTGCAAAAGCTGGAAATGAAACAAGCTACGGAAGAGTCACAACTTTTACAGCTGCAAATGGAGAAAGCAAATTTGGTCCTACGGTTCCAAGAGGTCCAGGAATCTAAAGGAGAGAATCTGAAGCAACTGTTGAGTAATGCAATAGCCCCAATGACAGATTTGACAGCGGAATATCTTTACAGCGAGATGGATGTGGTCTACAGGTCCTATTCCTTATATATCAAGAAAAATAATCTGCCTGGGGAAATAGTAGTCAGATTCTCGAAGAAACATGTGAGAGATTCTATTTTGAAAGCAACTACAGGAACACCCTTGAAAATCGGGGGAAATAATATCAGGATTTTAAAAGACATTCCATTTGAAATAAGACAGAAGAGAAAGAAATATAAAGACTTAACCCTTTTTAAACAAACAAATGGCATCAGTTATAGATGGTTAACTCCAGAAGGTGTCATTTTCAAACTCCACGATAAAAAAAGAAAAGATTGACTCTGTTCCTAAAGCATGTGAGTTTCTGAGAACACAGCTGGGGGAACCAGCGGAGGACAAGAAGAAAGAAGAAGAAAGCAAATCGGATGGCGAGTTAGGCTTGGTGTCTTCTGACAAGGACTCTGTCTCTGAAAAGGGGGCGGCAGCCCCCAAAAGTTCATATAAATTGAGGATAAGAAAAGATATGAGAAAATAAAGGCTGAAGGACTCTGATTTGTGCCTGAAAAATTAGAAATAACTTTGGGATACTCTGAGGGTTTCATTTAACAGATAAATGGATGGTTAAAAGATAAATAACTTAGCATAACCGACTATGTTCAATGTATTGCTAGTATTTTAGATAAACATTGAGATAAGCGGATGTATTGATCTCCCACTCTTGGGGTTTTAGTTATTAGTGGGTCTCTTTTCTTTCTCCTTAGATGTAGTTTTCCTTCCCATATTTTCGGTTATAGTTTGTAGTTTTGTGGAAAAAACCCCCAATAAAAAAACTCCCCTTGGGGGATTCAAAAAAAAAGAAAAAGGAAATTTACCAAGGCCTGCACTAAGATATCAGATAATTCCTTTTTCTGTATGTTAAAACCTGTTTTTTCCTGTTGTTCATGTTTATAGCCTATGCCAATAAAGGGACTGACTTACTGACACTAAGATGTCGTGTGAAAACAAGCTTGTATAATGTGAGAGGTAAAACAGTGGCACAGATTAAAAATTAGCTTCCAAAACAGAAGTTTGAATTCATGGTTTCCTATTTATTTGTTCATTTGTTTTTAAAAGGTAAGCATGATAAGAGGAGCAGGGTTGAGGCTATAGCTCAGCTAGTGAGGTCTGGTTTTTTCATATTTTTTGCCTTATAAAAATAGTTCCTGAATACTGGGGAGTATGTATGTAAATCATTTAAATGGCTTTTCTTCTCCAGAGCGATGAAAATGATCAAGAGCATCAGTCTGACTCAGAGGAGGGAACAAATAAAAAAGAAGCTCAGGTAATTGTTAAAGTTTCTTTATGTTTCTAAAATGGATTTTCCTATGGTATGTATTTGCTTCTATTTAAAAAAAAAAATGGTTCATCTGCGTGTCTTCTGTGCAGTCCCACATGGGACTGCCTGGAGGCAGGCCTGCCACAGGAGAAGGTTCCAAGAGCTTCTAGAATTCTTAAGAAAGAAATTCATTACTCCCCCTCCCCTCGTGGAGGAAAGCTGCAGTTTGTTTTCCCACCCATTTGGTCATGTGACGAGGGGAGGGGGAGGCACTCTTCCCTCAGTCCTTTTTCTGCCACTGTAGGAAAAGGACGTTCCAGAGTGTGTGTCTCTTCAATTTACCTCACGGATAAAAATAGCAACAACAACAACAACAAAAATTCGCAGAAGGGCAGAAGGAAACAATAGCTCTCTTTAAGAAGTGCCATTCCTGTGGGACTAAGATGGCATCGAATGATGAGCACCTTAAGTGCCTTCTCTGTCTGGGCGAGGGGCATAAAAAAGCTTCCTGCAGGGCCTGTGGGCTCTTGACTCCAAAGACGAGACAGGACAAAGCCCTTTGGCTGAAGGTGGCCCTTTGGGAACAATCCTTAGCAGGCCTGCCACAACAGCCTTCCCCCAAAGTGTGAGATAAGACTCCTCAGAGAGCACTCGAAAAGTCCCATCGTCCGAGACAATCCTCGGCAGGGACGCCTCGCAGCTCGTCCTCCTCTTCTCAGTCTCCTGTAAAAAAGCTCAAGGATAACGGGGGCAAAGCTTTGACTTCCGTGGCTGAGGTAGCACCCCCCGAGAAGTTATGATCAGTGATGCCTCCTCTGCCTTTACCCGGGGCATCTGCCTCTCTTTCTGCCGATGTGCCAGCCCTGAAAGCTGACGAGGCTCTGTCAACACGGAAGCCATTGACGGCAGATCCACCACCGATGCGGATGGGCTCTGCCCAAAGAAGATCAAGGTCGACTCGATGTCGCAGCCTGCATTCTCAATGTTGTAAATCCTCAACATCGAGCCCAAGAGTAACGGATCGACGGCGAGATCTCTCTCTGAGTTCTGCTAGGTCTCTGTCTTCAGCCAATGATGTTGAGGTCATTAGCCTTCCACCATCCAAGGACTCATCTCGCTCCCATTCCCCTTGCTATAAGAGGCAGAACACCCCTGCATGGGGTTACCCTCCAACTTGGGGTCCTGTGCCTCCATGGGTCATGCCTCAATGGTATCACCTGGAGTTGACCAGCCACACTAAACATCGAGGTCAAAATGCTTTGCCATGCCGTCAGTGATCCAGAACCCGTTCAAGGTCGAGCAGCCGTCAGATTTCCCCTGTTCACCAGGGAGCATCCTCTTTCATTTTTGAACCAATGAATGACCCTCCTTTGGATAGAGAATCTGAGTGCACCTCTCTCCCTTCCCTGGATGAGGCTGTGGGAGATCCGAGTCCTGTTTCACCTACTGAGGACTTAAGAGTGTATTCTGAACAACTGCTCAGAATGGTCAAGGCTCTGAAGATTGACGTTACTTCTCTGAAGCCAGCTAAAGAAGATCGAGTGATGGACATTTTGTATTGTTCTGATCCTGGTCCTGTGGCAATCCCACTAGTTAAGGGCATTAAGGGGAGATAATTAACAATACTTGGGCAAGGCCCTCCTCTAATGCCTCTTCCACTCATAAAGTGGAGAATCTGTACAAGATTAAGGAGGAGGATGCCACGGCGGAGAGGGCAGGATATAAATTTGATAAATAAATAAATACATTTTTGTATCATCACCTGCAACCTAGACCCCGCTCTTCTCCCCTTGACCAGTAGGGTAGGAAGTTAGATATCTTGGGGCGTAAGATGCATTCTTCAGGTGCCCTGGCTCTCAGAATATCCAATGTTAAGGCAATCATGGCTAGATACCAGGTCCTCCTATGGGAACAGATGTCTCCATTCATAGACTGTTGGCAGATGAGAAGAAGGGCCAAGCTAAACAGGTCCAGCTTGAGGGCTCTAAATTAGCCAAGCAAGAATTGAATGTGGCCAGGCATACTGCTGATGCGGCCAGTAAGGTTATTGCTTCAGCCATAGTGTTGCATAGGCACTCTTGGCTCCGCACGCCTGCCCTTCCCTTAGACACCAGGTCTCGTATTGAAGACCTTCCCTATGAGGGCAAGCTCCTTTTCAGTGAGCAGATGGATGAGGTGTTAGAGAGGGTCCGGAAGACTAAGTACACAGCTAAGTCCTTGGGACTGGCATCACAACAGCCATCGACTAACAAGCCAAGGTATTTTCCTAGGCATTTTCAACAACCTTCTGTTGGCAGGGAATATAGGTTCCAGACGACCCCTTTCCAATTCTATAGGGGCTCCTACAACACTGCTTATAGCAATACTTATCCCCCTCAGAGGCAGCAGCCTCGGCAACGCAATCAACACAATCATTCCTCCCACAGTTCTTCTGGTTCTAAGCCCACAGTACCACAGTGCACGTCTACTGCTCTGTTCAGGGCACGCCTTACCTCCTTTTCTGAGAGTTGGTCTGTTATTTGTTCTGTTGTTTGGGTTCAGGATATAATAAAGTTCGACTACTTTTTAGAGTTTAGAGATGCACCCCCTGCTTTTTATGAGGTTCCTGCTAGATCCTCCCAACAGGATACTTTGGGTCCTGAAATCCAGTGTCCCTGAATCAGAGGAGTCCATTGGGTTTTATTCGAACTATTTTCTGATAAAGAAGAAGGGTGGAGGACTCAGACCTATATTAGATCTCAGAGACCTTAACTCATCCCTAGACGTCCGTAGGTTCCGCATGTTGTCCCTTGAGGATGTTTACCCTTCCATTGTGCAGGGTGCCTGGTTTGCGGTTATTGATCTGCAGGACGTATATTTTCATATTTCGATTCATGAGGATTGTTGAAAATACTTACGTTTCAGGTTTCAAGGTAAAATCTACCAATACTCTGTTTTGCCTTTTGGCTTAGCCACAGCCCCAAGAGTCTTCACTAAATGTTTTTCTGCAGTGATTGCCAATCTTAGATTACAGGGCTGCACAGTCTATGCCTTTCTAGATGATTGTCTTCTCATGGCTGACTGTAGAGACGAACTGATCTCTCAAGTAGACTTAACTCTGTGCACATTAACTTGGTTGGGGATTGTCATTAATCTGGAGAAATCCGCCCTTACCCCATCTCAATCTGTGGAGTTCACAAAACGTTTTTACCTATTTCCCAAAGCAGAGCTATTCAATCTACGGTACAAAGGTTCTCTGCTTTACGGTTTCAGAGAGCCATCCAAATTAAAAAGCTCCTAGTCCTCATGGCGGTCACAAGTTCTACCATTCGCTATGCAAGGCTCCATATGAGACCTTTACAAAACTGGTTCCTACACACTTTCATTGTAGGAGTTGACCCTCAATGGCAATGTCTGTCCATCCCCAGGCCTGTGCTTAAATCCCTGTCATGGTGGTCAGAGGACTCGAACTTATTAGAGGGTTTCCCCTTGGCACCAACTCTGCCCCAATTGCATCTTTACACGGATGCTTCCCTGGAAGGCTTGGGTGTGCACTGTGGCTCAGTGGTTGATGGACACCCTATGAAGCTACTTTACACATTAATGTTCTTGAACTCAGAGCGGTGAGGTATGCTCTCCTTTCTCTTCTAGACCAGACAGCTAGCAAGAACATTTTACTCTCTACCGACAGTGTAGCGACGAAGTGCTATATCAACAGACGGGGGGCACGGAGTCACTTGCACTGTGCAGAGAGGCCTCCCTTCTTTGAGCATTGGCAATTCACCACAGAATTCATGTGGTGGCCATTCACATTCCCGGTCGAACCAATATTTTGGCAGATGTGTTGAGCAGACAATCAAAGCTCAATCACGAATGGTCTGTTTCCCTAAAGTATCTGACTCCCTTTTTTCACAAATGGGGCACACCAACCATAGGCCTCTTTGCTTCCAGAGTAGGGTTGCCAAACCCCCCCCGTCAGGGGTCCCCCGTTTTGGGGGGGGTTCTACCCGCCGCCGGCCAGATGGCCGGTGGGGGAAGCCCCACCCCCAACACCCCCAGCCACCCATCTCTCTCCCTTTAAGTGTGTGCAACCCGTGTTTCATCCCAAGCGCGAACTCCGCAAGCTTGCAGGGAAAAGCCAGCTTCGTTCTTAAAAGGGAAAAGCAGCTGCTCTTAAAGGGGAAACGCCAGCTGCCGGCTACTTTAAGTGCAGGGAACTGCCGTTTCTGGAGATCCGGCACACGGGTGGGTGGGTGGGGCGGCAGACGTCCCCAACATGATGTCATCACGTTGGGGATGCCCCACCTCCTCCAGGAACACCCCCAAAGTCCCCCGCTGGGGGTGGAAGATGGACTTGGCAACCCTATTCCAGAGTGAATTCAAGATGTCCCATATTTTGCGCCTGAGCCCCAAGCGGGGGGAACTGCCATGGGGATGTTTTTATTCTCAAGTGGACAAGCGTACTATTTTATACTTTCCCACCCTTCCCACTATGTTCAAAGGTGTTAGTGAAGTTACAACATGACAAGACTCATTGCATCCTCATTGTCCCTCTATGGCCCCACCGGCCTTGGTTTCCTCTCCTACGGAGCATCTCAGGAAACCGAGCAATTCCTCTACCACTAGTTCACAACATTCTCATGATAGGTCAGATGTACTACCCGGACATTCAGATGTTACACCTACACGCATGGTTTGCAGAATTCTAGTTCTGTTATATCAGAATTTTTGGACTTGTTTTTCTCAAGCACAATCTTCCCTCTTCATGGCAAACAACTTTTTAAATGGAAGGGACATAAAGCAGAAGTTGGTGTTGTAGGTCTGCTGTTCAAAGGGGGGGGGTTAATATGCCCAAGGTCTTGGCATCCTCTCCTTGGATCCTGGCCTGTATTTCCACAAGATGTATTCTGTGATCTAATTTGTTGTCATTTCTAAATTGACTTAAGTAATATATGTGATCAGAACCCGTAATTTGAAAGGCGTTCAGTTATTGTTTTACTATTCTGCAGGAATTTGTTTACTGGTTGATTAATCCTGTAACAGAGATACAGTTGTTTAAAGTTGTTTTATTTCATTTCTTTTTCAGGGTGAAAGCCTTTCAAGGTATGTGCTCTTTTACAGTTTGGAGTTTTAAAAAGATGTAATTTTAAAAACTGTGTTAGTATTTAGGGCTTGAGCAATTCATCATGCTTATGGAGAAAAATGAACACAAATCAGGGATCCACTGCCAGCCACCCTCTTCAGATATTAAATTTTTAGAAGCTTACATGCAATTTAAACACAGCAGTGGCAGAGTGGTGATGTGGACCTTTGTCATTACAGTATACTCCTGGAAATTTCTACTGCTGGAATGGAAAAAAACATTCATTGTAATGTTCCATTAATACTATCATTAGTTGCAAAAGGGAAGGCAGGTTTGCAGAGCCCATCTGTGTGGAAGCAATTGCATACCATCACTGTGGTGGCTGAACTGAGCTTTGTATAAATCCATTTCCATTTTTCTATTTCAAGACTTTCCTACATGCTCATCTTACTTCAGTGCTGGTATAGCAGTGATTTAGATATGCATAATAAAAAAATACCACGTACTGCTTTAAATCCCACTAAATAAAAGAAGTCTTTGTAGTTCTACAGTGTTATTAGGCCCAGCTACTGGGAACTCCTCAAAATTCCCAGTAGCTGGGATTTTCCACAGTTGGTTTACAGTAGGAATAATTGGTCAGGAGATACATCCCTTTTCACTTTTAAACATTTTCAAATTGGAGAGAAATGGAAGAGAATAGAAATTGGAGAGACTTGGAAGATAACATAAATGTGTTCTAAATTTGTATAAATAGTTGGATTTGCACTGTAAAACTTGTGAAACTTTTCCTTTTATTTGAAGATACGACTCAGGATCAACAGGAGACCGTTACGATTTAGTACTAGGACGGACTGGATACAGTTACTTGGAAGACCGCAAATCCTATTCCAGTAAGCTAGATAAAGAAGATACAACAGATTTTAAAAAGGTATCTTGAGTTTAACAATAGCAGCTTAACAAAATATAACTTTATGCCTTTGTAATAATTCTGGATGGCTGTATTTAAGTAAGTTCTCGATATGCATACTTTTTTTTATGGCTGGAAGTTAACTTTTGAAACAAAAAAGGAAAAAGAAGAAAGCACCCCTCACCATCTCCTCATCTTTGGCTCTCTGTCAGCTATAGTCCTATGTCTAGTGCAACCTTTTCATTCAAACTAGCAGCAAGCTTTCTTACTGATATGCCTCCTGGCTTTCTTTCATGAGCCAGATGCATTTTTGATGTGTCTTCATCCCATGGCATTTCCTTATGCAAGTTCTGGCTTTGTCACACTTTCTGCAGTTGCTCTCCCATATTTATAGGTAGACTAGGCTGCCCTGTACTGTCCCTATGTATTATTTAAGTCTTAAATGTACCTGTTCCTCATTAATTTCCTTTCTTGTCTGATTCCTTCCACCAATGTATTTATTTATTTATTAATTCAATTTCTACACCGCTCAATCCTGGAGGCTCTGAGCGGTTTAAATAGGCATATATTATACTTCCTATCTAGGGCCACAATGTATATAGGGGAGGTGAGTGCCTACCAGGCACCCTGCCGGCTTGTTCTTTCTTCTTCCTGCGGCTTCCAACAGCTGACAGGTTCCATTATCCCAAGCCCTGTGTGATGTCCTTCTGTCATCCTTCCTTCCTTAACTTTCTGAACAGTTTGTACCTTCAGGCCGCTCTGCCTATTCTACTGTTGCTTTGTGTGTACTGAAGGATGTCATGTTATAGGAAAATTCAGGAGACTTTGCCCTTTTCAGTGACTTTATACTGTTAAAATTGTTGTACCATGCTTTAGTAGAAATCCTTCAAGGCAGAGTAACACTTAATCCTAACTCTGTTGCGATAATACTGGCATAGTTTCCCATACCAAGTAGATTGTTGTCGCTGAATGATATATTGCAAGCCGTAACTTCATGGCCCAGGACTAAAAGGACTGTCTCCTCCCATATGTCCTTATGTGCCAAATAACACTAATGATTGTACCCCTCTTTAAGGTGGCACACATGGAGCCAGTTCCTGTTCCATTGTAGTTCCCACTTTGTGGAACAGGCTCCCAGAGGAGGTGAAGGGAGTTAAATTGTTAGAAATTTTCAGGAGGTGCTACATCCATGTCATTTGCCATGGCTTTTAAAAGGATATAAACTGCAGGCATCTTTTGATGAGAGGGGTATCTTGCAGTTTTATTCTATTGGTTTTAATTGTAATGTTTTAGTTATAACCTGTAAGCTGCCTTGAGTGAGAAAAGGTAGGATATAAATATTTTAATAAATTAATTTCAAAAGAACGAAAATCTATTCCATAAACAAATTGCGACCATGTTAAAACTCATAATCCAGGTTAAAAGGAATGCACTGTTGTAAAACCTGTATTGAATTTTCCTTAGCTTTATGAACAGATTCTAGCTGAAAATGAGAAACTGAAAGCACAGCTACACGATACCAACATGGAGCTGACGGATCTTAAGCTACAGTTGGAAAAGGCAACTCAGGTTTGTATTTCAAACTCCAATAAATCCAATAATGGGAGTGGCATTTTCTCAGGATGTGGCATATATAGCCTTTAATGGTTCTGAATAGTTTTGATCCTTTGTTAAAAACTTGGCACACAAATCCCATTAGATATATAGCATATAATCCACCTTGAGTCCAATTTAGAAAGGTGGACTTTGTAATTAAGAGTTAGAGTAGCATCTGTAATTGCTGGAAGTGCTAGAAATTGAACAATGTGAAATAATAATTACTTGGAACCAGTGTTCCCTCTAAGCTGAGTTAGTGTGAGCTAGCTCACAGTTTTTTAGGCTCCAGCTCACACATTTGTGTCTTAGCTCAGGAAGGATGGCTCCAGAGCAAACTAATTATTCAGTAGCAAAATCGCTCACTCACAACTTTAATGCGAGTAGCTCACAAGACTCCACAGCTTGGAGGGAGCATTGTTTGGAACACCTGAAAGGTAAGTTAACTGTAGCCGTACAAATAGGAGGCTGGTGATTCCCCTTCTCTTGCATGCATTGACATATACGGTTGCCAACTTTGGGCTGGGATATTCCTGAAGGTTTGGGGGTGAAGCCTGGAGATGGTAGGGGAGAGACCTCAGTAGGGTGTAATGCCATAACTTTCAAAGCAGCCATTTTGTCTTGGGAGAGTGGGTGCAATTCTATGAGATCTCCAGGCTCCACCTGGGGGTTGGCAACCTTACACACATACATACATAGCGCAATAATAGGCAATTTTGCTTAGGCTGACTTTGACTCCCAACTGCTTTCAGTATTCCATATGCTTGCTGGTGTATTTTCCGTGCCCCTTATGCCATCAGAGGCAGTATATCACATACGTGGAGAGCCCCCCCCCCCCCCGATTATGTAGAAACTTTCATTTTGTCTATGAGTGGTCACTTTGTGCTGCTGTTGGCACTGGAACCCTTTTACTTCATGTCTTCACTGCAACATTTCTATATTAAATCTGAGGACCAGCCACATGATGCTGTGTTACACTGAGTCAAACTACAGGTCTGTCAAGGACAGTATTGTCTGTTCAAGCTGACAGTGACATTCCAGCAGAGTTCATTAATTTGTGCACTGATTTTTACCCTGCCACCCAGAGCTTTTTTCCCCTCAGTGCAGGGGTTCCCTTTTCTCCAGGCGTGGCCCTGCCCTCCGGCTCAGCCAGGGCCTCTGTGCGCTATAAAGGGGAGCTCTGGCACCTGGCAGCCCTACTTCCACCATGTAGCTATGGCCTCAGGGGTTGAGGTGAATTGCATTGGAGGCAGAAAGGGGGGGGGGGGTAGCCGAAAGCGATTAAAGGCTTCTGCAGCTGCTGGCCGCTGGCCTCGCCATTTGATGCCTGGGAATTGATCAAGGCGAGGGGGAGGGGTGGGGGGTATGGCTGCCTGCAAGACTGCTCCAGGTGCGGTCAGACTCAGTGAGAGAGGTGCTCGCCTCTGGGACCCCGCTGTGTGAGTGTGTGTCTGAGCTTGGATGCTTGGATGCCCCGGATTGTATGGATGTGTTGTGGGGTTGCAGGACACCTGTGGCATACTTGAGAGGGACCCATCCCCGGCTCTGCTCCCTTTCTACCCCCTCCTCACCATGGCCCCTCTCCTAGCCCTCCGCCACCCCACCCCCAGCCGCTCCCCAAGCAAACGACAGTGCGAGGCTCTCACTTTAAAAAATCTTTATCTCAAATAACTTTTAAAAAAAGCAGTTTAGCCTTTATTGTTCCCCTCTTGCGGCATAATACAGATTGCATTTCTCTTAATCCCTCCCCTCCGCTCCTCCTTGTTCTCCCCCCAACCTTATTGAGAGTCACCTGATCAATTTCTCCAGATGGTGGCTGGGAGGGAGATTTCAAGTGAGTGTGTGCAGGGAGGGGTGTGTGAGAGAAATACTCGAAAGAAATCAATGTCTGATTTCTCCTTTAGTTAGAAAAAAATGCACTTTAAAAAGTAGAGAGAAAACGAGAATGGTATAAGACAACGGCCAACTGTGTAATCCAATTAAGAGTGGAGGAGTATTGAAGCCGAGGATGCCAGGTGGGAGCAAAAAAAGAAAACTAAGATTTAAGGAGGAGGGGGAGCAGGGGGGAGATCAAAGGAAGAGTGGAAAAGTTGCCTCTGATGCTGTGTTCCTGGCCCGATCTTTTGGCTTGAGGCAGGTTTCTGCAGCCTTTCCCCTCCCATGCGCCAAGCATGAGTTCCAGCCACCAAAATATGATGATAAGAGCTGCTTCTGTGTTCCCCCCTCTCTCTCCCTCCTCCCTCCCTCCCTCCCTCCCTCCCTCTCGCTCTCTCACACATACACACACACACACGCATGTGTTAAAAGGAAGGGGCACAGCAAATAGATGCCATTCCATATAAAACCCCTCCCCATGCAGTAACTGTACAGATTACATGTCCCAGAATTCTCGGTGTCAGGAGGAGTGGTACAACTCAAGACGCTCCATGGGTGTGTCTTGCTCCCCCCCTGTTGTTTGAATACCATTGAGTTCATTATGGCTTCTCAATTGCCTGAGTGCTGTTCCTAGTCAAGTATCACATTGATAATTTCATACAGTGGCTTTTCAACTGAGCAGAGTTGCAGGGGCTGTGATGGGGAGGGAGGGGGGAATTATGGAGACAGACTGGGGAGATGAGGTTCTCTTTGGTGAACCCTTTTAGATACCCTACTTTTAAACATGTTACTGTCGGACTTGTTCTAATTGATGGTAGAATTCTTTAAGACCGGCTTGGGCATGTATTTGTAATATGTAGCAAGCTTAGTGGCCAGTTATATGTGTTATTGCTGTGGTGCCTATGTATACATCTTGTGCCTTGTAAAAAAAAACCTTGTAAAAATATCCAGCAATCTTGTGATTGACAGTTGCTAACCTCTCTGCATTTGACAGATCTGTTTTTTGAAATTCTGGTGGTATACTTTCTAAGACTAACTGTCAGATACCCAGGCTTCACCAGTGAATACATATAATATTCATCTGTATGGTTTCTGTTACATTTTAGATATTTGCTGTGCAAGATTTTGGATGTATAAAACCTGTTTATTGGTGTTAACTCAAATGACTTCTCTTCTGAGTTTAGTGGTACAAGCCTTTCATCAGATTGCATTATTGCTTTGTAAATTAAATGATGAGTCAATAACAGTTCTGATGTTTTACTCCAGCATGGTTAATAATTGTATCCTCAGACCATCCATCTAAAAGGATAGCCTGATTGATAGGGAAATCAAGGGAGCCATGCAAGCCGGCACCTATTCTGGGATTAAAGTTGCCGCATAATAAAGTGTGAGAAGTAAGATATTGAAAGTCCAGGGCTTCCAAGTTATCAGAAAGTTTGTTCCAGATGCTGTCTGGACTTCATAAGTTAGAAATCTTTGGTGGAAAATAAACATTAATACAGAGGAGGGAGCCAACCTGGGCCCCATGAATCCTCAGAACCTTAATAGGGTCTGAGATTTGCTTTTCAGGACCTTAATTAGTGATTCAGTACTGCTGATCAACCAATTCCTTTGTCTAGCTCTCTTGATGTACCTGAGTGGCCCCCAGTTACAGCATCTGAGTTTAAAAGCCTTATTGACTCTCTTTCATATGGAAAAGCTCCTGGAGAGGACATGATCCCTCCGGAGCTTTTTAAGCAATTCCCTGGTTGGAGGGCCCTTGTATTGGCAAAGCTGTTTTCTCAAACTCTCCTGGATGCTTCCCCACTGGTTGGAAACAATGCATAGTAGTACCAGTACATAAAAGGGCAATAAATCGAATCCTCATAACTATCACCCTATTAGTTTGTTGGATACAGCTTCCAAATGTTACAGTACATTTTTACTGAGAAAACTGGAAGACTGGGAAGCCGACAGTCAGGTCATCTTCCCAGAACAAGCTAGTTTTAGGAAGGGCCAGAGCACTATCAGTTATTGCACCATCTAGCCACGGATTGTGTAATGGTTCCCAATAAACACCTATATGCAGCCTTTGTTGATCTTGCGGCTGCTTTTGACTCAGTCGACAGAGAGAGGCTTTGGTCTAAACTGACAAGTACTAACACCAACAAACATCTTTTGCATCTAATAAGGGAGCTCCATAGTAATATATCATCCAAAATTAGAGTAGGCATCAGCTTTTCTGACAACACAGCATCTCAGTAGTCAGAGGTGTGAAACAGGGTTGTGTTCTTGCCTCCCTCCTTTTCAACCTCCACATCAGTAACATCACTAAGAGGCTCTCAGGCTCCGACCTCTTCCCTCCTTGTCTTGGCTCACGGAAGATCCCATTTCTTCTTTATGCTGACAACATGGTTTTGTTGTCTGTAACCCGCATTAGTTTAAGAAGTTTGTTGTCCAGGCTCAGTGACTTTTGTAAAGGAGAGCTTCTAGAAAAAATTACTCAAAGACCAAAATTTTCGGACAATGGTGGTGTATGTCCCACTGGTCAATAGATGGGTCCTCAGTTGAGCAATGTTGAACCATTACATATTTGGGTATCACCTTCACTGATACACTCGCTTGGAAGGTACACCTAAAAACTGCAAAATCAATAGGCCTTTGGTCAACGGGGGCAATCCTTAAATTTTACAATTCTGAAGGGGGTTTTCAGATAGACCCAGCCTTAAAGCTCTTCCAGAGTAAGATTCCAGTGTGAAGGTGTGGGGATGGAATGATGCCTTAATTGTAAATCTGGAGAGAATTCAAAATTCTTTCCTGAAAAGGATTTTAGTACTTCCTCCTAACACTTCAGCTGCTTTGCTGAGAGCCGAATTGGGCCTCCCTTCTCTTTGGGCACGTGCACATAACGCCTTATTTAATTATGGCATACATTTAAGAGAGCTCCAGCAGGTCATCTCTCAAGCATATGTTTTTCTATTAGCCTAAAAGATCCAAAATGGCAGTCCAATTATTAAAAAATTATCCAAATATATAATCTGCCAGATGTTGTCCAAGGAGCTTCTTAGGCTGATTTTAATGGTAGGATTCAAATATACTCACATGATACTGCTTTAGACAGGCAAGCTATATTGGGAACCAAATTTTCACCTTGGTATAAAATTATTAAACTAGATCATTTCAGGGCACAATATCTTTTTTTAAAAATTATATTCAGCTTTAACATCTATTCATTTCCAAATGATGCAAACAGCCATGCTTGAAGGTCACTAAACTCAAACACCAGTTGCCCAACGCCACTGTATGTGCAGAGGTCCAGATCCTGAAGACCTGTGTCATTATTTGCTGGCCTGTCCACTTTATTGAGCTCCAAGGTTGAAATTTTTAGGTACAATCTTGGCTAATTTAGTCCTTAGCACTGTGATGGAACAAGTCATATTTTTTACTTGCAGATGAAGAATCAGAGGTCTCATATAAAGTTGCCCTTTTTGCCTTAGCGGCAAAGAAAATTCAGGCCAAGCTAAGAACATAAGAACATAAGAGACGCCAATGTTGGATCAGGCCAAAGGCCCATCCAGTCCAACACTCTGTGTCACACAGTGGCCAGAAATACCAGTGCCATCAGGAGGTCCAGCAGTGGGGCCAGGACATTAGAAGCCCTCCCACTGTTGACCCCCCCCCCAAGCACCAAGAAGACAGAGCATCACTTGCCCCAAAGCCCCTAGCTATACCTTGTGGCTAATAGCCACTGATGGACCTCTGCTCCATATGCTTATCTAATTCCCTTTTGAAGCCGTCCATGCTTGTAGCACCCACCACTTCCTGTGGCAGTGAATTCCATGTGTTAATCACTCTTTGGGTGAAGAAGTACTTCCTTTTATCCGTTCTAACCCGACCGCTCTGCAGTTTCATGGCGTGCCCACGAGTTCTTGTATTGTGAGAAAGGGAGAAAAGTACCTCTTTCTTTACCTGCTCTTTCCCATGCATAATCTTATAAACCTCGATCATGTCACCCCTCAGTCGTCTTTTCTCCAAGCTAAAGAGCCCTAAGCGCTTTAACCTTTCCTCGTAGGGAAAGTGTTCCAACCCTTTTATCATTCGAGTTGCCCTTTTCTGCACTTTTTCCAAAGCTATAATATCCTTTTTAAGGTGTGGTGCCCAGAACTGCACACAGTATTCCAAATGAGGTCTCACCATTGATTTATATAGGGGCATTATTATATTGGCTGATCTGTTTTCAATACCCTTCCTAATAATCCCCAGCATAGCATTGGCCTTCTTTATTGCAGTCACACACTGTCTCGACATTTTCAGTGAGTTATCCACTACAACTCCAAGATCTCTCTCTTGCTCAGTCTCTGCCAGTTCAGACCCCATCAATGTGTATTTATATTTAGGATTTTTGGCTCCAATGTGCATCACCTTGCACTTGGCCACATTGAACCCCATTTGCCATGTTGACGCCCACTCGCCCATCCTTGACAGATCCCCTTGGAGTGCCTCACAATCCTCACTGGTTTTCACCACCCTGAACAACTTTGTATCATCCGCAAATTTAGCCACTTCACTGCTTACTCCCATCTCCAAATCATTAATGAACAAGTTAAAAAGCAGTGGACCAAGTACTGATCCCTGCGGTACCCCACTGCTTACCACCCTCCACTGAGAAAATTGCCCACCTACACTCACTCTCTGTTTTCTATGAACTAGCCAGTTTTTGATCCATAAAAGGACTTGTCCTTCTATCCCATGATTTTTGAGCTTACTTAGGAGCTAATGTCAGCATAGGTCAGTTGCTTATGGGAGTTATTCCTTTCTCTTATGAAACAGGTTTTAAATTGTAATTTTATAGTATTTTAACTCAGTCTCACGGTGCTGTATTTTATAGTATACAATCTTTTAGTGTTAACCTATTGTAACGGCCATTGGCCCTATGCAATAAAATTGAACTCGAACTGAACTTGTAAATTAAATTATCTAAAGTATTATTACAGGGTAGCGACCTGGTTCTTACAGTGTGAAAACAACTCCTCCTCAATCTTGGAATTTATTAAATTTCGAGCCAATGCATTGGATGTTCCTTTTTATTATTGAATGTTTTAGCTACAATATTGAATCTTTTTAGCTACAATGCTGTCTTAAATATCCATGCCCTGTCTGATGTATTAAAGTTTCACAGGGCATGTAAGGCAGAGATGTTCTGTCAGGCGTTTGGTTGAGGCCAGCAACAGTTCCTTACATCTGCCTGGCACCCTCCCCTCCATGATTGAATGCTAGCACTGCCATCTTGTTTTAAAAATGTTTTGAAATGTTTAAATACTCTGAATGTTTTAAATATTGAGTTTTTATGGTTTTAACTTATTTTACACTGTACTGAATTAGATTGTTGTGAACTGCCTGGAGCCCCGCACAAGCAGGAAAGGGCAGTCAAAAAATCTAACAAATAAATAATAAATAAATTTTGTCAATTCTCATATAGGTCTTTCTGATCATTTCAAAACTTTGTTTGATTACTCTCCTGAATCCCTGTATGTTTGTAGATTGCTTTCTTGGCTGTAATACCACAGAAGACAAATGTCAGGCAGTAATGAAGCTACAGGCATTGAACCAGCGGGCATCTGTAGAGTGTATGTGATGCTGAGATGCCTCAGTCCATAAGATATTCTGGGCCAGGGAGACTTGCAGTCAAACAATCTCTCCTGGGCTTCCAGCTAAGAAACTTAGGCTATGTGGCATGTCCTTGTTGAGTCTCAGTGAGACTGACTAATTTATACAACAGTCAGATGTAGGCTCATTCATGAAGTAGAATTTTCGCTCACAAGACTCAACCACTTAGAAGGAACATTGCTCTCCAGGATCCCAAACTGGAACCTTATGCATGCAAAACAGATGATCTACCAATGAGTCATAATTGGTGGTAGTTATTAGGAAATATTAGCTTTTAGTAGTTGAGCATTGCTAGCATTTTCCAATAGTCTTCTGTATCTTATTCTTTTATTAAAAGAATTTAGTCTGTCATACTGTGTTTCTTCATACTGCAGAAGATGATAAAGCATCCTTTAGTAGGTTTAGACTTTTAAGTTAATATTAGGAAAAGAGTTCTGTCCATGCTTGGAACTTGTTACAAGAAAAGGTAGTAATAGTACAGTAATATTATCTTTTGATTAGCATATTATTGTACTAGTAATATTTCAAAAATACAACAAAGCATTTCTTAACTTCACTATATTTTCACTGTGACTCCTCTTGCTGTACTTGACCCTGCATGTCATCAATTTTCTTTTCCAGAGACAAGAAAGATTTGCTGACAGGTCTCTGCTAGAAATGGAAAAAAGGGTAAGTTCCTCCCT
This sequence comes from Gekko japonicus, assembly GCF_001447785.1. Lineage (NCBI taxonomy): Eukaryota > Metazoa > Chordata > Lepidosauria > Squamata > Gekkonidae > Gekko > Gekko japonicus. The sequence goes on from NW_015168656.1 coordinate 208,058, forward strand.
ATGACTTTGACCCTCTTGTAAAACAGGCTGAATTAGAAAACAGTGTGAAAATAAAAACATCCCAACAGCAATTATATCAGAACAGGGTGTTTTATGTGAGACATGTATAATACATTAAACATTATTTATTGTATTTAAAACATTTATTAGCGGACTTCTTCCATACAGAGCTCAAGGGGAGCCTATAACATAGATAAAGCACATAAAATAAAATACATTAAAAACATAAAAAGCAACATTTAAAATCACAACTCAGGATTGCTGCTAAGCCTGACTAAATACAACTGTTTTCAACTGCCTCCTAAAGACTGAAAGGGAGGGGGCCAGGCACACATCCCTGGGGACGTTGTTCCATAATCATGGGGCTGCCACTGAAAAGGCCCCTCTCCCGTGTATCCACCAAATAAGCTTCATTGATGGATGGAACAGTCAGGAGGAGGACCCCTCTCCCTGTGATCTTAATTCTCAACAGGAACATAGGGGAGAAGACAGTCCATTAGATACCCCAGTCCCAAGCCATGTGGGGCTTTAAAGATCAAAACCAAGAACTTTAATTGGACTCAGGAGCAGATTGATACCCAATGTAATTGCTGTAATATCATGATCAGATGCGCTCAATAACTAGCCCTGACCAGCAGTCTAGCCGCAGCATTCGGCACTAGCTACAGTCTCCAAACAATCTTCAAGGGTAGCCCCAAGTAGAGCACATTGCAATGGTCCATTCTAGATTACGGTGATCTCCATTAGTAAGATTTGCTTATTATGAACTAGGTTTAATGTTCTCCTCATGTTTCAGAATTATTAACAGCCTTACATTCTAAAGACTAATAGCTTAGAGAGTAATTGGTGAAGAATACATTGTTTTCCACTCCTTAGACTATTAATCATTGATATTTGCCGGAATTGTTACACATGTAACAATTTACTATAGCATTTAATATAGGTGGCAGTGACTAAGGACTAGCTCATATACTGAGCATATTCTATTTGCTTCCAAGAGCACACAGGGCCATCACTGGGCTTGTAACCAAAATGCACTCATATGTACATGCCCTTAGAATTACCTGATGTCCATGATTTTCATAATCATGGCAACTGAACAAGGGAATATAGCCTGCATGAAGTTTCCCTTGGCAGTTAAAGACACACCTCCAGCTGAATGTGCAATTGATAGTACATCTGACTGGCAGTGGTGCTTTTCCAAAGCCAGTATATATATTGTTTTATGCAGTTTCCCGTTACATCATGATTTTTTAAAATTATGTATTGTTATTTCTGTCTCACTCTTTCCACCAAAGGTACTCAAGGGCTACATAAACTAAAATACCAGCATAAAATTATCTCATGTTAAAATTTTAGTGATGTAATAAACAAAACCTATGCTAAAATAGTATCAATAACAGTACATTTCTTAGCAGGTACAGAAAATAGCATTTTTAAAAAACACAGTCATCACAAAGCCTAGTTAAATTAATATATCTTTAGTATGTACTAGAAATGTAGCCCCTGACCTGGATTATCCAGGCTAGCCTGATCTTGTAAGATCTCAGAAGTGAAGCAGAGGTGGCCCTGGTGAGCACTTGGATGGGAAACCACCAAGGAAGTCCAGGGTTGCAAAGTAGGTGCAGGCAATGGCAGACCACCTGTGAATGTCACTTGCCTTGAAAACTCCATGGGCTTGCTGTAATGGCACTTTCCACCATTACCAGCAAGTTAGCACATTTGGCACCAGCTAGATACATGTGGAGAGGAGTGTTGCATAGCTGAAGTGCCCCCATAGAAAAAGCCCTGCCCCACATGACCACCCACTTTGATTCACTTAAATCTGTAACATGTCTAGCACAAGGGTGTATTTCGTGTGTTAACATAATGGCAATAATAAGAGTTGTCCCAAATTTGGTTTGCAACTTATTTTGGTGAAGATCTTAGTCTCTGGCTTATGTCAGTTAACTCACTGTTCCTTAACTAAGCACTGCTACATGTGGACATACTTTCCAGAAATCTAATTTTTACTAGTGTGTGGGGATGGAGGGAATAAATTTGAGAATGACCACAGGAATTATGACTGAACTACACTCTTCAAGTTAGTTCAGCTGTAATGACCGACTGCGGTGGCTCAAGTGGTTAAGACGCTGAACTGCAGGCTGTGGAAGGTCAGTAGTTCAGCAGTTCGAGACCCAAGTGTGCCACATGACAGAGTGAGCTCCCGTCTCTAGTTCCAGCTCCTGCCAACCTAGCAGTTCGAAAGCAAGAAATTGCAAGTAGATAAGTAGGTACCACTTCAGTGGGAAGGTAACAGCGTTCCATGTGCCTTGGTGTTTAGTCATGCCAGCCACATGACCACAGAAATGTCTTCGGACAGCGCTGGCTCTTCGGCTTTGAAATGGAGATGAGCACCGCATCCCTAGACTCGGATTCGACTGGCTTTCGAGCAAGGGAACCTTTACCTTTAATGACCGACCACAGTTTATGCATATTACTTTGCCATTCTTTCCAAAATATCAAACCTGAAGATAGATGCCAAGGAGTAGTTCAAAGCTAAGTAGTGTACTGTAATCTTGAAATCCTGTGGCTTGCCTTTGCATCTAAATTCAGACCATGGTTTGAGATAATATTCTACCTTTTTGTATAGTACCTGGGGATTCTGGTGGGAGGCAGGCAAGGAATATAAAACATTTAGTGGCATCACAAAGCACATTTTTCTTGTATGCTTGGGGCACAGACTGTGAGTAAGGCATATCATGGTTTGTTTGTTGCATCTGAGCCATGTGATTGGGAAAAATATGCCTATGAAGTCATTTAACTATGATTAAACTAAATTCAAATGGTTTGTATCTGAAAGGTGACCGACAAGAGTCAGTATCTACGGGGCGGTATGATCTAACCAGAGTTTTACACACCTCAGTTGATGCTGCTTGCTGTATTGCATAACACCATTGAATGCAGATGTTAATGTACACTTTAGAGTAATCTGCTTTTGTCTTTCACTCTTTGAAAATATTTGAATGTCAAATAATAGCTACCAAAGCTGCTTTATTAATGAGAGCCACTGCATTTGTCTTAACATTGGGCAAGAAGCTACAATCTTGTTATCCAGTATGTCTGATAAAAGAATATGTGCTGGAATACATACAATATTATTACTTTTTAGGTGCAGTACTGAGTGCAAACTAACATTTGCCTGTTTATGGACGCTTACGTTTTGTGTTTCTTTTTTCTTCAGGCAGTCAGTATTTCATCTGCATTTCTTATATGTTCAACTGTCACAAATATAGTTAAAGGAGAACCCGCCAACCAATTTTATAAAACCTATTGCCTGTTCAGCTTTATATAAAGAATGGATTGAGTTGGTAGAATTTTACTAAAGTTTTGTTCTGTTGTCTTGATTCCAAATGGGAAGATTTTTTTTACACATCACTGGCCTCACAACCTCTTGTCTCCACTGTGCTTATGGTCGTTTAATCTTGAAAATTTGGAATTGCACTTGATTCACTGTGTTTAAAGTAAATACCCTCAAATGCTGGGGTATCTGTGCAAAAAAATTAATGCAAATACTTTGCTGTAGGAACGAAGAGCTCTAGAAAGGCGAATATCTGAAATGGAAGAGGAACTCAAAGTAAGTGTGCATTAATTTTAATAAATTTAGGGTGGGATTAATGATATGCTACAGTGTAGAAATTCCCAGGTCTATGTATTTTAAGATTATATATCACTTCTGAATTTTGAAGCTTATGCAATTGAAGCTTATGAGGGCCAAAATAATACTGCTTTTGTAAAAAATGGTCCCATATTGGATTTTAAAAGTTAATTTACATGAGCACAGTCTGCTAGAAGGTGGTTCTATGAGAAAGGTTTTCTCTTGCTCTTGAAGTTTGACCAGATGCTTTTGACTAATGCAATTCTGTTAAGTCAGTATGGTGCTTGTTACTTGTCTTGTACATCTTGAATGAAAGAGTAATTAACTAGGAAAGCTGATGATTTGGAGAAAGTAATTTTCATTTAATAGTATGGTAGTAAAGACATATGCTTTATCCCTGTTGTAAAAGTTTAATTTATTTTTAAAAATTCTATCCTGTCTTACCTCCTTGGGCTCAAACTGGTGAACACTATAACAACCAGGTTGCAAAGACATAAATAACAATCCAATTAACAATATTCAAACAGATTAAAATACACAGTTTACCAATATAAAAGCATTCATATTTAACATACACGTCAGCAAACTCAGTCATATTTGTTGACGGCAAAAATCACCCTTCACCAAATGCTCTCTGGAATAGGACTGCCTTAGATGCCTTCCCAAATATAGCAAGGGAAGGTTATGTTTCACTACAGGAAATTTTAATTTTTCAAAAATAGGTCTGGGCTCTAAAAGACTAACCCCATACCACAGGCAAAACTCAACACATAACCCCTCGATAGATCCTCATACAGACAAAAGTTACAGGATATGATGTAAAGAACACAATTTTCATGTATGAATATTTTTAATTCAGTGTCAGACAAAAGTTGCACTTTGTATTTGTAATTCTTCTATCACACAGAAACATTTATTTAAAGTCATAAGTTTTCCACTAGCACAGAAGAAAACAAGAAATAATCAGGCAAACTGTCTGCATTTCAAGTAGGCTAGGGCAAATTTAGTATATTTTGGATACTTTTATACTATTTGTGAGGCTCAGTGCAGCCTACATTTTTTGAAGTTTTTGTTCCCTTGAGGTCCTTCCTTAAGTCCAAAGCTACACCTCTGAAACATATTTTTAAAATGAAAGCTCACCTTCAGATGTTTTCTACCTATTCCTGCTCTCCTTTTCATCTCTAGCCATATTTGGCTGCTCAACCCATCAAACAGCAGCTTATTATTTCTTGCATATCTCCTGATATCCATTTCTTTTATTCAATTTTCTCACTGAATTTCTTTCTGTAAAGTGAACTTTCTCTTCATTGTTGTGGTGTCTGTGCAGTCCCACACAGAAACTGTGCATGCACACACCAGGTATGGGAGATTCTGAAACTCAGCTGGGCACAAGGTTAATCCTCTTACTTCACTGGCTTTCCCCACCTTCATGCTATGTGAGCGGGCAGAGGGAGACATCTCATCCCTGTTTTCTTTGCTGCTATGGATAAAAGATGTTTCCAGGAAATTTTGGACTGTCAAGAAAATAACCTGTGTGGGGGGAAAAACAATAAAATATTAATAATTGCTTAAGAAACGTTTCCAATGTGGCGGGGAAATGGCACAATCAGATGAGTCTTCTTTGAGCCTGTTCTACTTTAGTGAGGGACACAACATTTCTAGACATTCATTATGTGACCAGTGTATACCGAAAGCAAGAAGCAATAGGTTTCAAGACAAAGCAGCCCTTTGGGAAAAAACTCTGGAAGGCACATAGTGTTTCCCAAACTACTATGAAGCAAAAGGGGGGAAAACAGTTTAAATCAACTTTGGTTTTACTGGTTCCAAGATGGGTTCTGAAAAGTATCCAAGGAAGACACCTGCCTATCCATCAGCAGATCTCATCAGGTACAGTTACAGAAGAAAACCTAACCAGGACCCCTCTAACAGACAGTGCTGTTTGGTTAGTAATTGGAACAAACACCCTTTAAGTCAGTGGGACTGTACATGTGGCTGTTGCTGTTATTTCACTTATGATCATAACAACAGGTCATATTTCACCTGAGCTATTACCAGTGTTCTACCTGAACAACAGTGACCTTCCCATCAACTGGCATTAGCATGTAGGGCAAGAGGCATGATGAAACTTATCCAGTTGTAGGATGTCAGTTCAGAACAGAGTGGCCTTGCTTACTGTTCAGATTCTGAATGTGAGATTCTGTTGGAACCACTGCTGGATGACACTATGACTGACATCACCCAGGCGAGAATGTAAGGCTGTGCAGTAAATAGATGCTTTCTTGTAGAGGTGATCTGTTCTGCTTTCAAAGCATCGGATCCTGTGTTTATAGTTCTGCAGTTCAGAAACCATGGAGCTGATTCTTGCTTTCCCTGTTGTGTAAGGACTTGTGGATATGAGATAAGACCTCTGGTTGAAACCTGAATTGATTCAGGCAGCAGTGTGACGACTGCAATAATGTATCAACTGAACAAAATGAGTGCTTCTTGTAGCCTAGCCCTTTTTCAGCTCCATTTTGGTTGAGGCTCTGCAGGGGGAGAAATAGGGGATACATATCACACAGAATCAGTTCATAGGTCGAGAAGAAAATAGAGTTTTACTGGTGGGGAAATCTGTTCCTCCTTAGACCTTTGTTACTTTTAAGGCTGAAAATTGTAGGTTGGTATCAGTCCTGGGGATGTCTCCCTACATAGATCTGACCTAGATAAGAAAAAAGTGGCTACAGTATTATAAATTGAGGCATTATCCATACAGCAGATTAATACCTCAAGGCACACCATTTGAAGGTTCTGAAGTGTTTAGCTGAGGCTCTAAGAAAGATCAGGAAGAACTAGGTATACTCTAGGAGTTACCTCATCTCAGGTGTCAATTTACATCTTTCTCTACTGTACAATGTCTACTATAAAATTTAAGTACATTTCCCCAAACTCTCTGGCAAAGTACAAAGCTAACTATTCTTCCTGAGGTTCCAAACTGCATATCAGTCCCTGAAACCTGATCAATGAACTCAGGAACAAGGTTTGAGCACCCCTCTTCACTGGCCAACTAAGTTGTCAATACTAGGTTAGCACACTTAGCAGAAATTAGATTCCATGGTGGATGGTGAAAGCCAGCCTGTTAGCAGGAGCCCCCTTTGGCCTTAAGCCCAGAACTCACATTAACATATACCTCACTCCAGGGTTGGTAGGGCTCACTTGGTTACTTCAAGAGAAAACCTTGCACATCAGTGTACTAGAGCCAAGAGCAATAGAGAATACTTTAGTGTCATTCCAAAATGTTATTTAAGGGAAAGCAATGCAGAGGACAGCTAACAGTACTACTACCATGTTCTACTTATACCAGGGGGGCTCCACCTCTCAGACCCTTTCACTGGAAGCCACAGACATGTGGGACAACATCACCACAGTACAGATGATCGACATAGCAGGTATGCCCCATGTTGAGCTGAACATGGGGATCATGAGTGGATCATTCAAGACAAATACATTTCCTGAAATTTGGCAGTTACCACATGTAGATATGTGTGTGACACTTGTTCAACACAAAATCATTTTTTGCTTTTAAGCATGAAATCCCATAGGGAATGCCTTTCAGATTTCTTAACTAAGAGCAATGTTTTATACTGCTCTACCCCTCATCTGCTGCAGTGGCTCAAGTGGTTAAGACGCTGAACTGCAGGCTGTGGAAGGTCGGTAGTTCAGCAGTTCGAGACCTGAGTGTGTGCCGCATGACGGAGTGAGCTCCCGTCTCTAGTTCCAGCTCCTGCCAACCTAGCAGTTCGAAAGCAAGAAATTGCAAGTAGATAAGTAGGTACCACTTCAATGGGAAGGTAACAGCGTTCTGTGCGCCTTGGTGTTTAGTCATTCCGGCCACATGACCATGGAAATGTCTTCGAACAGCGCTGGCTCTTCGGCTTTGAAACGGATATGAGCACCGCAACCCTAGAGTTGGATTCGACTGGCTTTCGAGCAAGGGAACCTTTACCTTTTTACCCCTCATCTTATTTCTTATGAGGGAGTTAACCAGAATGAAATGGGAAAGGATATTTTCATAGCACCATATTGACTGAGACAAGTTGCTCATCATATTTCTATCAACTTCTTCTGACATTTTGTCTCCAGACTGAATTTTTTACTATAGCATCCTGTATCTAGCAGTCTGGTACGTTTGGCAGCTGTTGTAGCTTGTCATGACCATATAAGGCTAACTTTGTTTTCACCCAAAAGGCGTCTAAATCATATCTGAAGAGATTAACATAACACCCTGCAATAATTCAACAGGTACTTTGGTGGAACTTTTATCTGATTTTATCAAAGCTTATGATAAAACCCTTTAATTCTTTAGCAGTGTGCTAAGATGGACTTTTTGCCAGCAATCACCTGCATGCATAGAGCTCGTGAGATTAAAGTATTGAAATCCTATCTCCTATTTCAAGTTTTACAAGAAGGTATTCTTTGTTTCCTCCCCAGAGTTTTCCCATCTTTTAATTTGCACCAAGACATTATTTTACTCTCTTTTTTTTAACCTAAAGATAAGAGAGAATGCTACACTCTTGGGGTATAAAAAGAGCTCCCCCCCCCCCATTTATAAAGAACAAGTGAGTTCAGAAAGGACCCACACCTTCAGCTTCCATGCAGAGAGGTTCATGCAGTCTCTTTCACTGGATATTTTTTTCTGATAAGGCATGCTATCAAATGGTTGGAATTGATATCTATTGTACAAATAAGCACACTTGACTACAAAAGAAGCTGCCTTCCTTAGATATATGATTCTCTCCATCCATGTTTATCAGACACTAAGCCATTGATGTATACTCAAGGAAAGAATTGGGTGAGAAAAGCAGTGCTTCATAGCCTGTTAAATCTAATTCTTCACACCCACAATCTGGTCTGATAAGTCACTGTGCTCTCTCCCCTGTGGTACTGCAGAGAGGTCACAACAATGAAAACATGGTTGTACTTCCCTGTAGCTGTTTATTGAAGTGGTTCCCACATAACCCTTTGTGTAACCCTGCTGTGAGCTGTATGTATACCTAATATGTCATCTCATGCAGCACCACAGAGGGATGAGGCACTTCCCCTCACATAGCGTGAAGGGTACATACATACATACTCAATGAATACCAGTTTCAATTGAGTGCACCCATGTTACCCCACAACAACATTGACTCCAAAATGGCCCAACAGCTGATGATTTTGCAAAACAAAGCAAAATAGCTTGCTGGAAGATGAGCCCAATCCTCATTCCTTACAGGAATACCACAATGGAGGCTTCAGGAGAATGAATGTGTCTACTGAATCAAATGTTTGATGCAGGGTGAGAAGTAACTTTTATAGAGAAGCAAATGCAAAATGGTGGTCAGTTCCTTGCCAGAGGGCAGCTGCACATCCATCAAGACCACTAAAAGTTTTTCCTGACCATGAATGCTGCCTGAGCAGTTAGGAAACAAGTTTTATTCAGTAACATCTTAAGACTGGCAGACTGGACCTTTTGGGGGAACATAGGCCTCTTTTCAGTTTAGGAAATCTTAATATAGCTGGAGAAATAATACTTTCTCAGTGGTGAAACTCCATGTGAGTGCGATCTTTTAATGTGTATTCTTGCTTGCTCTCATACCATATTAGGAACATAAATGCGTGAGTAGGGATGGGCACGAACCAGGACAATTGAGGTTCATTTTGGTTCATGGGGCCATCATGAGCCTTCCTTTTTACCGAACCAGTTCATTTCATGAGGTTCTTGATGCAGTAGAACATCTCCCCCTTCAGGCTAGAGATGCCAAGCCTGCAGTGAGTCTCCAACTGACTCTTCTCTCCTCTACCTGCCCTCCAGTTTTGGTGAGGATTGGATTTAGGGGGGGGCGAGTTACAACCCCCCCAAAAAAGCTGGTGCCCCCAGGAAAGTGGTCTCTGGGGAAATCACAGCTGCAGATCCAGAGTGTGTTGAATGCCCCCCCACAAGCTAAAGGGGGGGGAGGTCTAGCACAGGAGCGGGTGGAAAGTTGGAAAACCAAGACAAGGGTCAGGCTTTGAGTGGGCAGCTGATGATGCCAAGCATGGCAGGTGAGTGTCCAGAGGTGCAGAAGTCGAGGATTCTAAAGTCCAAAGTGCAAGGGGGGGGGATGCTCCTAGGGCAAGAAGGGTGGTGGAAAGTTGGAAAACTGAGATGAGGGGCAGGCTCGGGATGGACAGCTGATGATGCCGAGCACAGCAGGTGAGTGCCCCAGCGGCATAGAAGTTGAGGATCCTAGGGTCCAAAGTGCAAAGTGAGGAATACTCTAGCACTGGAGGGGGGTGGAAAGTTGGAAAACCAAGATGAGATATGGTGTTTCCAGGGTTTCAGAAGTCCATCCCCTTCCTGTTGCTTTGTCAATTAATTGATCAGCGCCATCATGTTTGCCACACGAACCACACAAACCTCCGTGAAACCATGGAGGCTTGTGGGAGGTTCATTGCAGGTACAATCACATGACCCTCAGCTCAGGAACCATGAACCAGGCAATTTTTGTGACAAATTTAGGTTTGTGAAGAAGTTTGTGCCCATCCCTATGTGTGACAGTTAATGGTAATAACTCTGTTGTTTACTTGCTTTCCTTATCTGCTTGTAAGAAAAGAATCATCTCTTTACATCTCTCTTTTTTTCTTTTAGTTCTCCTCACCTGTGATACCTTTCCAACATGGCACACTTGCAATTTCTTTCATGTTTGTTCCTGTTTCTTTGATTCCTGCAGAAATCCTATCAAGTAAAGCACGTTCAGGCTTTGAGGCATTTAAATGAACAATTGCTGGCTGAGAATAGGGCCTTGACCAGAGTGGTTAGCAAGCTGGCAGGTGCTTGTAGGCATCTATATTCTATGGACTTGTAATTTCCCTCTTTTTTCCTCTTTTGTTGGAGCCAAGCCGGTGTTGCGCATCAGCCAGTGTAATGGCTTGCACCTCCCTATTAATGCTTGAGTGTCTGCAGACTGGCTTGTAGCTTTAATATTAGAAGTGTGGCTTACATGCATGGTATCCAGTATTCCAGTCCCACCTTACTACAGAGACAATTTTTATTCTCATTTGCTGCTAATACCAAGCCATTGTATAAAAATGGCAAATGTTAGTTAGAAAATAATTTTGGTGGTGGTAGTGTTAAATTAGTGCATCTTAACGTACTAGAATGTTAACTTGAAAGCAGCACCCACCACAGTTCATAACTCTTCCTTTCCTTAGATATACATTAAACTGTTGAAGAATTCCAAAACTATAAACTCTTACCTGGACTGCATACATTTAATTTCACTTACTTGAAAATGTGTATTGCAGGATGAATATATATTTACTAATAACGACTTAGTGGAGGAGGCCTCTGGCATCAGCATTCTACTTAAAACTGCAAATGAATCAGATATTCAAAAATGTTCACTTTCATTATATCATGGCCCAGTAAAAAACAGTGCAAGGCCAGGTACCAAGCCCTGATGACTGGTTTGGGAAACTGTTAAATTGTGTCAGTCCTTTAGAAGGGAGATGCTTCAGTTGCAGGATTTTTCATTATCTGTATTTGAGGAAGTGCTGTAAATGGAGCAGAATTAATATTTATACTTGCTATATTGGTAAAAATCCAGAGTGGCCTGTGCCTATCTAGAACGGAAAGTACTCTTAGTGAATGTTTCAGAGATTTTCCGTGTCAAAGACATCATATGAGCCAGCTGTTCAAGTCACCACAGAAATGGCATGAACATTATAAGCAGTGGTGGAAGAGCTGGGCAGATCAGTGTACTTTGTGCCTTACTCCAGACAGCCAGGAAAGTAGCAATTTGATTTCTAGTACAGTCACTTTGATTTCTTGTACAACAATGACTGTACCACTTGAACCAGCTGTATCTGGAAGAATAACCTTCTATAGCAGTAAATACATTTATTTTCAAATTGTTTTGTGTTATTACTTCTTTGTAAAATCTCAGTATTGGAGATGTTATAACTTTGAGAAATTGATGCTTGACCTTTGCAGACAGGTTGTTTGTCTACCTCTTTGTTGTATAATGATTTAAAGCAGAAACCTATGCCACATGAAAGGCTCTAGTTGTTTCAGATTTTAGGTAACTTGCTGTATTCCTAGAACATGCTTTTTCTTTTTCAATCTTGAAGTAATAAGCAGTGCAACAGAGTCCTCTTTGCTTCCTTCTACAGGAACCAGGTTGCCAGTGTTTGTTCTCATTTTGTATACTACTTGAAGTCATAACTACAGTGGATGCAGCTGCACCAAAATGCTAATGCTTTGTGTTTGTGCATGTTCACTCTGAACTATCACAGGGTGCAAAACTACCACTCTGGCTTCATGTGAAAAAAGTGCATACATTTCCAGATCCAGTCCATAAATTTATAAATGTGCAGTGATTTACTTTAAATAAGGCTTACATTCAGGAACTCTGAGTCCTGACTGACACTTAGTGCTTTGCAATGTTACTAGTTAGGTTCAGCCATCTTTAACCATACTCTTCTAACACCCTGGAAGTAAAAAATGTCACCAGATCATCCTTTACCGCCTTGTCCTCTTTTCCAAATGCCATGTATATCTGTTCTCACATGCAGCATCCTCCACATGTCCTATGAGCACATGCTTCCTGCTTCCCAGAAAACACAGGCATGTCTGCCCAACATTTTGTATCAGCTACAGACACATCTTCATCTTTCTACATTTACAATATCCTTTTTTTAGGGGCAGTAGGAAACATCCAGTTGTCAGAAAACAAAGCAATTAGAGTGCATGCATTGAAAAGTCTTGGTTAGGCAAAGGCAGCTGCCTATCTTTGAGTGGCTTGGTGTGTGCAGCCGAACACTGTCTATTTAAGCCCTGAAATTTAAGCTGGACTTGTGCCATTATGTTGGGGCTAGATACCAGCATTTATTTTTCAACCTGTGTACTTTCCAGTTTAGGGTGGTTATTTGGATGACTGGTGCACATTGGAATGCAGGTATTACACCCATTGCATTTTGACTCCCTGTTCAGAACCTTGATTCTTTGTCTTTGAACGCTCATGTACCTTCATGCTTTTCAAAAGGAGCTGATAAACTGTTTGGCTGGAACATACTGACAGTTCCTATATCTGAAGTGATATAACCCAAGGCTGCTGCTATTATTATACAGAGGACTTATAAATGGAGATCTAGAAAAATGTTTGGTTCTTCATATTTTGCATTGTTACAACAATACCTACCTCATTAGTGACTGCATATTGGGGCTGTCCCAAGCCTTCAAGCTTAATGCGAGGTAGACATGGTGTTAAATGCTCTTACACATTTTATTCCCAGTACATTTCAAAGTAACATGGTGGGATGAAAAGAGATGTTTTCTGTATTCAGAATTCTGCCTAAGGTTTTCTGCATTCAAAAGGGAAAAATGGAAAGAAGTAGATAAGATACTGAGTTTGTGGTGAAAAGAATGAGAAAATGCAACCAGTGTCTTGAAAAAACCTCAACAATCAAAGGATTACCTGCTTCAGTAGATGTGTACTGGGGGATTTTGTAAATTTCTTGGAGGAAATGTGAGAATTGTTACATGCCTTTGAACAGCATCAAATAAGATAAGAAATACAATAAAGGCACTGCTGGGCCTAATGGATTACTTTGTAATCGATGACTGACTATTCAGGTCCCATTTGTTTCAATTAGGATTAAACATACCTATTCTTCTCAGGATTGTACAGAACATCATGCAAGAGGATGTACTATGTAATTTACTTTTTTGTACGGTGTCTTTGCACGCATACTAGGTATACTGTCTTTTCAGGATACTGGATTTTGGAATTTGAGTGCCCATCTAAAGCAGTAACAGTTCTAGAAATGTTGAAGCTATGGGGGAGAACTGTTCTCCTTGTATTTGGGGTGGGGTGGAAATGGGTTAAAATATATGCAATTCTTATTTTCATTTCAGACCGAAGTTTGATGTGTTTTACTGATTTTGAAACATAGCTTAGCACATACAGTTGTATTATTTGGCACACTTAATTGAATTTTAAAATATAAATGTAGCTTTCCGTAAGAAAAAAATTATAAATGTACCCAGTACTTCAGAGTTGCAAACTGCTGCACCCTAAATACCTTAGCACATATATCTTTTTGCCATACAAGAGGCAGAAAACAGATTCTGCAGTAAACAGAAGGAACTGTATTATTTGGAAAGAAATAGTTTCATGCAGTCACAATATATAGCAAGACCAACAACAAAGGTATCCTAAACCAGTAGGTAGGTCTACCAGCATATTGGGATATAAAGTTAAACTTTATAACATTGAAAATACTAGACTCTTTAATGTATTATAATTAAAGATATAGCATATTAAATGTTGCCAAAATATTCATATTTAAACCACAATCATTCTTTTTTTTTCCCCAAGTTTATTTAAAGTTTTTCCAGCATACATTATATCTGCGAGTTACATTTTTCATACTTGTGAGTCATTCATAATTCATTATCTAGCCATACATAGAATCTTTTCCATCTTTTTTCAAAAGTGTCTTTGCTATTGCCTTTCAATATCAAACTTAATTTATCCATTTCAACCACTGATAACATTTTGTCAACTACTTCTTTTCTAGAGGGTAAATCTTCTTGTTTCCATTTACTGGCTAATAACAATCTAGCTGTCGTAAGCAAATATACAATTACATATTTATTTGTTTTAACATATGTTTCTGGGAGCATGTTTAATAAAGCTATCTCAGGTACAAAGGGAACCGGCTCTCCTATTATATCATTTAACATCCTAAATATTTTCTTCCAGTATCTCTGTACCTTCTCGCACCTCCACCACATATGTATAAAGGTTCCAACATTCTTTTTACATTTCCAACAGTTTTTATTGGAGGTAGTATAGCATTTTGAGATTTTTTCCGGTGTCCAATGCCACCTGTAGAACATTTTGTAGATGTTCTCTTTATACGATATGGCACGCATAAACTTTATTGAGTTCAATGTTTTTTCCCATTGTTCTGTCTCTAAAGTATAGCCTATATCCTTAGACCAGGCAAGCATTGTTCTCTTAATATCCCCGTCAGCTAAGTAGTCGGACATTAATAATTTATACAGCTTTTGAACCAATTTATCGCTTGAGGATAGCCATATTCTGTCCAGATCATTTTTCTCACTATAGAAACCCCTTTTTTTGTCTGAATTATATCGTGAGTTTAATTGCATAGTATCCCACCAGGTGAGTTTCATCTTTTGCTTATCTAATTGATCAAATATATGCAAGATAAAAAAGAGAGGGGTGGATTTGGAGTACCTAATTGGAATCTCTACTACAAAGCGGCAGCACTTACCTGGATTAAGGAATGGATAACATTAGAAGATAATAGGTTGCTCAAACTTGAAGGTCATAACTTAGTTTTTGGATGGCACAAATATATTTGGTATGAAGAAGAAAGAATACCAAAAAACTTTCTAAATCATACGATACGAGGAGCTCTAATAGAAATTTGGAAGGAAGTAAAAACCAAATACTATTTAAAAACTCCCAAATGGGTGGCACCAATTGAAGCAATAACAATGACGACGTTCTGGGAAAAAAGTAGGAATGTTACTTATGAAGATTTACTAGATTCTAGCGAGAACTTAAAAACTGCTGACCAACTAGATAAGGAAAAAATGAAACACACTTGGTGGGACACCATACAATTAAACTCAAGATATAATTCAGACAAAAAAAGGGGTTTCTATAGTGAGAAAAACGTTCTGGACAGAATATGGCTATCCTCAAGCGATAAATTGGTTCAAAAGCTGTATAAATTATTAATGTCCGACTACTTAGCTGACGGGGATATTAAGAGAACAATGCTTGCCTGGTCTAAGGATATAGGCTATACTTTAGAGACAGAACAATGGGAAAAAACATTGAACTCAATAAAGTTTATGCGTGCCATATCGTATAAAGAGAACATCTACAAAATGTTCTACAGGTGGCATTGGACACCGGAAAAAATCTCAAAATGCTATACTACCTCCAATAAAAACTGTTGGAAATGTAAAAAGAATGTTGGAACCTTTATACATATGTGGTGGAGGTGCGAGAAGGTACAGAGATACTGGAAGAAAATATTTAGGATGTTAAATGATATAATAGGAGAGCCGGTTCCCTTTGTACCTGAGATAGCTTTATTAAACATGCTCCCAGAAACATATGTTAAAACAAATAAATATGTAATTGTATATTTGCTTACGACAGCTAGATTGTTATTAGCCAGTAAATGGAAACAAGAAGATTTACCCTCTAGAAAAGAAGTAGTTGACAAAATGTTATCAGTGGTTGAAATGGACAAATTAAGTTTGATATTGAAAGGCAATAGCAAAGACACTTTTGAAAAAAGCTGATGCGCGGATTTACGTATCCGCACACCAGGGGGCATCTCCGGAATTAGATATATAGATTTTTTAAAAAACACAAAAGTTTTAAAAATGCAAGAAAAGATGCGAAAGTCACATCATGTGAATTACAGAAGCATCACGGATACATTAAGAAATATTCTTCACCTGAACAGTAAGTGAAGGTCAAAAGAAGAAGCAAAATCCACCCCATGGTGTAATATCTGGTTTCCCAAGGCAAGAAAACTCTGCTGGTTGCTTTTCCATCCTCTGTCTTTAATACCCAGAGTTCCAGAACACACCATTTATGCAAATGTGCTCTTTTTCCATTGGTCAGGTGCTACCTGCTATAGAAGTTCACAGAACACTGAAATATCTATATGGGGAGCAGTTTTGGACAGTCTTTTAGGGCAAATTGGAAGTCCTGGCATTCTACTTGCTTAGCAAACTGAATCACAAAATAAGTAGGATTGGAATAGGATTGACTTGCTCAGTTTCTCCCCAGATAAAAGACAAAGAAATATGTGATGAACAAATATGAAACTTTTGTCGCTATTAGCTGTGAGTGTGCTGGCTTTCATTGACTGACATGAGTCTCATTGCTGGCCCAGGTTCTGAGATGGAAAGAAATGTTTCCAAAGCTGCTGAGATGTCTCATAGCTAGCCTCACATACAAGCTGCCAGTGTGCCATTCCTATCGAATTCTTTATCGTTTATCAGTTTTTTATTCAGTCTCCATCTTGTTTTCCGTTGTCTCTCTTTTAGCATTAACATTAAGGGACTATGATCCGCGAAGGAGTTGGGGAGTATTTCCACGTCTATTATTTCCGGTACTAACCCCGTTGACATCCAAATCATATCTATTCGAGACCACGACTTATGTCTCGCCGAGTAGAAAGTATAATCTCTTTTTTCTATATTCCTTACCCTCCATGCGTCTACTAAGCTGAATTCCTCCGCTGTTTCTAAGAATTCATTTGGTAGGTTATTTCCGGATTTGTTACTTCTTGTTTGCGTCTTTCTATCTTTATTTCGATCTAATACTGCATTGAAGTCACCAATTATACAAATTTCTAGTCCATTAAATGTGGTTAGGAGTTTTCTTAAATTTTTGTAGAACTGTTCTTGATTTTGATTTGGAGCATAAATGTTTATTATCAGAAGTTTTTTCAGTTGCCTTGTAATTTTAACTGCTACAATTCTTCCATCTTTTGAAGCGTGGACCAGTTCGGGATCTAAATACTCTTTGACGTATGTTGCCACTCCCCTTTTTTTCACCAAGTCTGAGGCTGCAAAGACTTTACCTAGTTTTTTATTCTCCAGATATTTTTGGTCTTGTTCTTTTATATGTGTCTCTTGTAGACATATTATTTCAGTCCTAATTTTATTAAATTGATGGAAGATTTTTCTTCTTTTAGTTTGGCTGTTAAGACCATTCACGTTTACCGATATTACTTTAAGCGGTTTTTGCTTTTCCATTTCCCTTTTTTAGTGTTTCTGACCTACTTTTTATTTGTTTTTTCCCCTTGTTCTCTTGCTTTTTGTTGATATCTAGTTATTATATGAGATGGAGTGAAATATCTTCTTTTAGGCCTTTGCCGTTTTTCTCTTTTTTCCTTCTCTCTTTTTTCCGTCTCACTTTCCGCTCTCTCTTCTTCTCTTTCTCCTTCTTCTTCTTCCTCTGTCTCGGTTTGTTCTTCTTTCTGCCATCCTAACTTTCCTCCATGCCGTTCCAAAAAATCTTCAACTTTAAAAATCGAGTCAATCTTCTGGCGTCTTCCTTCAAAAGTGAACAGGACCCCTTCTGGGACCAACCATCTGTATTGAATGTCATTTTTCCTGAGCAGGTTTGTCAGCAGTGAATAGGGGTGTCTTTTCTCTCGAATTCTCCAGGGTATTTCCTTAAGAACATAAGAACATAAGAGACGCCAATGTTGGATCAGGCCAAAGGCCCATCCAGTCCAACACTCTGTGTCACACAGTGGCCAGAAATACCAGTGCCATCAGGAGGTCCAGCAGTGGGGCCAGGACATTAGAAGCCCTCCCACTGTTGACCCCCCCCCCCAAGCACCAAGAAGACAGAGCATCACTTGCCCCAGAGCCCCTAGCTATACCTTGTGGCTAATAGCCACTGATGGACCTCTGCTCCATATGCTTATCTAATTCCCTTTTGAAGCCGTCCATGCTTGTAGCACCCACCACTTCCTGTGGCAGTGAATTCCATGTGTTAATCACTCTTTGGGTGAAGAAGTACTTCCTTTTATCCGTTCTAACCCGACCGCTCTGCAGTTTCATGGAGTGCCCACGAGTTCTTGTATTGTGAGAAAGGGAGAAAAGTACCTCTTTCTTTACCTGCTCTTTTCAGAAATCTTATTTCAGTTTCTTGTATTTTAACTTTTGTGAGATTTGCTTCTCTTAATATTTTGTCTCTCATGTTTTTCTTTACAAATTTTAAGTATACCTCTCTTGGGACTTTGTGTTTTCTGGCATAGGAACTATTTTTCCTGTATACTTGGTCTAATTCCTGTTCTATTTCCTCTTCTGTACCTACTTTCAATTGCTCTACAATGTTTTTGATCATTTCGTCTTTTAACTTTTCCCCAATACTCTCTGGCACATTTTGACACCTAATTATCAGGTTTGCTTTGTCCATTTCCAGTCCCATCAGGGCCCCCTCTATATCTTCTGTTCTTATTATGACTTCTTGGACGTCTGATTCCATCTCCTTCACTTTATCTTCCATTATACTATTTGCATTTGCTATTTTAAGTATTTCTTGCTTATTTTCTTTTATTTGTGATTTGATTTCTTCCGTTTCCTTAGTAAGTTGTTGTGTCAGGTTTTGGATCTGGTTTTGCATTGACGTCATGTCCTGTCTTATTAGGTCTGTCTCTTTCTTTATTAATGGTGGGAGTGTCACCTCTGCAAAGGATGCTAGGCATTCTTGCATTATTTCTTTTATATCTTTAGCACTGATTGGCGTTGTTGTCGTCATTTTTAATTGGGTTTGTATGGAACTTTGCCCAGGTGATTTTATAGATGTTCGTCTTATTCCAGAGGCTCCACTGCTTCCAGTGGCCATTCGTGTCTCTTTAGTTAACTATTTATAGCTTATATTTGTTTCTATACCAATTGTATACCAGCAGAGTATGTACTTCTCAGTATTGTTATTATGCTAGATCTTCTTTCACCTAATTTCCCCCCTCCCCCCAAAAAAAAAAAATTCTGGTTTATATCCTGGGTGTTCCCACTCTTCAAAGTTTCCTATCTATTTCTCCTTCTCCTTTCCCTTCCCCTTGTTGTATTTTATTTTCTGCTCCTTCTTTCAGTGGCCTTCTAGTTTCTATATTTTATTGACCCCCAAGTCACGAATATAAAGTTATTTTATGCCCCTTCAAACACCTCAACTCTTTGTATATTGTCACTTTATACCGTCTCTTTTTACCCACTGTTATTGTCTTATTTGTCCTGTCTCTTTAAGAGACTTTAATTCTGCCTCTTTCCTCCGTTCGTCCGTTCGAGTCTTCGGCCCTTCGGCTATTCGGGTCCTCGCTCCGCCTCTCTTTTACTGCCTCGTTCCGGCTCCGTCTGTTGTCTCTCCGTCTCCCCGTCGGGTCCTCCTCCGGCTCCGCCCACACGCACGCGCACACTCGGACTGGTCTGCTCCTCTCTGCTCTCTCTCCCGCTGCACGTTCCCCACCGATCGGCCTGCTCCGGCAAAACCGCCACTCCGCCACGTCGCCACACCGAACTTTATCCGATCCGATCCGGCCCGCCTCGCCTCCGATCCGTCAGCTGGCCTCCCTCTGCTCCGCGGACTCCGAGGGCCCCCCCGATCCGATCACCGCCCGCGTCTCCGGCTCTTCTCCGGCTCCGGCCCCACAGCTCCCTGCCGTGTGACAAGAGGGAGAGGTACAATGTGTTAGGAGACTTTCTTTCACCTGCAGTACTTTTTCACTTTTTCACAGCTGTTCTACGGTATGTAAAGCTCTTTTCCTTTAACGATTTCGTGATGGGGACAATGAAAATGGCCGCCTTAAAGTGATATCTCGTCTTTCCCTTATTCCCCCGTCATTGAGCTCCGCCATTAAACGCCCACCTATTTTATCTCTCTTATTATACTGAAATTTGTTTCTGGTTTTTTTTTTAAATAAAGATACTTAGCTTCGGTTGTTGGCTTTGTTCCTTTTTGTGCAAGATTGTTGACTCTGTTGGTTCTTACTGGCTCTGTAGGCGCGTCTCTCCGCCCGGCTTGCGTCAGGCGTCCTATACAGTCTTTGCTCCAAAGCACCTTTGTTATTCCAGATAGGCGTGCCAAACCCCTCTGGCTACAAAGAAAAGCTTCTTGCTAGTGAGCCTCCTCCAGAGAGTCACTTTGTGAACGTTGTTCTGTTCAGTTTAGACTGTTAGAATAGCATTTAGTGTTCAGCTGCTGCTGTTCACGTCTGCTCTCGTCGCCACCCGGAACCGGAACCCAACCACAATCATTCTTGACAATATGTGAGATATGTCTACAGTATACATAAGAGTTAAAAGGTAAAGGTTTCCCTTGTTCGAAAGCTAGTTGAATCTGACTCTAGGCGGCAGTGCTCATCTCTGTTTCCAAGCCAAAGAGTCAACGCTGTTCGAAGACGTTTCTGTGGTCATGTGGCAAGCATGACTAAACGCCAAGGCACACAGAACACTATTACCTTCCCACAGAAGTGGTACCTATTTATCTACTTGCAATTCCTTGCTTTCGAACTGCTAGATTGACAGGAGCTGGGGCCAGAGACAGGAGCTCACTCCGTCATGCGGCACTAGGGTCTTGAACTGCTGAACTGCAGACCTTCCAGTCTGCACCTCAGTTTTTAACCTCTGAGCCATCGCAGCCCCTACATAAGAGTTTTAGCTATATACTAATAGCCAAAGTCCTTTCTCCGTTTGGATACTTATTTCTGTCAGCAGAGGGCTCACTCTCCCCCAGGAGCTTTTTCTACAGACTCAGGGGACTCCCTGGGTCTGCAGAAAAATCCAAAAAGTAAAAAACAAAAACAAAAAAACCCCCAGCCTTAGGGAAGGTTGAATTCTCCCCAGTACCTTTTGAAATAGCCTCCACAGGGATCTACTCAAGGCTTCAACAGTGAGAGATTAGACCATTCAGTGTGTGTGTGGGAGGCTTCTAATTGGCTGTGTCAGTAAAAGTCAGGGGGAACAGGAAGGTTCCTTTTCAGGCCTATTTTGGCCTTTGTGGGAGGGAGTCTTGGGGCCAGGCCTGACACGGGTTGCCACTGCCAGGCTGGGGAATTCGTAGAAGTTTTGTGGTGGACTCTTAGGAGAGCTGGGTTTGGGGAAGGGAGAGGCCTCAGATGGGTATAATGCCACAGAGTCCACCCTCCAAAGCAGTCATTTTCTTGAGAGAGACATCTCTGCTGTCTATGGTTCAGTTGTAATTCTGGGGGATCTCCAGGTCCCACTTGGAGGTTGGCAACCCTAGGCCTGGCAGTAGTCCCCCCCAGCCACTGGCAGGGGATGGGGGGGGTAAAGTTGCCAGATTCAGGCTTGGGAAACTTCTGGAGATTTGGGGGTGGACACTGGGAGGACAGGGACCTCAGTGAGGTACAGCGCCATAGAGTCTACCCTCCAAAGCATCCATTTTCTCCATGAGGAGTTATCTCTGTAGTCTGGAGATAAGCAGTAATTCCAGGGGATCCCCAGGTCCCACCTGGAGGATGGCATCCTTAGGCAGCACCCTCCATGAGAACTACCTTTGCCAGCCTCTGGGTGAGGGCTGGAGATCACCCAGAATTACAACTGTTGTCCAAGTGACAGAGATCAGTTACCCTGGATAAAATGGCTGCTTTGGAGAGTTGAGTCTATGGCATTATACCCTGCTGAAGCTGCTTCCCTCCCCAAGCCTCACTGTTCCAAGGCTCCACCCCCAAATATCCAGGAATTTCTCAACCTGGAGCCAGCAGCCATAAGGTGAATTCATCTTTGTAGCTGGGAGATCCATTGTAATTCCCGGAGAGCTGCCATTGGTGCTGTGGGGGGAGAGGAAGCAGGTGGGTGGCTGGGAGCACCACCACCACTACTTCTGCTGCTGCTGTGCGGGGTAGGGGAGGAAACAGACAGGAGGCTGGGAGACTGATGGGGGGGGCAAAAGAGCAAAAAAGTGATGAGGTGGGGCAGCAGAAAAACAAAGAATGATGATGGGTCAGAAAGAGAGAGGAAGTAACATGCATGGAGGATAGAAAGTAAGAAACGGGGGAAAGAAAGGAGAAAGTGTGAGAGAGGTAGGGGGAGAGGGGAGGAAGCAAAAGTGTGAGGAATGGGATACCCATCCTGCAAGTTTCTTGCGGGTCTCCACTTGTGTATATCCTAATAGCGAAGTTTGCAAAGTCTGGGGATACTTAAATCTGGTGATTGGAGCTGTGAATGGGCAACCCAGATCTTTCTACAAACCTGAAAAGGGCCCTAGGATTGCAGAAAAAATAGAAAACGAACGAAAATACATTGAGGGGTTAAAAAAAACCCAAAATGGTAAAAGGAGCACCTGTAGCTTTAAGAAACTCCCTCGGCTGTTGCTAGGCAACCACAGCTTTCCAGGCTGGGTTTCTGTGAGCAAAAAGGCAGGGGGAAAGACCAGGGCCCTTCCCAGGGCTGTTTGGCCTTTGAGGGAAGACTCATTGGGGCTAGGTCTGGCAGCAGATACTAAACAATTTGCTGGCACCCAACTTCCCAGACTTATTTAGGCCTGGCTGCTTGCTATTGTTCACCAGCATCCAGCCCATGAAAGTCAATGTGGTATAGTAGTTAAGAGTTTCAGAACAGGCTCTGGGAGACCCAGGTTCAAATCCTCACTCTGTAATGGAAGCTCACTAGGAGACCTTGTGCCAATTAGACACTGTCAGTCTAGGGTCATAAATTAGAGGAGAGGAGAATGAAGTAAACTGCTTTGGGTACCCATTGTGGAGAAAGGCAGGGTAAGAATGCAATAATAACTATACCTGAAGATGGGGGGTTGATAAAAGATGGGTGAGTGAGAACTAGAGAAAGAAGAAGAGGAAGGTGAATATATATGAGGACTGCCAAGAGAAGGGAAAGGGAAAATAGTGGGGAAGGGGATATAGGGGAAATGGGATGATCCCTGCAAGACTTTGTGGTTCTCCACTATGCAACTGGGCCCATGCCAGCAGCATGCAACATGGCCTTGGTTTCTCTGGGTACTGGCTGCCAGAGGAGGAAAAGAAGGAAAGACCAAGGGGACAGATAAAGGTGGTTGGTGGGTAGGAAGGAGAGAAGAAGGCAGGAAAAGATGAGAGGCTGTGTGGACTTTCAGGGAAGGGAAAGAGGAGAAGAAAATGAGATCACTTCCCTCCAGCATGTGCTTTGCAGGTTCCTGCTTGTCATTAGCTAATGTTGTGGATTGCCTTACATAAAATTTTGATACCACATAATTCGAGCAAAAGCTCTTCCCTCATTCCTAGAACAGAAATTATTTCATAGACTTTTTTCAGTGCTCCCTCAAATTTCCCAATATCTGCATTGGAAAAATGGGAAAAGACCCAATTGAAAAAGACGTTTTGAGTGAGAAAAACCTTGTATTAAGCATTTCACTCATTCCAACCAAGAAAACAGTGGGTTTTTTCCCCCACTGTTACCCAAAATTTCTCTGTTTTTCTAAAGTTTTTTCCCTCAAGCCTTTTTCACTTTTTCCAAAAGTGCCGGTGATCTACCACCATGAAAATAAAGTTTCAAATTAGTTTCAAATTAGATTTTAACCCACTAAAGTTGGGATCACCGCCCGCCCGCCCCTTTATAGTGCACATCCTGTCATTTACTGGTAAGCAAAATAAGCAAAAACAAAACAGAGAGACGAAGATCCAGAAAGAACTGCAAACATTTTTTATTTTATTTTATACCAGGAGACCAAGTGGGGCTGGTGATCTACCTCTGACCCCTTCGCTATCTACTGGTAGATCGCGATCTACCTGTTGGGCATACCTGATTTGGGGGAGCACTGAAAAGAAACACCTATGTTCGGCTTGAAAACGTCTGAGGAATTTAGAGGAACGCTGAAAAAAGTATACTGTAGACATATGCAGTGTCTTAAAATTGTTTAAATAATTGGGGCAACAATATGCTGTAATGTGTTAAATATAAGAGAGCGCTGTTTTCAGTGGTATAAAGTTTAGCTTAATATCTAAATGTGGCACTCTTACCAATTGTGACTCTGAAAGAGTTTCTTCTAAATAATACACTCATTTCATATACTACAGAATTCATTTTTTGCCTTCAATCTTTATTTCTTCCCAGCTCTCAGTAAAAATTAGAGATACTTGTGTTATGGTAGCATAGGGTGCAGCAGTTTACAACACTTTCTCAGGTATTGGATATAGTAGAAAATTTTCTTTCCTTGTGTCTTCAAAATTCCCAGACATTTTACTTCTTTACATGTACTGGTTGCAGGAGAAAAAAAGGGTGGGGCACTTCTCTGTTAAAAATAATTGTTATTTTGTTCTTGGGAATAACATCATATACTTTTTTACTTTTCTTGTTTTCCGATAGATGCTACCAGACCTGAAGGCAGATAACCAGAGGCTAAAAGATGAAAATGGGGCCTTGATCAGAGTTATAAGCAAGCTTTCCAAATAAAACTGTTTATTCCAGCTGCAGATCATGGGATTGCACATAATTGGTAACTCCAGTGGACCATAGCATGGCAGTCACTGGAAGCCTGGGAAGATTTCTTGGAGACTGTCATTTTCAGATATCCTGCCAAATGCCCTCTTACCTGGGTGTTTTATTTTTTACAAAGATCAATGTTTCATGTGTTAAAGCAGCTGCTGAGAAGACATAATGACTGAGAAATCTCGTTTACAGCTAATGCATATAAGGAAAGTGTTCAAGGCCAGATAAGCCTCAGATATTTAACCAGTAAGCCTTAGTTGTACATATAAACACTTGCATAAAAAGAAAGCTTTCTGCTATCACAGACAATTACTTTATTTTGTTGTTGTGTCATGGTTGCTGGTTTTTTTCTATCCTGCAATTTTTTTCTTTTACATCTAAGTTTGGAATTGTGTGTGTTCCCTTCTAATTATTCGTGTACCAGATTCCCACCCCCTTGTACAGTGTTTTCACAGCTTTACATTGACAGAGACCACACCCCTTTAAAAATACAACTTGTGTAGCTAACTAAGCCTGTATTGTCCAGCCAGCCAGCCAGCCAGCCCAAAACTGAGGTTTGGTGGAACAATTGCTTTCACTGTTGTGCAATATGCATTTATTTCCTATAAAAGATGCTTTAAAAGTCAGTTGAAAGTAGATTGGTTATTTTAAGACTCCTGTTTTCTGCCTTTATTGGTCACTTTTTTAAAAAAGAAAAAGAAAAAAGAAAAAGGTTTGTAGTGCAAGATGTTAGATCCTGTAACCGTCACATTCATTTTAGCAGGTACTGAGTGATGCTGTATATATTAATGTGTATTGTTTGGATTTTTCAGACCACCACATGACATGCTTGAATATATTTCCCTATTGCAAAATATGTGTTAAAGCAAATTAGACTGCTCCAGAATAGTGTTCAATGCAGTCCATTAACTTTTACAAGCTTAAAGAATTTAGAAATTGTACATTGTAATGGAGCCACTCTTGAAAAAAGTTTAAACTATAAAATATTTTTATCTTTCCTTCCCATTTTTCATTTGAGTAATGTTCACCCATAATTACTTTACCACATTTCACATACCTGTGTTTGAGTGCTGTCCAAAATTGTTGTGCTAGCCAAAGTAATCAAAGTCATTTTGAAAGACCTAACTTGTTACACGTTTATATGCACTGCTATTGCCATGTGAAGAGGCATCTAAGTTGATACCACCATTATGTCAGACCATTTTATACATTTCAGTGGCCTTTTATAAAATACTCCAGTGAAGATAGCTTTTGTTAGAAAACAAACAGCTTTTATATTTTCACTCAGTCCTAATAAATAAAACCATCTTTCCGGCCTACAAACTATTGCCTAAAAACCACTGAAAAGTTCAGCCATTAAAATAAATTGTACATTGTAAAGCTTGTAGTAGCTATTGTATTATTGATTATATTGTATACTATATTAAATGTGAATTTGTACCCCTTCATTTTAAAAGGTCATTGTGTTCTACTGCCTACTTCTTGGGGCTGGGAATTGCTTCATTTGGGTGAGAGGAGGGGAAAGAATATTTGGGTTGAGGAGGACACAAGTCTCTTCAGGGTTGGGTGTTTTTTTGGGGGGAGGTATTTTTGAAGATGTAAGGTTTTGCTCTTACTACCAAGCTCAGGATTATTGATTTTAAAGGTACAAGGATAGTTCTTGGATATCTTGTTACAGTTGGTCTGCATGAGTAACAAGTTTGAAGATGGACATCTTTTGTGGTCTTAAGCTAATACAAGATAAAGAAGAGAATTGATCCATCTGAGTGGCTACAACATGCTAAATAGTGTTGTGGAACAGTTAGGCATACTGTGGATTATATTTGGTAAAGATTTGAATGCCTGTGAATGATTGATGTGTATCTAATATTTTAGTGTTTTATATATAGGTTATTTATTCTTTAAAAACTGAATGGCTACTGTGTTGCGTTGATTTATTGGTAGTATTGAGCAGACCTTGCATCTGCATGAAACTACTTGCAAAACCCACTATTTTGCAAACAAAAAATGTATTTTGACATATACAAATAAAATGAATAAAACTTTTAAATGTGTGAATTTTAATGAAAACATTTTAAACATGTAAGTTTGATATTTAAATTACTTTGTGGGCATTTTCATTACTTCACTTGGATGCAAAGTACTTTTCAGAGATTGTATTCAAATTGTGTTTGTTTGCACATCTGTAAATGCAACAGTAAAATGCCATATTTATGCAATCTGTAACAAATTGAAAAATGTTTATATATTTTACATAAATCTGTCTGCATGCAGAAATTACACGGAAAGCAGTTTTATTTATGTTCTGCTGTGGTAAATAATGTTTAATCATGCAACAGGCACAGTCCACTAGAGCAGAGGTGTCGAACTGATTTGTTACGAGGGCCAGATCTGACATAAATGTTACTTTGTTGGGCTGTGCCATGCATGCCATAAAATGTAACACGATGTACCGGAGATATAAACTTTATAAAGGTGATATCAGATGCCGAATGTCAATAGCAGGTGAATGACAATAGCATGCTTGATTGGATTAGGTGTGATATGCAGAGGGGTAGTAGGTGTGGAGATACCAGCATTGGTAATGAGACAGGAAACCTAGGTCTCAGTTTGGTCCAGGAGGATTCAGTCTAGGAAGATGCAAATAATAAATGGACATAAGTCTGACATTAGAAACCACAACAACCAAAAACCAGTGGGGGGACTTTAACTTTCCAGGACATTCAGTTGCTGACCTAAGAGTAGCAGTTCTCTTACAAAGGAATTTCAAGGAGGAATTAGAGAGACTGCAGAATTGCAACTGATAATGAAGCTCAAGACAATGCATCCTCCAGGACTGAATTGAGACCTAGTTTTCCTTTCTCATTACAAATGTGTGCTATTATCATTTGGCATCTGAAATCACTCTCCAAGTTATAAGGACCAATCCAAGTGTTCTAATTCCTAATCAGGGTCTTTTTGAAAGAAAATAAAATCCAAGATAGGCACAGAGAAATCCAATCTTTTTTTAAAAAAAAAAAAAACTTCAGAATAAGCCAAAATAATTTCCTCAGTGTAAATTGTGCTTGTCAGAAGAATCCAGCCACCCTCCCTCCCTCCCTCTGAAGAAGTGTGCATGCACACGAAAGCTTACACCTGGAATAAAATGTTGGTTTTAAAGGTGCCATAGGACTCCAACTTTGTGTTCTCTCTTCCCTTCCCTTCCTCACCAAAGGACACCCCTGCACTAGAATATTATCTGGGCTGAATGTATTAAATGTCTTTGTTTAAGCTGCTTTTAGCAACAGAATTCCCCTCCCCCCATCCTTTGGTTGTTAATGGAAATCTATATTTTTAAGTTCTCCATTGGGAGTAAGCATTGTCTCAAGCATTGCCATCCATAAAGAGCAGCTTTAAATCATTAAATACAAAACAGGTTACATAACAGAAATATAATTCTTTAATTATCGTGGGATAGAGGGAAATGTGCTCTTCTTAGAGTTCAATGAAACTAACTGGAACTGCTGCACATAAAATAATGACAACACCCGTGAAGGTTTGAATTCTTCAGGTTTGTATATATTAGTGTTGTGCCAAGCATTTTGTGAACTATCTCTGATCTTTTCTAGCCAATTTCAGATGGTGCATTGCCCCAGTGTTCAGAATGCTTTTCCTAGAATCTTCATGTGTGAGATCTGAACTTCATCCTTCTATCAAGATAGGGTTGTTTTAAATATGTTTACTGTTTAGAATTTCCTGTTATAAGCTAATGCCTAATTTAACCAGTAATGTAAGATGCCACTCACAGTCAGAAATGAGGGACAACCTCAGGCTCCTTGGGGGAGGGAATGCAAGAGATTAGGAATCACAATAAAGATGGCACCTAACTTGGGCCTCCCTGAAAAAGGGGGGGGGGGAATACAAGTAATGGCATTTTTTTCTTCTAGGATTAATTCCGCGTCCTCAGGCAAAAGAAGCTGAAAAATATCCATAGAACTAGGACCAACAGAAATCACAGGACCTTTTACAGCTATAGTTCATGTGGAGACTCAATCAGAGTGAACGCAAGCAACTTTGTCAATAAAGCATCTCAAATGCTCACAGTTTACCGTCAAGGGCTCAGAATACAGCTGGGGACCGGAATGTAAAAGTCCCTAGACTGGTCAAAACAGTGTTGCTGGACTACTGTGAGCAGATGCAGTGGTGGTGAAGAAAGATCTCTTGCTTGCTGTCAGAGTCATGTGTTACGCTCAGAACTGATACCTAGCTCGTGTTTGGTCAGCTTCAATAGAAATTTTCCTCCACAGCCATTCTAGTTATTCCTACTAAGTTCAGAGCCTCAGTCAATTAAGGTGAGTTCAAACTGAATGCAAGCACTATTTAATCAGAGCTTGAACAGGACTCCTAGCCATGTGGATGAAAGCTTCTCCCAGTACATTCAAGAAACCATGTAAGCCTATCATTTTTGTGGGAGGTTTGTAACTATCTTAATATGCCTCCCACTCTTGAAGAGGTTCTGTGTCTTTGAAAGACTAAACCTAACCAGGTGATGATCTCAATGACAATGCAATTTCTAGCTCCTTTGTTCCCAATTACCTTCTTTCCCTCAACAGAATATCTCTCCAGCTAATATGCAGTGTTCCCTGAGACATTCTTCATCTCTCATGGCACCTATTAGATAGGGCCAGGCATGTCTGTTGAACTACACCTGAACAATTCCCAAGGCTAAGATCCCAGAACTCAAGACAGGGAGACTATTGGACAACAGGGTGGGCGGGTGGTACACCAACAGAATCCCCAATCTGTCGCGAGCCAAATGACAGACGCTTGCATTCAAAACCCATGCACTGAGGGACAGGGTGCCAGGAAAGGGTATGATAGGCAATTGTGACCCACTCTTCCCCTCCCCCAGATCAGTCCTGCTGCTACAGCTGAAAACCAGCTTGGTAGAACTGGAGAAATCTGCAAGGAATCAGTGATACCTGCCAGGTTTGCAAGCACATCCATGATCATGTCCTGGATGATACCTGCTTTTCCAGTCACCAATGTGGCATTTAGCAATAGGATATTAAATTCTGATATATCCCTAGCACTGTAAAACCTGGATGTCCTGGGCTGGGAAGGGGATTATAAGGGAGGCAAGCATGCAGGTGTCTTGACTCTTCACCTGTATTGGCATATCTGAATTCTACCACCATAACACCCCTGCCAGTTATGTTTCCTAAATAGTTACCCTTCTCCTGTCAACATAATCTTCCAATACAGAACTTCAATATTATTTAAAGCTAGGAGGGATGAGTTGGATCAGGACAGCAGCCTGGGGGTGGTGCATTTAACCCTTCCCCTCTGACATATCACTGATCCGCATCTTTCTTCCCACCCCTCCACCTATAGTATTCCATGCCTGGATAAATTTAAAGGTACCACGGACCTTTCGTTTGGAATTTTACTGTGTCCCTTGAAATGCACTACAGTAGTCCAGTACATTACTGATGTAGGGGGAAAGGGATGAATCCCATTGGCCCTGTACTTCTGGATGTTTGTTCATCCTGAATCTTTTAAAAAGCAAACAGTTGTAGCCTCATGGAGAAAAATTTGAATGTGCTTGAGTCATTTTTAACTTAAACAATCAGACTAGTGGGCAAGGAAATGGCCATTCCAGCTGTCATGTTCTGGCTGTAATTCTGTGAGCCAGTTTGGTGTAGTGGTTAAGTGCTTGGACTCTAATCTGGGAGAACCGGGTTTGATTCCCCACTCCTCCACTTGCACCTGGCTGGATGACCTTGGGCAAGCCATAGTTCTGATAAGAGCTGTTCTTGAAAAAGAGCAGTTTCTGTCAAGAGCTCTCTCAACCCCATCTACCTCACGGGGTTGTCTGTTGTGGGGAGGGGAAGGGAAAGGAGTTTGTAAGCCGCTCTGAGACACCTTTGGGTAGTGAAGGGCAGGGGATAAATCCAATCTTCTCTTCTTCTGTGTGCCCTTAGCTGTAAGTTATTTGCCCCACTGAGTCCAATAGAAACCTCTCTTTGGTCTTTTCATCCACATCCTGGTTTCATAGCTGTTTTCTCAGGAGCAGTTCTTGAATGAGGGCTCTCAGCTCCACCAATTTACAGGAGATTGTAAGCCACTCTGAGACTCCTTCGGGTAGTGAAGGGCAGGGTATAAATTCAATCTCTTCTTCTTTGTCTTCTTTTTATGCCCGCCTCTTCCCCCTTCCCCCAGGTATGGAGGCCCTACTGTCTTTTCCAAGTATAACAAATTCCCCGAATTGTTTCCTGTTGATTGAAGTGGGTAGTTGTAATGGTGCAGAATCTATTTGCTATGGTGGACTTTCACTTTTACATCTTTTATTGCCCTTGAGGGAGACAAAAATCACT
Source organism: Gekko japonicus (assembly GCF_001447785.1). Lineage (NCBI taxonomy): Eukaryota > Metazoa > Chordata > Lepidosauria > Squamata > Gekkonidae > Gekko > Gekko japonicus. Next base: position 239,064 of record NW_015168656.1, read on the forward strand.
TTAAAGTAGTGAGCCTCCTCTGATTTCTCAAGCTAAAATTAATACATTCTGTACGTTTATCACTTTAATACATAATAATTCTTTCCTCAGCAGCAAAACTACAGTGTGCTCATCTTGCTGTGACTTCATAACATTCCATTTTGCAAGTAACTAAACTTTTAAAATTTAAAATTGAATTAATACATTTTGTACATTTATCACTTTAATACATAATAATTCTTTCCTCAGCAGCGAAACTACAGTGTGTTCATCTTGCTGTGACTTCATAACATTCCATTTTGCAAGTAACTAAACTTTTAAAATTTCAAATTGAATTTCCCTGTAGTGGATGTGTTACCATAGCAGCCTCATGCAATACAATATTCCAGTGGAGCAGATGTGGATAAGAAAGTCTCTCAGGCACTGCTTTGCAATGTGAGAATGTTGTGTTGGGCAATGTGCCTGCTGATAAATATAATGGTCAGAACACAAGGTCATAAACTGTGCTTGGGAGGGCAGCTCTTGCCCTTTCATAGGAAAAACTAGTTAATAGATTGGGGGGGGGGGGGTTTAATGCATCAGTTCAATCTAGGAACACTTGGGCAGTGTCCAGTAAACAAATGATGCTTTACTTCTAAAACCATAATTGAACTAGCTAAGGAAAGAAAAACACTGTATTTTTCATTCTCAAGTGAAGGTTTACACTACTTTAAACATTTTAAAATCTTTGTGAAGGCTCAGTCTTTTGTGTTAGTTTTAATTTTTAAAAGCAATTAAGTTGCCCTTGGTCACATCCTGAGAAGACAAGAATCACTGGAAAAGACAATCATGCTAGGAAAAGTTGAAGGCAGCAGGAAAAGAGGAAGACCCAACATGAGGTGGACTGACTCAATCAAGGAAGCCACGAGGGCCCTCAGTCTGCAAAACCTGAGCAATGCTGTTAACAGTAAAGACATTTCGGAGGACACTTGGCTCTTCCACACTGTCATTTTCGTCACTCATTTGTCCCTGTTGCTTTGGGTCCCGTCCCCCCCCTTTTCCACATGTGTTTTGCTCCCTCTGGGAGTGACTACTAGAGAGAGCAAACACAAGGGGGGGGGATGAAGCAATAGGGACCAACGAGTGACAAAAAATGACAATGTGGAAGAGCTCATTTTGATTCACAGGGTCGCCATAAGTTGGAAGTGACTTGATAGCACTTCACACGCACACACATTAAATTCTATTGCTCTAATATATAATAGCAAACAAATTCATTTTATGTGGCTTTTAGTATCTTTGAACTATTTTTCTACTAGATGGTGGTGTCTGCTTTGTTGAAGTGGAAAATACTATGACAGCAGGAGAAGATAGGATTAGAGACATGCCTTGGGCAATATCAGGAACATACAGTAGGGTCAGCCATGATTCTGCTGATTTGGGCACATGATTTGAAGGGAATCTGAACTATATGGGGAATTTCACATTACCCTTTTAAAACTGTTATTGTACCATCTTGGAATAAACCGGTACAAGAACGGCTGTTTCACACAGCCTTCCCCCTACCGGGAAGGAGCCGTCTCTGAAGTGGTTTGTCATTTCAGACTGCACTGCGTTGTTTTCCCGCCCGTGTGGACGATCTCAGTGCACTATAGCACTGTAACACAACCCCACAGCAGGGGTCGCTATTGCGCTGCTTTGGGGTTGTGTTACAGCGCCATAACGCTCTCAAATGAACATTTAAAATAAAAGACGAAGATCGCCCGCACAGGCGAAAAAGGGCGTGAAAACTTCATCACTGGATGAAGCACTACGGGGCATTTTACACAGCCCCTCATAGAGCTTCAGGAGCGGTAGAAGGAATTGAAGACTGGTTGGAAGCCATTTGAGGTAAAAACGGCTCAGGCACGCTTCCTCTTTTTTTTTGTAAATGTTTTATTCCCTCTCCTAAAAAGGAGAGATATTTCGCTTAAAATTCAGAAAAATAGGAAGGGTATATAGAGGGATAAAGAAAAGAGTTGAGTGGTGTTAATGTATTAGTATATTATTCTTTTAGTATTAAAAGTTTATTTTTTAAAAATTTTACATTTGACTTTATATCCCGCCCAAACCCCCTTGTCTAGGGGGTCTCTGAGCGGCTTACAGGTCGGTGCTAGTCACCATTTTATTCCTAACTAGGGCCACACATATTTTTGGGGTGGGGGAACCTACCAGCACCCCTATGGTGGTGGTTGGTGTTGGTCTTCTTTTTTCCGTTGGCTCCGGTATTGGCGGGGTGCTCTTTTCAACGCTGGGTGGTAATTCTCTCTTCCTGAGGCGCGCGACTCCTGCCTCCTTCCGGCTTCAGCCACGTCCTTTCCGGCTCCGCTATGCCGGCGCTCGGCGTCATCGCGCGCCCTTTCCTCGACGGCGGCCACCCAGTATTTCATCGTCCAGCCACCAGGGATCGCTCCTCTGGTTGCGCCCGCTCGCCGCCACCGCATCGCCACGCCATGCCGTCCTCTGGAGCCGATGTCTCGTCGCCGCCGTCACCGTCTTCCTCAACCACCATGCTAGGCAGGGTGCCCCCCACCCCACTACGGGTGGGTACCCATTTATCTACTTGCAATTAAGTTGCTTTTGAACTGCTGGGTGGGCAGGAGCTGGGACGAGGGTCGAGAGCTCATCTCGACCGCAGTAGTACTCGAACAGCCATAGTGGCTGCTCGAATGATGTTACTGAGCAGGCATTAACTGCCTGCGCCACCGCAGTTAAAGTTAAAGTCCATAGTTTCTTCTGCAGTCAGGCGTTCTTCTTTTCTTTTGTCTCTGTTAAACAAAGCAATTAATATGTTAGTAATGTCCTTCTGAGATTAATTTCCCTTTCAAAGCGTAATCCGAAAAAAGAAAAGAGTTTCTAAACTTTGGGGTCCTTCCCTCTTTTTTCTCTCAGGTTATACTTCGAACCAGTCGCTCCTCTGTCTTCCTCGTCTTTCACCTCTCCCTCCGAGCTGCTGTCTTCCACGCTTAGTTCCGACATCCACTTGGCCAGATCTGCACCTTCTTCTTTGCTGGCGTGCCTTTTCAAAAAATCTTGAGCCTTGAAGATAGAGTCTATTTTTTCTCTTTTATCTTTAAATTTGAAAACCAGTCCTTCGGGCACCAACCATTTATAACTCGTTTGATGATTTTGTAAGAACATGGTCAATCCTTTATATTCCTTTCTTTTCATTCTGATTTCAAATGGGACATCTTTCAGGATCCTAATCGGTTGATCTCCAATTTTCAGGGGCGTTGCTGATGTCACCTTTAAAATCTGGTCCCTGAGACGTTGCTTTGTGAATTTTACAACCACTTCTGCTGGCTCAGGCACGCTTCCTGAACAGGGCAGAAGTGTTTCTGAAAGGGGAAATATTCCATCAGGGAACTTTTACTAAAATGGTTCTGTCTGAAATGACAGACAGAAACCATTAGTGAACAGTTCCTGAAACGGAACATATCGGCTGTCTGAAATTCCCCTACATAAGTGAGCATGGTGCGGGAGAATAAGTGACTGTCACTAACTGACTAAAAATACTCTTGTTTGTCCAGTGCCCTTGTATTTAAAGCTAATTCTAACCAGTTACAGAAAGCCTATCTCTCTTTAGGAAAATCAGAAAGTTGCTGCTTCTTTCTTGCATCTATTTAATATGTTGGTTATGCAGATAATTATAGGAGAGGGAACAGCCTGATATTTAAGCCCTCTTCAGTAAGCTGGTTTTCCTCTCTTGTTTGCTTGGTGTTTTTAATGAATCTATAGCCAAGGAAACGGTATATTTTGTATTGCTGCTTAAAATGCCAGGAAGCCTTGCCTAAGCAAACTTCATTTTGCTTAAGGATTAAAAGAACAAGTGAAAGAGGGCTGAGAATAATTTTCTATGCATACTGTCGTCATCATTCAGTTGTAACTGATGAGATCTTAATGAACAATGATAGTACACAAGTGAGAACATATGCAGTTACCATTCTAAACCAGATGTTATTTGTTGTTGGCCCAATTTCAAGTAAAGAAATACAGGGATGGGGGTTTCACACAGCAAATTTCCTTCTGTTAATGAACCGTCTCTGAAGTGCTATGGTCATTTCAAACAGTGCCACTTTTTCATCATGCAATCTTCCTCAGACTCCCCCCCCCCTTTTAATGTTCTAAGTTGAGTGCTATAGCACTAAACTGATATAACACTTCAGTGCTATGGCGGCACCATTGATATGTATTAACTCAATGGACTCAATGTATCTTAATGGTGTTGCTATAGCACTGAAGTTTTATATCAGTTTAGCGCTATAGCGCTCAACTTAGAATGTTTTTAAAAGTCCACAAAAGACTGCGCAGCAAAAAAAGGTGTGGGGGGATGTGGCATTTCAGGAAGCACTATGGACATTTTAAACAGCACACCACAGTAATTCAGAAGCTCAGTGAAGGGGCTGAAAACAGAAAAAAAGCAGTTTCCCTGTAAAGTGGCTCAAGCGGGTTTGTATGAACAGGTAAATAAATTCCACTAGCAGCCAGTTACTAAAATGGAATACAAAGGCAGTTTGAAAAAGGTCCAAAAGACTGCTTAGCCTTCAGCTTGTGTAGTGAAGAAGTCTTATGTAACTATGCAACATCTCAAGCAAACAGTACTAAGCAGAGAAGATTTGGTCAAGTCTGAAAATGACTGTTTTTGTTTTTAAGAATTGCTTGTACAATCATATTACTAAGGGCACTTGATAATAGGTATGGAGAATCTTTCACAATGAATGGATTGGACAAAAGAAAAACAGCAGGCTGACATGGTAATAGCATTTGGTGCTGGATTCAGAGACGCCTTTTAGACTCCTCTGGCCTGTGCAACCATTTACTACATGATGATGGCCTTTAAAACTCACTTTATAGCTATGCAATCACTCTGAAGTCTTCAGATTTTTCACATAAATTGGAGTGTTAGACAATAGATTGTATTTTAACGCAATGCTGCCTTAAAGTTGTCTTTAAGGCATAGGTGTGTTTGTATACAGAAACTGTGACATGTAATCTATGATTCCATCTTATGCCATCAAATCCAACAAAAGAATCACAGCAGTGAAATCAGTCCAAAAAGGAAAAACCATTGTACTTTTTATTAAGAACAACTAAACTGCCACAGAATGGAAATCAATGCATCAAATTGTTCAAGACCATCTTTGAGTAACACTTATTTTGGTGAAACTAACTTTTTATTTTATTTATTTATAAGATTTGATTTGCTAGGCCACCCTTCCCTACAGGTAGGGCTCAGGGTGGCTTACAACAGAATGGACTGAGTCTTCTTGGTCAAGGGTGGACTGGATCAGGAGTTTGGGGATAGCTTTCCACAAACCCTTTAGCAGATGTCCAGGTCTTTTAAAAGTTCCTCTTACTTGAGAATCAGAATTCTCCCCTCCTGCCCTATATCATGAGGCCTGCTCTTTCATCCATTTTGGAGTGTGTTAGAAATGCACAATGCTGCTGGGGTTACCAGCCCCAAGATGGGGCCTGGAGCAGTGCTCCTTCTAAGCTGAGTAAGTGTGAGCTAGCTCACAGTTTTTTTAGCCTCTTTTGTCTTAGCTCAGGAAGGATGGCTCCAGAGCAAACTAATTTATGCAGTGACCAATCACTCCCTCACAACTTTAATGCCAGTAGCTCACAAAGTAGAATTTTTGCTCACAGACTCCACAGCTTAGAGGGAGCATTGGCTTGGAGTTCTCCAAGAGTTACAACTGATCTCCAAACTACAGAGATCAATTCCCCTGGAAGTAATGGCTTTGTAGGGTGGACTCTATGGCATCACATTCTGGCTGAGCTCTCGCCTTTTCCCAGCCTCTGCCCTCCCCAGGTGACACCTCCAAATCTCCAGTAATTTCTAAACTTATGCATGCTTGTTTTTTACATTTTTATTGATTCCAAAAGGGCTGTTTTATTATTTATTTGTTCCATATGGTTTTGTTTTGTTATTGCTTCTGTCATTTTTGTTTCATTTTCATAATTCTGTTTCATTATTATTCTCACTGATTTCAATGGAAGACTCTCTCCCTTTTCTTGGTTCTGTACTTCCATAGTTTTTCATCTATCTTAAAGCTCTGGGGGATTTTAGTTCTTCCGTAGGTCAACCACATTGCCAAATTTCAGACAAACAGAACAAGGACACCTTTTTGAGCTAACAAAATTCACCCATGTTTAACATTAAGGTCTATGGGAGAACTAATAGAAAATCTTCCAAACAGTAACACAGATAGCACTGCAGCCACTTGTAGGACAGTAGCATGGGGAACAGGCAGGCTAACAAAGCAACAAATTTGGTGGCACAGGGAGGGTAAGGCATCTAGGCAGGCAGACTCATGGAGTACCTTGAGGTAGAATTGCTTGGATGGGAAAGAAGGTTTGGAGGGCAGTGGGAAAGCAGAGGAGTACAGAATTTGGCAGAGCAGGGCAGCCACTGAGAAAACAGATTGCCATATCCTTCAGGATGGAATACTTCACCCATGCATGCTTGCAGGCAATCAAGAAAGCCCAGATCCTCTTCATCCCTCCCACTAAGGAACACTGGTCCCGTTCACACGGAGAAGTTGCCATGCTAAAGACACAGATGATAGGTGAAGTTTCAGTGCGCATCTGGGAAGGGTAGCACACCTGTGGCTTCTCGCCAAAGATGCGGAGTAAAAAACTACCACATACAATGTACTAGTTTCCAGAAAACGCGGGGCAAGGGCGGGCATCTGATCGTGTTTCCACTTGAATCCCGTGGCATCCAGCACCCATCCATGTCCCGTCACACACCAGATGTGTTTTTTTTAAAGTCTCCACAGGATGTGCACAAACAATCATGTGCATGTGCAAACTTTGGTGTGAAAAATCCCGTTTGCCACAGAGGCGGTGCCTAGCGATTGCTGGTGTGATTGCGCCGCTTCTTTGCTGCGCTGCAGGATAGCCGTGTGATCAGCACCTAACCACGGGACCTCGACGGGACATGTGTTCGAGCTGTCGCACGTTACTTTGCTTCGGGGCAAACAGCCACGCTCCCCCCCCCCCGCATTTTCTGGCCCATGTGACCAGGACCACAGTCCTTTTTTAAGTCCTTATTAGAAAAACACTGGCTGCCTTGAAAAAGTGAAACCAATAGCAGGCAGAGACTGCAATAACAAAAGAAAGCAGAACAAAATGAAATAAACTCTTTATTTTGTTCCATTATAGGCTATATACATGTGGAATTTGTTCCATTTTCTTCCATTTTATGATTACAAAAAAAAAATCATTTTTTTAATTATTGTAATTCATAACTAAAGAAATGCACGTCTAGTAATTTCCCAGGGAGAGATGGCAACTGTAGTTGTCCCCAGTATGCAATACAGATTTTGGGACAGTTTGAGAATCCTTGGTGATATTTCCTTTGAGATTTCCTGTTTCTCTGTGATTTTTTTTTTTAACAGAGTCATGACTCCAAGGTCAGGCACCCCATTTGGGCCTTATACATCCGGGTTTTATTTAATCTTTTCCATTTCTGCAGTTCTAAAATATGGGCTATGGAATGCCCCCAAGCCATATGGGATCTTCTCTGCTCCAGCTGCTCAATCACATAAGAAAAAGTTGCTGAATGCCTTTCTAAGTAAATAATGGTTGTGGTTGCTGCAGGAATGTTGCTTGGTTCTGAAAATGAGCTGTTTACTATAAAATCCCTCCGCATTAATATGGGGTGTAGCTTGGCATTATCTTTACCTTCTGGTATGCACCCTAATCTTGTGTACTTTTGCAAAAAAAAAAGCCATCAGCATTAAAATTGTAGTTGCTGGTACAGCAAAGACTATACATTTGTGTTACAGAGAGATCTTCATCCTGCCACTGACATTAACACATAAAGTTTTGGAAGATATGCCAGGTTTAAACAGCAGGTGGCAGCCATGAGCTTTTTCAGGCCAATATAATTTACATTCCTAGAGCAGAGAGTTTCTACACAAGCTCCAAGACAAAAATATATTAACACTGAAGATCAAAATAGAATGTGTTAGAAACAGTTTTATGGCTGTTTATTCCAAAGACTGCATTTTGAAGTTTCAGCTTATAATTCTTACAATACTGCAGAGTATCCACAATCAGTAAAGCATTACATGGAATATGCGCAGTGCCAATATGGATCAGTTGGAATGTGGTATTTTGGCTTGTTCCTCTTCCAAACTTATATATTTTTTATTTAAAAAATCTTTCATTACAAAATTACTTGATCTTTTGTGTCTCCACAGTCCATATAACTTTTAACAGTTTTTATAAAATGTCTATGCTTTTTTTAATAATATATTTATTGAGTTTTAACAGACATACACACATATAAGACAACAACAAACATAAATCCACACATCTACTAATTTTTCTTACACACCACGATGATTGTTTCTCTGATTGTAACTAAGTGAATTACTAAGTCTCTTTCCAGCTTTTCCTATAATTCAATCAAATTATATTCCCATTGTCAAATCCATTTTCCTACTTTTGCTCCATATAGCACTCAAATTTCCTGGTTGGTACACTTATATTCCTTCAATTTAATTCTAGGAGAGAAATAAATACTTACTTTAAATAATCACCTAAACAATCTCCAATGTTTCCACTTTGATATCATTTGCTGTACTTCAGTTGTCACCTATCATTTTAATCCTCATACCTAAATAACAATAAACATATTCCCCCTGAAAGCAGACCAAGAGCACAACTTTAACCTATAACCATACTTATAATATCCACAGCGGTTTTAACTTTCCCAAAATTAATATTTTACTAACAGATAAGCATAACTAAAAATAAATATATTCTAGCTTATATCTACCTTTAATCCCCCACCAATATGTCTCAAATAATTTCATCTCAAGTTTCCCTCTCATATATTAATTGTCCTCCTTACTCTTTCCTGTCTCAAATAACCATTCTTAACAATTAGGGGATATTACACTATACTTATAACTAGCTGTACTCTTAAATTCATCTCCCATCTTTCTTTTATCTTTTCTATTTCCTTGATTGCTTCTCTATGCCTATAGCTCTTGAACTCCTGGATTCTAGATTTTACTCTCATCCTTCTCTTTTTCCATCTATCAGTTTTCAGTCCTTTGAGGCTTTGAGGCTTTCCATTTTTCCCTTTACATCACCTCGCATCCCTCTTTTGTGTTTCTTCTTCCTTTTTCTCAAAGAAATGCTTGGAAAATGTCCTGTCTTTAATTTTTTCTTAACTTTCCTCTTCACATATCCATCTTTCACATAGTTGCAGTCCACTAATTTGCAAACCTTCCTTTGTCCATCCATCGATTCCTCAGTCCAAGACTCCTCCTCCTGGTCATTTTCCTTTATTTCTTGTGCATCTAGCAATCCTTTATCAATGTCCGTTTTGCTTTTTATATCTATTATTTCTTCACGCGGTCTTTCAAATATGTCCTTAAACGCCGTTTCTATTGCTTGTTGGAATGTTTCCGCTAAGGATTCTTTAAATTCCTCCATCAGCGTGTTCCAGTCCCACTGTTGCTCCTCCTCGGTCTCCATTTTTTCGCCTTTTGCCACCTGCGCTGTTCTTAGTTTAAAATGTTCTTTAGTTTTTGGCGCTCTTGTGACTTAAGATTCCAATATCTGTTTATTGTAAGTCCCGACAAAGCCATCATTTTTCTGTCCTTATCCCCTCTTCTTTAAAAAGAGTCCAATTTTCCCCAGCCTTTTTCTAGCCGCTCTCCCATCGTTTATGGGGTGATTACTGGGGATTCCTTTCAATTCTTACAGTTACTTTACTCAACAAAGTCAGTACAACTTCAACTTACAGAACTTCTTCTCTCTTTCTTATCGTAGTGTGTAGTTTCTCTTCCAATTAGTGATTAAAAGCCGGCTGGTCGCTGCTTGTGGGATTCATGGCTGCGGCCATGTTCCCTCTTCTTCAGCGCTCCCGCATCGGGGCACAGCGCCTAGCCTCCGCGATTCGCCATCGCCGAAGACAGGCGAAGAAGCCCCCTGCTACTCTGTCTCCCTCCAAGAGACAGATCAGGACACCCCCGCGCTGGGGGGGTCCCCAAAGAACTCTGAGGGAAGAAAAACGGCTCGGCGCCAGCCGAGACACATCCGCTCGCGCGCCGTACCGGACATAAAATGTCTATGCTATGCTATTATGAACAGGTTCTGATAAAAATGATAAGTATACCCAGGGGTCTTTTCCTAGAAAAAGAGCTGCAGGAGCTCATTAACATATGGTATGCTAATGAGCTACTAGGCTATTAGCATAATAGCTCATTAGCATATGCAACGCCCCCTGCTATCACCGGAAGTAATGTAAGAAGGGGAAGCAAAAGGGGGGGGAAGGCATATTCAAAAGCCTCCCCTTCCCCAGCCGGGGGGGGGAAGCGAAGAGAGAAGGGGTTTAAAGTTTAAACCCCTTCTCACTAGAGTTGTGCTGCAGACGGAGGAAAGAGGGAAGGAAAGAGAGAGTGTGTGTTTAGAGAGAAGGAATGAAAGAGTGAAAGAGAAGGAAAGAAGGAAGGAAAGAGAAAAAGAAAGAGAAGGAAAGAAGGAGAGAAAGAAAGAGCGAGAAGGGAAGAAGGAAAAGAGGTAAAGAGAGAGAAGGAAAGAAGAAGGAAAAGAGAGGAAGGAAGGAAGAGAACGGAAAGAGAGAAAGAAGAGGAGGGAAAAAAGGGCAAAGAGATGGGGGGAGGCTCTCCCACCCCCACTCCCCCAATCAAGCCTCCACCACCCCCACGGATCCCTCACTTACCCTGGGAGGCAGCGGGGGCCCTCTTCTGCCCTCCCACGGGCCGCAGCACTCCGGCGCTGGCCTTGGGAGGCGGCGGGGGGCCTCTTGTGACCCCCCCAGGGCTGCAGCACTTTGGGACTAGCCCAGGAGACGGCGGGGGCTCTTATGGCCTCCCAGGGCCACAGCGCTCCGGCACTGGCCCTGGGAGGCGGCGGGGGGGCTCTTCTGGGCTCCCACGGGCCACAGCACTCCGGCGCTGGCCCTGGGAGGTGGCGGGGGGCCCTTCTGGCCTCCCAGGGCCGCAGCACTCCAAAAGACCCTTGAGTATACCTAGTTGTCATCAGCAATTTGTACTGCCAAGGAACAGAACCTGTGCAGATCAGTGTCTGCCCAACCTAACCCTACAAGGATACTACGGTTGATGTAATCAAAGGCCACTGACAGATCCACGAGAATTAACACAGTTATACTACCCAATTTCTCCTCAAGGAAAGGCTGTCAGCCATAGTCACCAATGCAGCTTCCATTCCAAAGCCAGGCCTGAAGTTCAGTTGAAGTGGACAAGATAACCAACATGATCCAAAAACAGCTGAAGTTGGCCTTCTCCAAGCTAACCTATTTACTCTCCCTATTAGTTCTACTGATGCCTCCCTGAAGGGATTTATTTCTCCATGTCAGTGAGCTTTTCCCAAAGCACTTCTTGTCCCACTAGGTTCTTCTTGATATTATTTTGTTATTCAAAAACAACTGCACCTTCTCTTTTACTAACTACTGTCCTACTCACTTGCTTTAACTCATTTGCAGCTGTTTATGCATTCATACTCAAGAACACCACATCACTCACTCCTTCACATGTTCTAGTTAGTCATGTCTCTCTTGCCAGCCTGCTAATAACCCCATCTCATTAGTCTCATTCATCTAGCAGCACTGCTAGATGAACAAGATGCTGTTATAGCTACATAAACTCAAGTCTCTGCATACTGTTGTAGCTATGCTATACCAGCCCATATAAAATCAGGCACAATGGCAGCAGTGTTGCATCCTTGTATGGTAAAGGAAAATAGAAGTTTAATTACACTAAACTGAATCCCACACGATCCTTAAAGTCTTTTTACCACTACAGAATTCCTCTGCCAGCACAATCCTGTATCCCTGTTATATTGCAGTGAACAGCTATCAGAATGTTCAAGTAGCACTGCTAGATGAACAAGATGCTGTTATAGCTACATAAACTCAAGTCTCTGCGTACTGTTGTAGCTATGCATATCTGTTGAATCAAGGCATTGGTCTCAAAGGACTTCTTTAATCTAACTGCAGCTGATAATGATCTTCATTTTACATATCCCATGCTTCTTTTGAGATTGAACATAGTTGACTTTTGGCCAAGGTAACTGGTGGGGGAGGCAAACTGAGAGGGACAGAGACAAAGGTCAGATGGAAGAAATTAAATACAGGAAATAAATCAAAAGGAGCTTTGAGCAGTTTATTCCACTTTGGATTACCTGGTCTATTAAATTAAAGAGACTTTTCTAGTATTCACAAATGACATGCATGAGTGCATTTCTTTGCCAACATCCTGCTGGTTTGTATGCTTTTCTTAACAGCTTTTGAAAATGTAGAATTAGGAAGTTGTGACCATAAGGGTTTACTGCATTTACTGTGTCAAGACAGAATGCTTGCTAACTGATCTGCTCATGGTTTGTGCAGAAGGACTTCCTGAAACAAGCAAGATGCACTTCAGACCTATGAGAAACAGGTAGTGAACTGGTTCTGGTTTATGGCGGCACGTTAGCAGACTCACCTCCCGGACCTCCCGGGGGTGAAGCTGCGCTCCAGCCGAAGAAGGGGGTGCGCAGGCTCACAACCCCCTCCAGGGGCCCGACGAGGGGACTCTGGCCATGGAACTTTTAAGAGGTTGCCTCTTTGATGGCTGAATGCCAGAGAATTGAGGCGCCTCTTCCTTCCAATGGTTCTCCGTGCTGTGAGACCGAATGGACTTAGTGACGCTGACCGGGGCAAGCATAGGAGATCGAGTGGCAGAAATGAAATGAAAGCGAGGTCGAACGACCAATTATGAACGTGAGTCAATTTCGAAGTGTTTTGTAAAGGGGAAAAGATCGCTCCCCACCCCACTCCACCGAACGGGAAAAAGGCGAGCGGGGGAGGGATGCCTCCCATGCGCATGAACATTTGAGTGATTGAGGGGGGAAACGGAAGAAAATGCGAAGGAAACTGCCTAGAAGTACTTACCAAAGCGAATCTAAGCGGTCAAGCGCACATTCAGAGACTTTTTAAAAATTCGCGAAAGTAAACAAATGATAAAGATAGCGGGGAAGTAGGACAGAGAAAAACTTTTGAAAGCGAAAGGGTCTGAGAGCCCGAAACCGGAAGTTACCAGTGAGGTGGCAAAGTCTATAGCGGATTATGTGTGCCCTCTGCTGGAACAGCTGAATAACTTCAAGGAACAAATGTCTATAGTGACTCAAAGCATTACTTCACAACAAACTCAAATAAACGATTTGATACAAATAATGAAGCAAGATGCTGAGAAGGCAAAGGAAGTGGCTGCAACTGCCCAGAAGGTGAAGAAAAAAGTGCAAAAGCTAGAAAGGAAACAAACCTCCATGGAAGATCAACTGTTGCAAGTGCAAATGGAAAAGGCCAACATGATTCTTCGTTTCCAGGGCATGCCAGAGAACAGAGGGGATACTCTTAAAGAAGTGATGAGTGAATTGCTGGCCCCAGTGACAGAAATGAAGGAGGAATTGTTGCTGAGTGACATGGATGTGGTTTGTACATCATATTCAGGCTATATAAAAAAAAATAATCTGCCTGGGGAAATTGTTGTAAGATTCTCGAAGAGACATGTGAGGGATGCAATCCTGAAAGCGGTTGCTGGAACACTCCTGAAAGTGGGGGGAAATACCATCAAAACGCTAAAGGATATTCCATTTGAAGTAAGACAACAGAGAAAGAAGTACAAAGAACTTGTGCTTTTTCTTCAGACAAACTCAACTGGATATAAATGGCTATTTCCGGAAGGCGTCACTTTCAAGATTAAAGATAAAAAAGAAAAGATTGACTCTGTTCAGAAAGCTCAAGAATTTCTAAGGGTTCAGCTGGGAAGACCAGAGGATGGGGGAAAAGAAGAGGATAGCAAGTCCAGTGGCGAGCTAGACTCTGGCTCTTCCGGAGAGGACTCTCTGTCAGAGCAAGGGGCAGCAGCCCCAAAAAGTCCTTATAAGCTGCGGAAGAGAAGGGGAAAGGAGAAGTAAAGGCTGAAGGACTCTGAATTGTGAGACTTTTGATATGGGATGATCGGGGGTACTGTTTTTAGACAGTTAAATTTAAGCTTTGAAGGAAAAGTATTATAAATGTTTGACTCAGTTTATAAAGGGATCAATAATGGGAAGACTTGATGTAACTAAGCTAGTTGGAGGATCTCCTCTCTTGGGTTTTTAGTCAGTAGAGGGTTCTTTACTTTATCCCGTATATGTAGTTTGCCTTCCCTTTTCTTCTGTTATACTTTTTGTAGTGTTATAAAAAATAATTTAAAAATCCCCACGGGGGCTCAAAAAAAGAAGAAGAGAGAAACAGGTAGTGAACCCAGATTTCTACGGTACAATACTGGAGTATAAGTACTGGTTATGCTAGTGATACCATGGTTCAACTTTCATACTGGAATTCCTGTGGCAGTCATTGTGTAGAACTGTAACAACGTTCTGCTCAGTTAAACTGGCTATTTTCTTGATGTTCGTCGTGGTCTCTGTGCAGTCCCACACATGGGATGGGTGCCTGTGCACGACCTCAACTGGAGAAACGTCTAGAGCTTTGCCTCAGAAAGCTTTTGGCGGGCTCTCTTCCCGCCCTGGGGAGGAGGCATGTACTGCGCATGCCTGGAGCGGAGGAGAGAGCTGCGTCCCACTCAGTTTTTCTTCGACTACCTGCATGTTCACACCTTGTTTCTGTTACTCCGTATTTGCCTCAGCTAAGTATATTTGTTCGTCTTTATTCTTCAGTCTTTCTTTATTCTACCTCGCTTTTTTCCTTACTACTTCAAAAAAAAAAGAATAAACTTTTCTTTCTTCACTTTCATTCTCCCCCTCCCCCCAAGGTCTCCTACTCCTCGGCGTCACCACTATGATCAGCTTTGTCACTTTGAATGTACTGAGCATCAACGCATTTCGGATCACGCCAGACGTTCTCGGTCCGTGACTTCGACCCATTCTGTGGCTCCTGGCTTCCTGAGCTCTCGAGATCTAGGGATGCCCCGAAGTGTTCTCCCTCAGAACCTCAGCTTCATCCCCCTTATTGATGACTCCATGCCAGCTGATCTCGCTCAACCGCTGAGATCCTCCCCTCCCATGTCTATTTCCGACAACTCGGATTCGAGAGACCTTGAACTCGATGTTCTGCATATCGATGACAAGCCTCGGACCTCGGGTTCTATTTCTCCCACTGAAGATCTGAAAGTGTATTTGGAGCTTGTAACCAGGATGGCCTCTGCACTTCAGGTCCAGGGTTCCACTGACTCCCCGGCTGTGACCGATGTAGTTCACAAGCTTGTTCAGGCCGACCTCCCACCTTCTACGGCCCTGCTTCTGCTACCGGTCCACCTTTCTGCCCTCAAGGAGTCATGGGTCCATCCCGCTTCGATTCCCCCGGTCACCAGATTATACGAAGCTCTCTATAAGGTCCAAGAGAACTTGGGGATGTTTCTCTTCAGGCAGCCTCCGCCGAATTCCATGGTGGTACACTCTTCCTCAAAATTGAAGCAATCTGCCCGCCACTCTGTGCCTCCCGATTGCGAGGGCCACAAGGTCGATGTTATTGCGAAGAAGCTGTATTCCTTCACCTCCATGAATCTTCGTATTAACACCTACCTGTCATATCTATCGGCTTATGCTTTTAATGTGGCTAATGGAGTCTTGGAGTTCGTTCCGGAGGAACACCGTCGCACGTTGTCAGGAGCTTTATCGGAAATTTGTACAATCTCAAAACAGCAAATTAATTCAGTCCATCATGCCGTCACTTGCTCCTCAAAGGTCCTTGTCTCCTCCGTCATTCTCCATCGCCATGCTTGGCTAAGAGGTACATCTTTACAGCCCGATGTGAAATTTCGGATTGAGGACCTCCCCTTTGATGGCAAGGGCCTCTTCCACTCTACCACTGATGAGGCCTTGAAGGCCGTCGATGATAGTCGGAAACAGGCTCAGAACCTAGGTGTCTCGACATCAACGGCGGTACCGTTCCTGGAAACCATATTATGCCAGGCGCCAGCCGTCTCCCGCACACACCTCCCAATGGAAAAAAGATCCTATGACTCCTGTCACTCGAATAGGGCGCGCCAGCAGGCTTCTAAAAAATCCCAGCAGCCCAAGCAGTCCGTTTGACCACTTTGATCACCTGCCGTCTCCTCCATCGTACACCCCTCCCATCCGGACCCGACTCTTCCCCTTTCTGCCAACGTGGTAAGGAATTTCCACTGATTCATGGGTCCTTACCATCCTATGGGTCGGGTACGCCATAGAGTTCGTTTCGCATTCCGACCTACCTCACTTTGTCATCACTCCCCCGGATCCTCTCCTCCATCTCGAGATTTCCACGCTTCTGGCCAAGGGCACCATCTAAGTTGTCCTGGAGGCGCAACGAACCCTAGGTTTCTACTCCAAGTATTTCCTCATACCGAAGAGGGATGGCGGCTTCAGGGCCATTATGGATCTTCGGGATCTGAATCAATACATTCAATGCCACAAGTTCCGAATGGTCACTCTACAATCTATTCTTCCACTGATTCCCCGGGCTGCATGGCTCGCCTCTGTCGATCTCCTGGATGCATATTTTCATGTCACTATCTGTCCCCAGCATCGAAAGTTCCTGCGTTTTGCTGTTGGCAACGCACACTACCAATACCAAGTTCTTCTGTTCGGACTCTGCACTGCCCCGAGGGTTTTTACCAAGCTGATGGCAGTGGTGGCTGCAGACCTCCATCGTCGTGGGATTGCTCTGTATCCCTATATCGACGACCAGCTTCTCGTCACCACCACCCAAGACCAGCTCCTCCAAGATGTCCAAACAACCCTGTCTCTCCTTCGTGCCCTCAGGCTTTGTGTCAACCTACCCAAGTCGTCTCTCCAACCTGTCCAGGTCCTTCAATTTCTGGGTGCCTGTCTCGATACCAACCTCGCTACCGCGTTTCTCCCGGACTCGAGGGCCTCCAACATACTTGCCTTGGTCTCCCAGTTCCAGACTTCTCCCCAGCAGTCTGCTCGGTCCATCATGAGGCTCCTGGGACACTTTGTGTCTACGGTCTTCATAGTCTGTCATGCCAGGCTGAGGATGCACCCCCTCCAACTGTGGCTTCTCCATGCTTTCGACCCTCTCAACAGTCCGTGGCACAAAATCCTGTCGATCCCACCCCTTGTAGTCGGACTCCCTCGCCTGGTGGTCTCATCCTCAGCACCTGCTCTCCGGCATGTCCTTTCGGCATCCTCCTCCGCAAGTGTCAATCTCCACCGATACATCCCTCTGGGGCTGGGGAGCTCAGTGTGGAATCCTTTTGGTACAAAGGACCTGGTCTCGTCGCGAGGCCACCCTTCATATCAATGTTTTGGAGCTGCGTGCAGTTCATCTCACTCTCCGGTCGTTCCTCCCCGTGCTTCGAGGCCGGGTTGTTAGGGTTGCCTCCGACAACACCACCACTGTTTACTACATAAACAAGCAGGGCGGCACTGCCTCCCTTTGTCTTTGCCAGTCAGCCATCGATCTCTGGTGATGCTGCCTCCACAATTCCATCACGCTTTCCACGATGCACATCCCAGGCGTTCAAAACATTGATGCTGATTAGTTGAGCCGCTCCCGCTCTTCGGACAATGAATGGTCCATCCACCTTCGATACCTGAAACCTATCTTTCTCGAGTTTGGTCACCCTGCCGTTGAAGGCTTTGCAACTGCAGACAATGCCCAGTGTCGCCTCTTTTTCAGCCGCAGTCCACCATCCGCTCACTCACCGGGAGATGCCTTTCTCCACACCTGGAAGGGAACCCTACTCTACTTCTTCCCTCCATTCCCCTTGATCTCCCGGTGTCACGGCAGGGCCTGGGGGCATGATGCAAGCTTGTTCAGAAGATTGTGGCTGATGCCACCCAGCTGAGCTATGAGCAGGAGCAGGAGACAGAGCTGCTAGAGGGGTGAGTGTTTTTTTACTTGCTTTCAGATGAGTATTCAGTATTTAAGAAAGCACCTTGCCAGAGGCATGAGCCTCTGGCATGAGCCGAAGCCTAGGGACTCTTAGACTAGGGGCTCTCTAAGAAGCCCAAGAAGAGCCAGAAAGCCAAGGCCCCAGGCTCTTTGTCTTCCCCGTAAAGTAATTTGACTCAGACAAGAAAAACCACATAAATCCAAAAGGTTTTAAAAGGGGGATTATGTTTACTTATTTTAAAAGAATTATGAAGCCAGAATGCCAGCAGGGGGTTGGGGGTTATCCAGTGTTTTGTACAGAGTGTCACATGTATGACTATCTGCCCACTGGACAGAAGTCTTGGGTGTGTGCTCGGTGCAAGGAGCTCCTGGTTCTCAGGAAACATGTTTGCTCCCTTGAGGCCAAGGTGGCTGACCTGGAAAAGCAGAGACAGTCAGTTAGGTGCACAGAAAAGACTCTCGGGGACTTGATAGATATGTCCCACTCTGGATCTGGCAGCCCCGCCGCTGTCAGGGAGCATGAGGGTCAAGGAGAAACAGGGCACCGTGCTGAGGATAAGGGGAATGTGCCCTCAGAAGGGACCTCTTCCCCAGCTGGTGAACGGGTATCCTTTCATGCCAAGGAACCATCCCTGGGTAGGGTGGGAGCTCTTGGTAGTTGGTGATTCGATCCTTAGGCAGGTAGACAGCTGGGTGGCGAACCCGCGTACTGACCATATGGTGACTTGCCTGCCTGGTGCGAAGGTAGCGGACATTACGTGTGTTTTAGATAGGCTGGTAGATAGTGCTGGGGAGGAGCCAGTGGTCGTGGTGCATGTCGGCACCAACGATGTGGGGAAATGCAGTCGTGAGGTCCTGGAGGAGAAATTTAGGATGCTGGGCAGGAAACTTAGGTCCAGGACCTCCAAGGTAGCCTTCTCAGAAGTGCTACCTGTTCCACGCGCAGGGCCGGAGAGACAGGCACAGATCAGGAGTCTCAATGCGTGGATGAGACGATGGTGTAGGGGGGAAGGGTTCAGGTTTGTTAGGCACTGGGATTCTTTTTGGAACAAGAGGGAGCTGTACAGGCGAGACGGTCTCCACTTGTCCCGAGAAGGAACCAGGCTGCTGGCACTTAAAATCAAAAAGGTGGCAGAGCAGCTTTTAAACTGAATATTGGGGGAAAGCCGACAGGAGATGAAAAGTCTCTGGTTCGGGTTGGCTCATCTCAGAGAGATGAGGGGGTACCTGTTGCTTTTCTACAGGGAGGTGGATTGAAATTGTCCACAGAGGCCATGGCTGGTGACATGGACTGCCGGACAACGACTCGAGATAGCAAGAGGAAGGATGCAGGCTTAACTTGTAAGGGAAATTACAGCTGTTTCTATACAAATGCTCGAAGTGTCCGAGGTAAAATCGGGGAGTTGGAGTGCTTGGTGAGGGAGGGAAAAATAGACATTGTGGGTATTTCAGAAACTTGGTGGGATGAGGAAAATCAGTGGGACACAGTGATTCCCGGTTATATATTATATCGGAAGGATAGGGGGGGAAGGGTTGGAGGTGGGGTAGCTCTGTATGTCAGAGAGGGTATAAAGTCTAGAAAGATTGAGAGGCTAAGTGAATTGGATTCGCTTCTGGAAGTTCTATGGGTTGAAATAGGGGGGCCAAAAGGAAACTTAACACTGGGAGTTTGTTATCGCCTCTGTGACAGAGTGTTGGACTGGATGGGCCTTTTACGTTCTCTGTGACAGAGTGTTGGACTGGATGGCCTCTTACGTTCTTACCCTTGTCTCTCCAACCGGCTTCTTCCGATTGACGGCTTGGAAGATCCTGCATTAGACTTCTCACCAAAGTCCTTCTAAATGCCAGGAAACCCTCTACCCGTGCCACTTACTGCCTGAAGTGGAAAGGGTTTCAGTCATATGCCTCTGATCACTCCTTCGATCCCGTCCAGTCGTCTCTCCATGAGATTTTTTCCTATGTTGTCTCATTAAAAAATAATGGCCTTGCATACCCGTTGTTGAAAGTCCATTTCCATCTCCGCCTACCATCCTTTGATACAGGGATCCACAGTTTTTTCCCACCGTCTTACAAAGTCGTTCCTCAAAGGTCTCCTCCGGCTCTGTCCCCCTAGTAAGCCTTTGGTGCCTTCGTGGAGTCTCTCTCTCGTTCTCACTCAACTTATGTCCAAGCCATTCGAGCCCATGGCTACGGTCGATATCAGGTTGCTCTCCGGGAAGACAGCCTTCCTTGTAGCGATTACTACTGCTCACAGAGTAGGGGAACTAGCTGCCTTTCGGGCTGATCCCCCCTATACAATTTTTCATAGGAAGAAAGTTGTCCTTAGACCAGATCCTTCTTTCCTGTCTAAAGTCGTTTCTGCCTTTCACCTGTCCCAGTCGTCTGTTTTACCCTCTTTCTTTCCAACTCCGACTGATGCACCTCAGAGAGCCCTCCACTGCCTCGATGTGTGCAGAGTGCTGTGTTTTTATTTACATATGACTCAGCCTATACATAAATCTCCCCAGCCGTTCCTTGCTTATGGCCCCCTTCATGTGGGGGAGCCAATTTCTTCTCAACGCTTGTCTAAGTGGGTGACTTCCACCATAGCCCTTTGCTATGAGCTTGCACGTCAACCCGTTCCTACCTGTGTAACTGCCCATTCCACACGGGCGGTATCGACATCCACCGCTTTCCTGGGTGGTGTTCCGTTGGAGGACATCTGTGCAGCAGCTATGTGGTCCTCGGCATCGACCTTCGTGACCCACTATGCACTCGACGTCCGAGCTCAATGGGATGTTGCATTCGGCCAGTCAGTGCTGTGGTCTCTCTTCGCTTTACCCTGCTGCGTCTCCAGGTAGGACCCGTGGGTGTTTTTTCTCACTGCTGATGCTGTGTCTTAACCAGTATTCTTTGTGTCTTTTGCAGCTGCCAGCTCCCTCCTCCAACTGGTTCAGCTCTTGTAATCACCCATGTGTGGGACTGCACAGAGACCATGACGAAGATAAACAGGTTGCTTACCTGTAACTGATGATCTTCGAGTGGTCATCTCTGCAGTACCACAATCCCACCTAGCCTTCCCCACTGCTGGCATCTCCTATTCACCTTTCTTTAGCTTGATGGGACTTACATGTAGCGGTTGAAGGAACTGAGTGGGAGGCGGCTCTCTCCCCCGCTCCAGGCATGTGCAGTACGTGCCTGGTCCTCAGGGCGGGAAGAGAGCCCGTCAAAAGCTTTCTGAGGCAAAGCTCTAGATGTTTCTCTGGTCGAGGTTGTGTGCAGGCGCCCAACCCATGTGTGGTACTGCACAGATGACCTCTCGAAGATCATCAGTTACAGGTAAGCAACCTGTTTTTATGGTTTTAATATAATTAAGCAGTGTAGCAGGCACTGTGATTTACTGAATATTTTCACACTCCTGTCCTTTCATTCTTCCCCTATGTCATCAACATTGTTGATATTCTGATTTTCCTGAAGCCACTACTTTATCCTGTGTTCTGTGTCTGAACCAATTTTCATTTCAACCACTAAGAAATAAAATTATTATATAAAAATAAAGAGATTAAGTTTGAGTTTATTTCCTATCCAAGGCATTTGTAGTAAGACAGAAGCTTTCTTGATGCTTTGTCTTTACAAAATCTCAAATATTTATATTTAACCTGTCACGAAAGACCTTCTATAAAGCATTGCTTCCTCCAAAACATTCCAGTACTTTGTTTGGTTTAATTTTGTGAGGACTCCAACTCCACACTTTGGACAAACACTTCACAATTTTATTTAAAAATGTATCTGGCAAACAGCCCTAAGGGGACAGTGGTGCAGTTGGCAGAGCAGAAGGAAGAACAAACTGGGCTCCTAAAGGAGCAGCTAGCACTAGCCCCCTCTGGTGTAGAGGTCTTCTGGGGAGAAAGGCCCTCCTCAGTAGTAAGTTAGGAACTAGGCATAGCCAAGAGGAGGCAGATAAGAGGCCACAGCAGGAACAAGTCAGTTAAAGGAAGGTTTACCCATTCTCACTGGCTTCTTGCTAAGAACCAGTGAACTGGTGGTTTGAAACATATGAATTGTTGGTTAGTTGAAGCAAATCAAACAGAAGAAAAAGCCAGGCGCAGTAAAGTTGTAGACAGGAAAGCAGTGAAAAGACTGGAAGACAGCAGAAGAACTGTGTGATGAAAAGAAGCCTGTGGTCTAGTGATCAGATGGGGGGGAGAGAACCTGGATTAAGATGAGGAAGCAATGGAGATTTCCAGGAGCACTGTCTTGGTAATGTAGTTCAATGTCTTCATAGAGCAGTTCTGACCTGGGAGAAATCATCAGCATCAGAAGTTGTGTCTGTGTTCAGTATCCAGAACAGCCAAGTGTCTGTCTTATGCCTAATAAAATATTGTTGCCCTATATAATTTTGTTCTACTGGTAAGCGTGTATGGTGTTGGGAGAATGTAAGAGATAATAACATTATTAATGAACAAAACATAATACAAATTATGCTTTGTACCTCTAATTGAGGGAACTAAGAGTCTATAGACCATAAATTTTCAATATCAAAAATTAGAATAAAGCTGCCCGTCAAGGAACCTGAGATACCTACTCTTATTTTAGATGATATATTACTATAGAGTTCCCTTATAAGATGCATAAGATGTATCAGGCTGGGTGCTGGATCACTCTAGACTGATTGTCTTGGGTGATTTCAACGTCCATGCCGAGGATGCGACCTCCAGCCGGGCTACGGACCTAGTGTCATCTATGGTGGTGCTGGGGCGCTTGCAATTTGTATCGGTCCCCACGCATCGGGCCAGTCACATGCTCGACCTGATCTTTGCGGCGGGGGTGAAGGTGGACTGGATCACTGCTGGGGCAGTGCCATGATCGGACCACGTGACCTTGAAGGCCCATCTGAATGTACCACCCCGGCCCTATGAGGGCGGTGAGCAGATTTATGCTCGCCCGCGGAGTTAAATGGACCCATTGTGGCTCCAGATGGCGATGCGGGATTGAAGCCCCCCCTGGCAGCTTGTTGGAGGAGTTAGTGGAGGACTGGCATACTCAGCTCTCCACAGCCATCGATGAGATCGCTCCCAGGCTTCCTCTCTGCACTTGCTCTAGGCACGCTCCCTGGTATACCCAGGAATTGCAGCAGCTGAAATGACTAGAGAGACGGTGGCATTGTGCTCGCAATGAGGCGTCAACAGCATCTTATAGGATGCTTGTGAGAGGCTATGAGATGGCAGTTAAGTCTGCTAAGAAAGATTTCTATGCGGCCTCAATTGGATCTGCTAGCTCACGCCTGGCCCAATTATTCAGCACGATTCGGTTGCTGACAGACCTGCCTCAGGGCAGGCGAAACGATAGGGAATTGGAGATTGGTTGTGAGGCTTTTGCAAGCTATTTTGCAGATAAAGTATTGGCACTCCACTGCGACCTCCCCACCACAATTGAGACAGTGAGGGAACTCGAGGCCCCTTGCGCGCCTTTGGTTCTGGGTTTAGAATGTTTTAGCCCACTCAGCCTAGATGAAGTTGACAGATTGCTCGTATCTGTGCGCCCAACCACATGTGACCTTGATCCATGCCCCTCCTGGCTTATTAAAGCGAGTCACGAGGGGTTTCGAGGTGCTCTGCAAGAGATTATTAACAAATCCCTCTCAGAGGAATGGTTCCCCAGAGCACTCGAGGCGATGGTCCGCCCCCTCTTTAAAAAGCCATCTTTGAACCCGACCGAATTGGCCAACTATCGGCTGGTGTCCAATTTGCCCCATTTGGGCAAATTTATAGAAAGGGCGGTGGCGTTACAGCTACAGGGCTTTCTGGAGGGTGCTTCGGTCCTAAATCCCTTCCAGTCTGGCTTTCGCCCGGGTCACGGGACGGAGATGGCATTGGTCGCCCTGACTGATGACCTCTGTAGGCATCTGGATCGAGGTGCTGTGGCGGCATTGCTGTTGTTAGATCTGTCGGCCGTGTTCGATACGGTCGACCATCAGCTGCTGGCCCACCACCTCAACAACATGGGGATTCAGGGGCTTGCCCTTCAATGGTTTGCCTCGTTTCTGCAAGGTCGAGGACAAAGGGTGGCGATAGGGGATCAGAGAGGCACCCTCTCGAGTGCAGAGTGCCTCAGGGGGCAGTGCTGTCCCCGATGTTAGTTAACATCTATATGCGCCCCCTTGCCCAGACTGCCCGGAGTTTTGGGCTTGAGTGTCATCAGTATGTGGATGACACCCAGCTCTATCTGATGCTGGGTGGCCAGTCGAACTGCAACCCAGATGACCTTCATCGGGCATTGCAAGCTGTGGCTGGTTGGCTCAGACTGTTGGTTGAAATTAAACCCGGTGAAGACGGAGGTCCTGGGCCTAGGTCAGTTCCGTTCGGGGCTCCCTCTCCCGGCCTTCGATGGGGCACCTTTGATGCCGGTGTCGAAGGTTAGGAGTCTGGGAGTGCTTCTGGACTCCTCTTTATCGATGGAGGCCCAGGTGGCAGCCACTGCCAAATCAGCCTCTTACTATCTTCGGCTGGCACGGCAGTTGGTTCCTTTCCCTGACCATGAGGACTTGACCACAGTGATCCATGTGACGGTCACCTCGAGGCTGGACTACTGTAACGCTCTCTACATGGGGCTGCCTCTGTCGCAAATCCAGAAGCTGCAGCTAGTGCAGAATGTGGCAGTCAGGCTGCTGATGGGTCTCACTAGACAGGACCACATCCAGCCGGTGCTGAAGGCGCTGCACTGGCTGCCTATAGTGTACTGGATTCGCTTCAAAGTGCTGGTTCTTACCTATAAAGCCCTTGATGGCCAGGGTCCAGCATACCTAAGAGACCGCCTTTCCCCATATGTTCCCCCAAGATCACTACGGTCAGGGGCGCAACACCTATTGGTTGTTCCAGGCCCCAAGGACATCTAGTTGGCTGCATCCAGGGCCAGGGCTTTTTCCACGGCAGCTCCTGTCTGGTGGAACGATCTCCCAGGAGAGATCCGGGCCCTGCGGGACCTTGTGCAGTTCTGCAGGGCTTGCAAGACGGAGCTCTTCCGGCAGGCTTTTGCATAGGAGCCACCACTACTGTACTACCACCAAGCTGCCATCTCTGATGGTGGAGTCGATCTGGATGTGAGCTGGCCCTGGGAAGATGACCAGATGACCTGAAGAACTGGTCACAAAAGGACAACAGTAGTATTATCCGGAACTTATACTGATGGGTTAGGCTGGTCAACGGAACCCCATCTTGGACCGATAAGAACCAATATCATGAGCACCGGCACTTTGTTGTAATGGATTGTTTTATTATGTTTTTAGCTGTTCAATTCTGGCATGTGCCTCTTTTGTTAGCCACCCTGAGCCCGTTTGGGGAAGGCGGGATATAAATTTAATAAATAAATAAATAAACCTAGTACTATAAAAACTATGAAGTTGGTGAGTTGAAAACAGTTCTGAAAATTGTATTCCAGCATAATGATAATTGTATCCTCAGACTATCTGTCCAAAAGGCTTGCCTGCAGGATAACCTGACTGTTAGAACAGTCAGGGGAGCCACGCAAGCCAGCTCCTATTCTAGCATTGAACATGAGAACATGTTCAAGAGAATAAGAGAACATGAGAATAAGGATACTGAAAATCCAGAGCTTCCAGGGTAACAAAAACTTTTTTCCAGTCACTGTCTGGGCTCCGTGAGTTAGAAATTTGGGGGGGGGGGAGAGTAAACGTTGAGGAGAGAGCCAACCTGGGCTCCACATATCCTCAGAAATGGAATTAGATCCTGAGGTTCACTTTTCAAAACCTGGATTTCAGCTGATAAATCAAACAAGACCAGAATTGCCGAGCCCCCGCTACCACAGCCCTTGCTGCTGAATTTAATTGCGGGGACAACATATGGGCAGAACCCATTAAGAAATAAAGAATCCAGTTCCAGGACCCATGTTTTCTGAAGGCATAAAATGTTAAATTTCTGTAAGAATTTAGGAAAAGCCAAGTCATTAAATTTATTACCCCAACCCATGATATTCCATTAAAGAATTTTTAACTGTCAATCTGCATGCTCGACTAGATCCATGATCTTATTGGTATCTAAAAATAACACAGCCATTATTGGGAACTGTAACAGGAAATTTAGAAGAGGAGTTTTGTACTGAGCACTCCATTGGAGGACCATACTCATGGTCCTCTAAATATCAGTTAAAGGGCTCTACATCTGAGGGCTTAAGAATTTTTGGAAGGTGCTGGATCAAGATGCATATCCATGTTAATCTGTCTTTAGCAGCAGAAAAGAGCAAGAATCCTGTATCTAAAGAAGTGAGCAGTGACTCATGAAAGCTCATACCCTGCCACACATTTTGTTAGTTTTAAGGTGCTATTGGACTCTTGCTCTTTTCTGCTGGAAGGTGCTGAATAGCTACTTTAGCGTGGAAACCAGACTCTTCCCTGGCAGATTGTGTTACATTTGATTTGGATTCATTAGGATGATTTTGTGAATATTGGCAGTCAGAAAAAACCCTGACCAGGCTTTGTATCTGTCGGAATTGCTGGGGGCAGAAGAATGGAAGAAAAAGAGGTTTCCTTGGCCGTCAGCTCCAAAAGTGTTGCCCTCAGTTGTGCCAGTCTATCGGTGATAGCCAGTTACTCAGAGTCAGGGAGAGCTTTAAAAGAGTGAATTAGATCTTCCTCAACAGAATGGAAAGTGTTAAGTCGTGCGCTTAACAAAGAAGTCGGAGAGTGATTCAGCAAGAATGCGGTTTATTCTTCAGCTCTGTTACTTCTCCGAACACGGTACAACGATCGCCAGCCAGAACCCATCATTCGAACCAGAGGACAAGCACTGGCTGCTCTGTATTTAAACATTCCCGGCTAATGTAGCCACACCCACTGTACAATAAGCAACCTATGAGGTTGAAGCAATAAGGACCAATCACAAGCGATCCCGCTCTGCACGGTGATTGGCAAACATATTCTGGGCTAGGGTTCCTATTGGTTACATTAGGATCCTAGCCCAGGGCGAAGCTTAACATGGCATCTCAATGGCACATTTCACAAGGCAGTTATATACACACTTCAATACATAACAAATCCCTCCCCCCTAAGCAAAAACACTATGTACAATCATAATCGCTTAGGTACATTGGCGCTCTGCGCGATCTCTGAGACCTGCGTAGCTGTACAGGTTCAGGGCACCTTTCATTCTGGGGAGCATTGTACGACTCTGGGACCTCAGAGTCAGGAGCACTTCCATCACTAGTAATGGGTCTTTGAGTAGGGGTCTGCCCTGGCTCGCGGACAGTACTGGGGCCCTCGGGCACCTCAGAACTCACCTCCGGAAGAGGTTGTGGAAGGTCCTCAGAATCAGGTAGCTCGGCAGGTTGCGAGGTGGGGCGGCCAGTCGCCCACCGCTGCCTCAACTGGTCCACATGTCGCCTCCATTTGCGCCCGTCCGCAAGCTGGACTAAATACATGCGGGAACCCACTACCTCAGTTACAGTGGCTGGAAGCCACGAATGTCCCCCAGCATAGTTCTTGGCGAACACAGTATCTCCGCACTCGTATGTGCGGACCTTATTGGGAACACTCTGCTGCTGGGGCCTCAAGTCGTTGAGGTCTGGATGCAGCCTATCCAGCAAAGACGCTAGGCGTCGCCCCATCAATAGTTCGGCCGGGCTGCGGCCTGTGGCAGAGCACGGCGTTACGTGTTGCCGTAGAAGGAATGACGCTAGTTTCACTCCCCAATCCCCGGATGTTAGCTTGGCAAGCGCATCCTTGGTCGTGCGGACCATTCGCTCTGCCTGCCCGTTCGATGCTGGGTGGAACGGGGCAGACGTAATTTGCCTGATGCCATTGTTAGCCAGGAATTGAGCAAACTCTTGCGACACGAACTGAGCGCCGTTATCGCTTACCAGGACATCAGGCAACCCATGCGTGGCAATTAAGCGGCGCAACACATTTATAACAGCAGTGGAAGTGGTGGTAGACATTGGCGCCACTTCCAACCATTTCGAAAAAGAGTCCACCACAATCAAAAACATTTGACCCTGTACTGGGCCCGCCAAATCTATGTGCAGCCTCGACCAAGGCTTTCCCGCCGATTCCCATTTCTGTGGGAAGGCGGTTGGCGGTTCGGGTCTCGCCTGCTGGCATGGCGTACACCCCCGTACCCACTCTTCAATGTCAGCATCCATCCCAGGCCACCATACATATCCCCGGGCCAGAGCCTTCATATGCACCATGCCGGGATGGCCCTCGTGTAGTGATTTCAGCACTTTTTCGCGCCAGCGTTGCGGTACAATCACTCTGTTCCCCCACAGCAAACAGCCCTTTGATACCGACATTTCGCTTTCCCGCGTTTTGTACGGTTTGAACTCCGGCTCCAACGTTCCTGCCGGCCACCCCCTCCACACCCAGTTAATAACACGACTGAGCACAGAGTCTTTTGCTGTCGCAGCAGCAATGTCCTTAGCAGACACAGGTGCCTCCGGCAGTTCCTCGATAGCTAGAATGGAGCAAGTAGGAGCAGGGTCCAAGTCCTGGCCGGGCAGAGGGCAGCGGCTGAGCGCATCAGCGTGTCCAATGGCCTTACCCGGCCTGTGCTCCAGGTCGAACTCGTAGGCTGAGAGGAACAAAGCCCACCGCAACATGCGTGCGGACATAACATCAGGGAGTTGCCGGTCCTGGGCAAAAATCCCTAGCAGGGGCTTGTGGTCTGTCACCAGTATGAATCTCCGTCCAAACAAAAAGTCATGAAACTTCTTAACAGCGGAAACTAGCGCCAAAGCCTCTTTGTCAATCTGCGCGTAGTTTCTTTCCGCTGCTGTTAGCGACTTGGAATAAAAGGCGATAGGGGCTTCCCGCCCGTCGGGCATTACGTGGCTCAGCACAGCTCCCACCCCAAATGGGGACGCATCAGCAGCTAACACAAGCAGTTTGTCCTCATCATAATGTGTTAACACTGCATCAGACGACAACAATTTTTTCACCCCATCGAATGCCCGCTCATGCTCTGGACCCCACCTCCATTTTGTGTCTTTATGCAGCAGGTTGTGCAATGGGGCCGCAATCGACGCCTTGTGGGGCAAGAAGGCGTGATAAAAATTAAGGAGTCCTAGGAAGGACTGTAACTCCTTCTTCCCTTGTGGCCGTGGGGCATTCTGGATTGCGGAGACCTTATCGTTAGTAGGATGGACCCCAAACTCATCCACCCGGAACCCCAAGAACTCCACACTCGGGACTCCCACCAGGCACTTCGACTTTTTTACCTTCAGGCCCGCATCAGAAAAACGTTTGAGCACCTCCCGCACTCGGCACAGCAGCTCGTCATCAGATTTGCCCGCTATTAAGACATCGTCAAAATAGGGCACCGTGCCCGGCACCCCCCTCAACAACCCCTCCATGAGGCTCTGAAAAATCCCCGGCGCAACATTCACTCCGAATTGGAGTCGATTTACTCTAAACGCCCCCCTATGCGTTACGATGGTCTGGGCGTCAGCCGCCTCTTTGGTCACGGGGAGTTGTTGGTACGCTTGGGCCAGGTCGAGTTTGGCGAATACCTTCCCTCCTCCCAGTGATGCCAGTACGTGGCTAATGACTGGTACAGGGTACGAATGCTGCTGCAAGGCTTTGTTAATCGTGCACTTGTAGTCAGCGCAAATTCGTATTGACCCATCGGGTTTAATTGGAGTAACAATGGGGGTTTCCCATTTACTACAAGGAACTGGTTCCAACACCCCTTGTTCAAGTAGCTTATCGAGTTCAGCCTCGATCTTTGCCTTGAACGGAATGGGCACTTTCCTGTATTTTAGGCGTATAGGGCGTATAGCAGGATCCAACTCAAAAGACACTGGGGGACCATTATACTTTCCCAATCCGCCCCCAAACACTTCAGGAAATTCAGCATATAATACAGCCCATTTATTTTCCACAACGTTATTAACTCCCACAACAGCAATACCCAGAGGCTCAAACCAGTCCAACCCGAGCAGGTTGGTACGGTTTCCCTCAGCGATCAAACATGAAAGCACAGCACCTTTCCCTTTGAAATTAACTGTGAACGTATCCCTCCCCGCCAGAGGGATTCGATTTCCCTGAAAATCGGACAATCGGATGTCCGCAGCTCGCAACCTCCGCCGACTTCGTGTTGGGAACAGCTTGTGCCACGTCTGCGTAGACAAAACGGTTACCGCCGACCCGGAATCCACTTCCATCTCACACGGTGCGCCGTCGAGATGGAGAATGACGTGGATCTTTTTTCGGCTCTCGGTGCTTAGGACGGTGGCTGTGGCTTCTGACGACAGGCTCCCTGTCATCTGGCGGGTGTCTTCTTTCGGTGCGGCTCGGGGACGTTGGTGCCGGCGGGGAGATGAAGCTGGTGAAGACTTGTTTGCGGCTCTGCATACCCGGGCAACATGCCCCCGCTTTCCGCACTTCCGGCAGTCGAGGTCTCTCGCCCAGCAACGCTCGCGCCGATGTTTCCCGCCGCAACCGTCGCATGCTGTACACTCGGCAGGCTTCCGTTGGGTCCGCTTGGACGTTCCCGCCTTCACTTTGCAGACGTCATCATCGGAGTCGCTGCTTGCGTCGTTAGCCCTCTGCTGGTGGACGCGTTGATCAGCTGTGGCGACCCGTTGTCTCACTTCCCTGGTTGACCTGTCAGCAGCTTCCGCGGCGACAGCCTCGGCATAGGCGATGGCCCACGTTAGTGTAGTTCTTGCGAACAAGCGTTGCTGCAGTCGCTCGTCTCTCAGACCACAAACGAGGCGATCTCGGAGGGCCTCCTCCACATTCGCGAAGTTGCAAGGCCGTGCTGCCTTGCGAAGAGCTGCAACGTACTCAGCTATGGACTCATTTGCGTTCTGGCCCCGCTTGTAAAAAGCGTGCCTGCAGGCGATTTCCGACGGCTGTGGAGAGAAATGTGATTTCAGCTTGTCTGTCAAGCTTTCAAAGGATACGGTTTTGAGGTCATCTGGTGCCACCAGTGACCGGGCGATGTCAAAAACGCTCTTTCCACACGAGCTGAGTAGAGTCGCCCTCTTCTTCTCCTCCGTCGTGATGTCATTCGCCTCCAGATGGAACTCAAACCTTGTGAGGTAAGAGTCCCAGTCTTCAGTAGTCGGGTCGAAGCATTCGAACTTCTGGCTGCTCGCGGCCATCGTTATGCGCACAGGCGGGGCCACCAGAGCGGGTGGAGCCTGTGGCTGGCCGGCCTCGGCGATTTCCTCGTTGTCCGACATGGGGTCTGCTCTAGCGGGGCTGCCTACCCGCACTAGGATCCCATCCTCGTCGCCAATGTTAAGTCGTGCGCTTAACAAAGAAGTCGGAGAGTGATTCAGCAAGAATGCGGTTTATTCTTCAGCTCTGTTACTTCTCCGAACACGGTACAACGATCGCCAGCCAGAACCCATCATTCGAACCAGAGGACAAGCACTGGCTGCTCTGTATTTAAACATTCCCGGCTAATGTAGCCACACCCACTGTACAATAAGCAACCTATGAGGTTGAAGCAATAAGGACCAATCACAAGCGATCCCGCTCTGCACGGTGATTGGCAAACATATTCTGGGCTAGGGTTCCTATTGGTTACATTAGGATCCTAGCCCAGGGCGAAGCTTAACATGGCATCTCAATGGCACATTTCACAAGGCAGTTATATACACACTTCAATACATAACAGAAAGATATAGGGGTCCCTAGTTGGGTTTGTGAAAGAACAGCTGGGCAATCTTCCCAGTTGATTAAATCTTGTCTAGCTTTCCCTTCGAATTCTTAGGAGAGGGATTGTCAACCCTATCAATTCTTTAAGCAAAAAGAGTTGTACACAAGGTGGTGTTAAAAACCTTTTCCTCTGAAAAATCTGAGAGGTACATACTGAGCATTCAAAGGTTAGCAAAAACCTACTTAGACAAGAGGCGCTGTAAAGAGGTATAATTTCTTTTAAGTCAGACATTTTAAAATTAGGTCTCAGCAATGACCTCAGGTACTTCCCTACTCTAATTTTAGAGTACCACAATATAGTAGGCCCAAAGAATGAGTAAATATATAAACAGACTTGGGGGGGGGGTATTGTTTGTATTGGGGCAGTGTGTGTGTACCTGGAAGTCATGGCAACCTCTGGGGACTGACCCTTACGGGGGGCCTGGAGAATATTCAGAAAGGTGGCTGAATAAAGTCTGCCCCTGCCTCCCACCTCTGTTGAAAACAGCTGCTGGGAGCTCTCTCCTGGACAAGAGCTGTTTTTAGACATCCCTTGGGAGACCTTAGTATGTTTAGTATTTGGGTCAGACAAGTCCTGAAGAAAAGAGCTTAAAACAAAGCTTGATGCCTTGAAAGTTGAAATAAGACAATCTAATTTTGACAGCACTAAGTTTAAGTGTTCAAAGATATACCTCATGGTTCTAGAGCACAGGAGGACAATTTCTGCCACTTTCTTGACTTCATAGCTGGCCTTCTCTGCTTCAGGTTTGTCTAAATAATTAGGATTCCTGCAAGTATCTATGTGACCAGTAGCCAGAGGCTTATCTGGAGGGGCTGTTACCATCAATGGCCTGCCTCTTTGTTCGGGGAAATTAGCTATGCGGCAGGAGAGGCCAGAGGGGTACAAGGGACTGCACACCAGTTTATGCCAATGTCCAGTACAATAGGAAGACTACAATTTGAAGAGTAAATAGTTTTTATTAAAGAATTTCCCTAATTACAAGCACACTAAGCATTCAAAAAGAGCAAGGAATACAGAACTAAGAAGGCAGAGGTGATTGATAGTGAATAGAGGGGTCAGTTACGGGGTGATACGACCTGTCCAGACGTGCAGAATCCACAGAGAAGGGATTGTGGCCTGAACAAAAGTTTGGGGGTGAACTGCCAGTTGGTATCAGGGTAGAGGCACACCCAAAGGTGTCTCAGAGCGGCTTACAAACCCTTTCCCCTTCCCCTCCCCTCAACAGACACCCTGTGAGGTGGGTGGGGCTGAGAGAGCTCTTGACAGAAACTGCTCTTTTTCAAGAACAGCTCTGACAGAACAGCTTGCCCAAGGTCATCCAGCAGGTGCAAGTGGAGGAGTGGGGAACCAAACCTGGTTCTCCCAGATTAGAGTCCGTACACTTAACCACTACAACAAACTGGCTAGAAATGTTGCACATTTAGCGTTTATACTTCGATGCATCATGGAAGATCTTAGAACGTTTGCCTAAGCCTGTAATATCTTTTACTCCAAAAAGCAGACATTAGTCATTTTCATTCTGCCCCCGCCCCCTATTTTTAACCAGTGAAGCACACATATGAAGCTGCCTTATACTGAATTATATTATTATTATTATTTTGCCCTCCCCGCAAGCGGGCTCAGGGCAGGTCACAACAGTTAAAATAAAAAATATAGTCATAAATCCAAATACAAGTACAAATTCATACAAAGTTAAAATTCCTGAAAACAGCAACAAATGGCAGCTCTTTCAGCATGCCTAACCATGCTTTAAATTTCAGTTTCTATCTGATATATCCTGCATAATTTTTATCGTTGATAGGGGGTGCAGTTATGGGGACTCCAGTGGCCTGAAAGCATTTACATGGGCCAGTAGATTTATTATTTCCCCCTCCCTCTAAGCAAAGCAAAATTAATTGGTCCAGGTAATCTTTTGTTTTCACCTGGGGCAAGCCCCTCAAGACCTTCCGTTGGTCAGTATTGTTCTCTAATGCCTATATTCATCCACGCACATGGCCTCAGAGGGTGTGCTTTTTACTGTGTGGATCACATCGGCTGGTTTTAAAAGAAATGGGTGTGCCACAACATCTGACTGTTTTGATGCAGAACCTGTACCCTGGACAAGAGGCTACTGTTAGAACAGAATGTGAAAAGCAATGGTTTCCAATTGGCAAAGGTGTCAAACAACAATGCATTTTATCTCCCCGTCTCTTCAATCTATATGCAGAACAAGTCATAAGGAAATCTGGGCTAATTTAATGAAGGTGGAATGAAAATTGGTGGAAGGAACATTAACAATTCGAAATATGCAGATGACATCACATTACTGGCAGGAAATAGTGAAGACTTGAAACGACTACTGATGAAGGTTAAAGCAGAAAGTGCCAAAGCTACCATACTATTTACAGCTGGACATCTAGTGCCAAAACTACCATACTATTTACTAGGGAATTACACAACTTTAAGATTGACAATGAAGAAATTGAAATTGTTAAAGACTTTCTAATCCTTGGCTCCATCATAAACCAAAAGAGAGAATGAAACCAAGAAATCAGGAGCCTGAGACTAGGAAGGACAGCCATGAAGGAACTAGAAAAGATTCTTAAGGGTATGGATGTGTCACTGGTAACCAAGGTCAAGATAATTCATACCATACTATTCCCATTACTACCATACTATTTCCATTACTATGCATGGTGGTGAAATCTGGACAATGAAGAAATGAAGAAAGCTGACTGGAAGAAAGTTGATTCATTTGAAATCTTGTTTTGGAGGAAAGTTTTAGAAATACCATGGATTATTTATTTAGTTAGTTATTTTCAATTTGTATCCCGCCTTGCCGGAGAACCGGTTCAAGGTGGCGAACAAACATTAAATACCATGGATTGCCAAAAAGTCAAATAAGTGGGTTTTAGATCAAATCAAGCCTGAACTCTCCCTAGAAGCTAAAATGACTAAACTGAGGCTATTGTACTTTGGCCATATTATGAGAAGACGAGAGTCACTGGAAAAGACAATAATGCTAGGGAAAATTGAAGGCAGCAGGAAAAGAAGACCCATCGTGAGATGGATTGACTCTATAAAGGAAGCCACAGCCTTCAGTTTGCAAGACCTAAGCAAGGCTGTTAAAGATAGGCCGTTTTGGAGGTCATTAATTCATAGGGTTCCCATAAATTGGAAAACACTTGATGGTACTTAACACACACACACACAGGGCCTAACTATAAACTGTATTCTTCCAGTGTCTACCCTGGTCTTTTTGATCAGACATGCATTCAGAATTCCATGCCCAGAATTTAATTCCAAGGCATGAAGTTATCTGATTTGGAGCGGCCCAACAGGAAGAGGCGGTGTAAGCCTCCTCTTGGCTCCAAGGAGAATGGGTAGATTGGCCATTAATGCCACCAAGGAAAGTCCGGGTGGGCCAGTGCCCTAAGAGGGCATTATAAAGTACAGAAACACCGGAATGTAAGTATAAATCCATCTTCTTGAATAAACCAATCAATTTGGAAACTTTTTAGAGGCCCATATGAATTTCTCCTGCATAGTAACCTGCTTAAATCCCCCAAGAAACTCTTTACATGATCAGTGAGCATAAAAAGGGTAGCTCTAAAGTTTTCACAAGTGAACCACTTTGGAACAAAATGGCTAAATTTTTGTTCTAATCTCTGTTTTGAAAAGTGTTTTCATTTTTATCTAGTTCTTGCTGGATTTGCCATGTATTATTCAGAGCATTATATGGGGTGATTGAAAGTAGATAATAAGGGTTTGCTAATTGTGGAGGTCAAGTGATCTCCGGTTTTCTTATTTACTAGAATGCAAACAAAACAAAATAAAAAAAACCCTCTATGTAACTCTACCAAAAGGGGAATACCGCCAACGAAGTCTGAAAACTTGTGTTGGGGGGGGATAGTGAAAGAATGTGGGTTTCTAATAACTTGCAATAACATGATTCAGATAGAACCTGACAATGAGCCAATATCTTCTAGATATTAATATCTGGAAGTTTAAATATTTTCTTCTTTGAAGCTACAAGATGGCAGCAGTTGGAATGCATTTTTTGTGTCTTAAACTCAGCCAGTTAAACAAGTTAGAACACAGATAAACAGTGATTCAGATGCTTGGTACAGATACACATAAATTCTTCTTGAAGGCACCGTTGTTAAAAAGAATGCTGAACACTATAACTGTTCATGAAAGCACTTCACTCCCAATGTCAGCTTCCTAGACTACACTAAGAATCTGCATTCAGCAATAAGGCAGATCTTTGGATGCTGTCATGCTTGCGCTTCTGTTCTATAATGTGACACAGTCCAGTATCCTCTGTCAGATTAGAAATGCAGACCATGGATTTTATTATTTTGTTTGTGGAACTAATGATTGCTTTCTACAAGAATACTATTTTCTGTGCTCCTTAAGAGAACTAGATACCTTTACTGCTAATGAGAACATATTGGGAAATATTAATCATGGATCTGGAGACTTAGCCTTGACTTAGGTGTACTGCTAAATCTCAATGTACTGCTCATGTACTGATGATATACAAGAACAGCAAACCATTAGATTCTGTAGCCTGGACTCTGCTTGCCTGTTGTGCATGACAGCACCCATGAGTAGGGTCAGTACATCCTTTTTTCAGGCAGTGGAAGATGGAATACACCACTGGAAGCTTTCATTTGAACACATTGTAGTCTTGAATGAATGGCCTAATAAGACCAAGACTTGTCACGTAGGAGGGGAGTTGATATACCAAAAGAAGAAAAAGAATATCTCCTTAGATATAATCCTGTTCTGGGGTGAACGTTCCACACATTCACACAGCATTTGACTCGCTGACCTGTCACTCCAATGGTGTACCAATCCACCCCCCAAATCTCCAGGTATTTCCCTAATCAGAGCTGGAAACTGTACTCTCTCCTCAGTGCCTGTTGCTAGGCAACCAAACTTGGTTCTGTGAGTAAAAGGCCATTTCCACACCTATGTTGGTCTTTGGGAGAAAACTCATTGGGCCAAGTCCTGATTGGGTTGCCAACTCCAGGTGGGAAATTCCTGGAGATTTGAAGGTTGGCGCCTGGAGGGGGTGAGGCTTGAAGAGGAGTGGGACCTTAGACAGGTACAATGCCATAGACTCCACCCTCCAAACCAGCCATTCCCTGATAGGGAAACATTGTTGCCAATCTCCAGGTGGGAGCTGGAGATAACTCAGAATTACAACTGCTCTCTAGGAGGTAGGGGGGAGGAGATGGAAAGATGAAGCCAGGGGACAGATCACGGTAGGTTGACAGTTGGCTGGGAGGGAGATAGGGTTGCCAACTCCAGGTTGGAAAATTCCTGGAGAGTTGAGGGGTGGAGCCTGGAGAGGGTGAGGTTTGAGGAGGGGTGGGACCTCAAACAGGTACAATGTCATAGACTTCACCCTCCAAACCAGCTATTCCCTCCCAGAGAACCACTGTTGCCACTCTCCAGGTGAGGGCTGGAGATCACTCAAAATTACAACTGCTCTTTCGGTAGCAGAGATCAGTTCCTCAGGAGAAAATGGTGGATTCTGTCATTATACCCTGCTGAGATTGCCACAGCAAATTGTCACTGAGTGCCCAAAGCTGGGGCACTCTCCCAGAGCCTCTTTCTAGAGCTCATTGTATTTATTTCCACAATGGGCCTTATTCCTAGTTGGAAAATAAAACAGAGAGAAACACTGTCCAGTGATTGTTCCTTTCTGCAGGATAGCTGGTATTGGGAAAGTATTTTTGTTGTCTATACAGTACCTGAGTATTCTGGTTTCTTTCATGCTAATCAATGTCTTTCTTCCCAAGGGGGACCCAAATGGCTTACATTATTCTCCTCTCCTCTGTTTTATCCTCACAACAACTCTATGAGGTGGTTAGGCTGGGAGCATGTAATGGGCCCAGCGAGGTCACCCAGCAAGCTTTGAAGGCAGAGTGGGGACTCAGACCTGGGTTTCCTAGGTCCTAGTCTGACATTTTAACCACTACATAAGCTTAGCTTCCATTGCAAATAGGGTGGGGGGGAAGGGTCTGGAGATAACCTGGGCCAGGATATTCCTTTTATTCTTGGCCCTGGAATTCCCATGATAATCCTGAATCTGGTAGCCAATTTTGAGATTCCTAGTTTAATTTTCTGATGAGTTATGCCTGCCACAAATAGACAGCCCGATGGGCATGCAGATCCTTTTATTCTCACAGATGCATGGTAACAGCCAGTGAAGTGACAGGTTTTGTTATGATATTTGGTTTGGAACAGGGTCATATGGGGAGGCAGGTGAAATCTTTGTCCAGGGGCCCATGGTGGCTCTTGGCAGCCCTGCACATACATCAGAGTTTAGAATATACCATGACATATAAATATTGTTTCATGAAGGCTTCAGACTTTCTCAAAGGCTATACACCATTCTTGGAATTCGTACATTTATCTTTATTTCATTAAGGCTACCCTAAACATTATTTGGGACCGATGTGTATGATAATAAAACAAAGCACCCATACTCAACTTGCATCAGTCTTCACCATGGCAGACTTTTAAAAGCTCATATTTAGCTCAAATATTAATTACTTTTAATATTGACTCCTGTCACCTAAAAGTTAGGATAATCTCTGCTTTCGATCCCCCCCAACCCTACCCAGTAAATTACCTTCTCCCATATGAACATTCTGGTCTATGAAACTTTTGTCAAAGACGCCGTTCCAGATGTCACCATCTGCAGAGTTTAGCTAAGTGGTGACGAGGGACAGAGGACTCTCTGTAGTGGTGCCCCAATTATTAATTAATCTTCCAAAATGTATTAGTTTGGCACCATCTCCCTTTTCAATGCCTGAAAAAATGTTTAATTTGTTTAAGCTTCTGGTTGATTCAATTCTTCCTTTTAACTTGGTGTCTCCTTTAACTATTTTCTGTATTGTTGTTTAAGTTGTTTTAGTATTTCTTGTTTAACTTTATTACAACCCTTGAGGCCTTTTATGCTTAAAAGGGAAGGTAACAATGTTTTAAATGATAACATTTTTGTTCACCTGAATTCTGTAACCTCTCTATATTAAATGGCTTTAGCCTTTACTCAGTTGAGTGCTAGATTATTCAGCTAAAGCATTAGTGGATTAACTGGCAAGGGTGATGTTAATCAGTGGAGCTGGGAATTAAGGATTTGTTTGTTTGGAGGCTGTTTTGGATCTTGGTAATTTATCAGAATAGATAACAACAATGTTATATGAACATAAGTAGAGTCTGCTGGATCAAACCAGTGATCTATCTAGTCCAGTATCCTGCTTCACAGAGTGGCCAACCACTTCCCCTAGAATAAAGGCCAAAGCCTTCCCCTGCTGCTGCCTCTCAGCACTGGCATTTCAAAGTTTTGTTACCTCTGGATTTAGAGGCTCCCTTCAGTCACAATGACTAGTAGACAGTGAAGGACATGATGGACATGAATTTGTCAAACCTCCTTTTAAAGCTATCTATTCTCATGACTATCACTACCTCCTCTGGTTGTGAATTCCATACTTTAATTACTTGTTGAGCAAAGAATTATTTCTTTTTGTCTGTTCTGAGTCTATTTCGCCACAAATTTCATTAGGTACCCCTGAGTTCTGGTATTATAAGAGAGGGAGAAAAAGTTCCGTCTAGCAACTTTTCCCAGCCTATGCATAAACCTCTAATGTCTTCCTTCAGTCATCTTTCAATCTCAGTCAGTTCAGACCCCTTCAGCATGTATTTAAAGCTAGGATGTTTTGTTCCAGAGTGCATTTCCTTACACTTACCTACACTGAACTTAATTTACCATATGGTTGCCCTCTCACCCAGTTTAGAGAGATCTTTGCGTAGCTCTTTACAATCTACCTTGGTTTTACCATTCTGAATAATCTGGTATCATGCAAACTTGGCTACTATACTGGTTAGCCTCACTTCCAAATCATTTACGAACAAATTAAAAAGCACCAGTCCCAAAACTGATCCTTGTGGGACCCCACTGTTCACTCTCCTCCATTGCAAGAACTGTAAATTTATTCCCACCCTCTGCTTCCTGCCACCTAACTAATTTCTAATCCATAAGAGGACCTGTCCTCTTATCTCATGATTGCTAAAGATAGTCAGGAGTCTCTGGTGAGGTACCTTATAAAAAGCCTTTTGGAAGTCCAAGTATATGATGTCTATTGGATTGCCATTAATCCAAATGCTTGTTCACTTTCTTAACTCCAAGAAGTTGGTGAGGTACATCTGCCATGTGCAGAAGCCCTGTTAATTGTCTTTCAGCATAATTTGTTCCTCAACATGCTTAATAATTCTCTCTTCGATAGGATTGCCAGGTCGTCTTTGCTCCCCGGCAGGGGGTGGGAGGGAGCTCTCCAGGAGTGGGGTGGGGGGTGGGACAACATCGGCATGTGCGACGTCCCCAGTGTGATGATGTCACATGGAAGTGATGTCATCACACTGGGGCCGTTGTGCTGGGTGTTGGGGTGGGGCTTCCCCCTACCGGCCAGCTGGCCACCAGCAGATTGGAACCCGCCAAATTGGGGGATCCGCTGCTCCCACCTGGGGGCTGGCAACCCTTCTCTTCAATAACAGTTTCAGCTAATTTATCTGGAACAGATTTTAAGCTAACTAGCCTGTAATTTTCTAGATCCCCTCTGTACCCCTTTTAAAAAATTGGGATAATATTTGCTATTTTCCAGTCATTTGGCTCAGAGGCTGATTTTAGCAATGTTACATATACCTGTTATCAGGGGTCATTTCGTAGAAAAAGAGGTGCAGGAGCTCATTAGCATAACTCATTAGTATAACTTGTTTGCATACGCCACACCCCCTGACATCACCGGAAGTGTATCAGACGGCAACATCCACTGCTCAGGCTCCACTGGACTATTTTGGATTGCTAGCTATTGGGGGGGTGGGGAGAACATGCAGATCTGTCCTGGCAGAGGAGAGAGAGCTTGTACCTGAATAAAACCTGGTCTTAAAAGTGCCACAGGACTGTTTTGGACTGGGGGACTGGGGGGGGGGCTCTGCAACTTACCTGGCTGATTCTTGCTCTCACTGAGGGCCGCTGGGAGCAGGGGGTGGGGCTTGTTGCATGTTCCCACCCCCTGGGCTCTTTACTGCCGGAGCTCCGCTCCTGTGCACTCCTGCAGGAAATGACCCCTGCCTGTTATTAGATCAACAATTTAAATGTAGTATTTCCTTTTGTTATATGGAAGTAAGTTTAAGGAAGCTAGAACAGACCACTTATTTTTAAATTCTGTGTGTTTCTCTCACAATGAACCATGTTATAGGCTGTAGTTGGAACTACAGTTACTGTTTTACTACAGTAACTGCAGTTACTGTTTTACTTAGACCTTGATCTGCTTGATTCCTGACTCTGAACCTGATGTGTACCACAAAAGTTAAGATAACTAACAGTTTAACAAACATAACCTATTGTTAGAGAGTGAGCTATTGAAATAAAAAGCAACTGTTAATTATTTAGAAAAAAATATATCAGTAACATTTTTACGCTGCCTCTGCAGGGAACCTGCCTGTGGCTGCTTACCAAAAAAAATCAAAACATTACAAGTTATTGATTGAAGTCCAATGACAGCATAAATACATAGACCACTGAGGAGCTTGAAAAAAAGTTTCCAGACTAAAAACACACAACCCCCCCTTAAAGTATCAACCCCTTAATTAAAAGCCTGGGTGAATAGAAACATTTTGGCCTGGTACTTACAAGACAGCAATGAAGGCATCAGGCAAGCCTTAAGGGGAAGGGCATTCCATAAGTCAGGTACCACTACTGAAAAAGTCCTATCTCTGGTTGCTACCTGCCTCACCTCTGAAGGTGGGGGTACTGACAGCAGAGGTTATGAGGCTGATCTTTACTGGCAGGCTGCACAATATGGGAGATAGTTGTGGTTAGAGTACTTTTTTTTGCCCCCCATAGGGGATTTTTATTTTATACATATACATACACACACACACACACGCTACAATACTACTAGATGGGGGAAAGGAATACTAATGCCCTAATTCTATACCTATCAGATATCGGGGTAAGGAATCTAATACAAATGTACCTAAAAAGATGGGGGAAAGGAAAACTATATCCCTAATACTCTAAAATCTAAAGGATATGGGTATGGGAAAAAACTAACTTTGTAACATGATCATAGTATTAAGGTGTTCAGCTATTACACCTAAGAATTCTCAGAATTAACATATACCAAAGGAAAACAGGAAAAAGAAAAAAGATAATAGTAATGAACTGCATTTTCAAACAAATGCTTGTTTCAGAGTCTTTTCTTCTTGCTTCTTTTGCTTCGTCGAAGTTTGGGAGCAGTTTCTCCCATTTCAGATTCCGATGTCTGGGTAGAACTGTTACTTGAGCTTATTGACTC
Source organism: Gekko japonicus (assembly GCF_001447785.1). Classification (NCBI taxonomy): domain Eukaryota; kingdom Metazoa; phylum Chordata; class Lepidosauria; order Squamata; family Gekkonidae; genus Gekko; species Gekko japonicus. Next base: position 280,961 of record NW_015168656.1, read on the forward strand.
CTGTGAGTAGGAGTCTTCATCATCATCATCTTCTTCCTCCTCAGTAGTTTTATTTTTCTTCTCTTTTTTCCTCTGTGCTGGACTGGACAATTGTTCCATAAATTTTTTGGCCTTAGGAACAGAGTCAATCTTATATCTTTTATCCTTGAATGTAAAATTTAATCCTTCAGGGAATGCCCATCTGTATTGTATCCCTTTTTTTTGTAAATAGAGTTCTTTATATGATCTCCTCCGTTTCCTGACTTCATAGGGAATTTCCTTTAAGATTTTTATCTCCACATCTTTGATTTTGAAGGGTTTCCCTTGCGTCAGTTTAAGCACCAGATCCCTGGTAGATCGTCTCATAAATTTTTTAAAAAACTTCCTCCGGGAATTTATTTTTCTTAATAAAATCTGGATACGTCCTGTATGCCCAGTCTATTTCCTTTATCATTTCATCTTTTTTGTAATCCAATAATGATACCAAGGCATCTGCCAAAAGTTCCTTTAAAACCTGATTCTTCTCTTCTGGTATCCTTTGGAAGTGTAGAACGTGCATAGATCTTTCCAGCTGGAGCTGAATTAATTGCGATTTATCAGAGGATTTTTCTTTCTCAGTTTCGTCTACTCTTTTGTTTATAAATTCAGTTTGTTTTTTCACCTTTTTCAGTGTTTTTTCAGTCGCTGAAGTCCTTTTGTCCATTGAAGTCAATTCGGCTGATACATTATCTAGCTTTAAGCTGAGGTCCATCCTCTGTTCCATTAGGGGCGCAAAGCATTTGCTAATAGAGTGGACATGTCCGAGTTTACTTCCTGGTTTGAAGAGGAGGGAGTTGTTGGGTGACTATTTCTGGTTTGCATTCTTTTCTCCGGCGGCACCCTCCGCCCTCTCCTAGCCATAATATCAACAAGAAGTAAGTTTCTCAAAACAAGATAAAAGTTATGCAGTTTCTTTCTGCTTTAACTCAATCTGCAGCTTATCAGTTCACTTAAATTCTCCAACAAATATAATTGTTTAAAGTCTTTTGATTCCGCCTCAAAACCACTTGGAGTTTTAGTGTGTGTGGGGATCCTGAGTTCCCCCTTCATCCCCCCGCTTTGTCGTAGGCGCTTCTGTTTGTTCCCGAGGTATAATACTCCTTTGAATTCACTTGAGTATTGCTTAACTCACATTTTAAAGCCTTGGGAATTTCTTAGAAGTCTTTTTTCCCGCTTAGATTGTGTCCGCTTGTCCGGCAGTTGTCTCTAAGTGCCATCTTGGCTCCTCAGCAACAGTACCTATCGGGGGGAAAGGAGTGCCTCAATTCCTTGACCGTTGCCTTGGAAGAGGCTCTCCTCAGCTCCCCAGGCTGGTGGTCTCCTACAGAGACCCCAGGTAGGGTCCAGGACCAGCTTGAACCCCTCCTGTCAGCCGAGGCTTGGGACCAGTGTTCCCTCTAAGCTGAGTTAGTGTGAGCTAGCTCACAGTTTCTTAGTCTCCGGCTCACACATTTTTGTCTTGGCTCAGGAAGGATGGCTCCAGAGCAAACTAATTTATGCAGCAGCCCAATTGCTCGCTTACAACTTTAATGCTAGTCATTCACAAAGTGGAATTTTTGCACACAAGACTCTGCAGCTTAGAGGGAACATTGCTCGGGACGACCCCATTGGAGCTGGACGGGGTGCGTCTGAGTAGCGACTCATAAGAACATAAGAGACGCCAATGTTGGATCAGGCCAAAGGCCCATCCAGTCCAACACTCTGTCACACAGTGGCCAAAAATACCAGGTGCCATCAGGAGGTCCACCAGTGGGGCCAGGACATTAGAAGCCATCCCACTGGTGACTCCCCCCAAGCACCAAGATGACAGAGCATCACTTGCCCCAGAGCCCCTATCTATACCTTGTGGCTAATAGCCACTGATGGACCTCTGCTCCATATGCTTATCTAATTCCCTTTTGAAGCCGTCCATGCTTGTAGCCGCCACCACTTCCTGTGGCAGTGAATTCCATGTGTTAATCACTCTTTGGGTGAAGAAGTACTTCCTTTTATCCGTTCTAACCCGACCGCTCTGCAGTTTCATGGAGTGCCCACGAGTTCTTGTATTGTGAGAAAGGGAGAAAAGTACCTCTTTCTCTACCTGCTCTTTCCCATGCATAATCTTATAAACCTCAATCATGTCACCCCTCAGTCATCATTTCTCCAAGCTAAAGAGCCCTAAGCGCCTTAACCGTTCCTCATAGGGAAAGTGTTCCAACCCTTTTATCATTCGAGTTGCCCTTTTCTGCACTTTTTCCAAAGCTATAATATCCTTTTTAAGGTGTGGTGACCAGAACTGCACACAGTATTCCAAATGAGGTCTCACCATTGATTTATATAGGGGCATTATGATATTGGCTGATCTGTTTTCAATACCCTTCCTAATAATCCCCAGCATAGCATTGGCCTTCTTTATTGCAGTCACACACTGTCTCGACATTTTCAGTGAGTTATCTACTACAACTCCAAGATCTCTCTCTTGATCAGTCTCTGCCAGTTCAGACCCCATCAACGTGTATTTATAGTTAGGATTTTTGGCTCCAATGTGCATCACCTTGCACTTGGCCACATTGAACCCCATTTGCCATGTTGACGCCCACTCGCCCATCCTTGACAGATCCCCTTGGAGTGCCTCACAATCCTCACTGGTTTTCACCACCCTGAACAACTTTGTATCATCCGCAAATTTAGCCACTTCACTGCTTACTCCCATCTCCAAATCATTAATGAACAAGTTAAAAAGCAGTGGACCAAGTACTGATCCCTGCGGTACCCCACTGCTTACCACCCTCCACTGAGAAAATTGCCCACCTACACTCACTCTCTGTTTTCTATGAACTAGCCAGTTTTTGATCCATAAAAGGACTTGTCCTTCTATCCCATGATTTTTGAGCTTACTTAGGAGCCTTTGATGAGGAACTTTATCAAAAGCTTTCTGGAAGTCAAGGTAAATAATATCTATTGGATCCCCCTTGTCCACATGTTTGTTCACCCCCTCAAAGAACACTAACAGGTTAGTGAGACAAGATCTTCCCTTACAGAAACCGTGCTGAGTCTGCCTCAATAGGTTTTGTTCATCTATGTGCCTACTAATTCTTTCCTTAATAATGGTTTCCACCAATTTACCCGGTATCGACGTCAGACTGACTGGCCTGTAATTTCCCGGATCTCCTCTGGAACCCTTTTTAAAGATGGGAGTGACATTAGCTACCTTCCAATCCTCAGGAATGGAGGCAGATTTTAAGGAAAGATTACATATCTTTGTCAGGAGATCTACAAGTTCACATTTGAGTTCTTTCAGAACTCTCGGATGTATGCCATCTGGGCCTGGTGATTTTTCAGTTTTTAAGTTGTCTATCAGTTTTAGGACCTCCTCTCTCATCACCTCAATCTGACTCAGGTCTTCCAACACCCCTCCTGAAATCAGTGGTTCTGGAGTGGGCAAGCACTTCTCATCTTCCACAGTGAAGACGGAGGCAAAAAATGCATTTAGCTTCTCAGCCATTTCCCTATCATCCTTCAATACTCCTTTTACCCCTTGGTCGTCCAAGGGCCCCACTGCCTCCCTGGCTGGTTTCCTGTTTCTAATGTATTTGAAGAAAGTTTTATTGTTGGTTTTTACGTTTTTTGCTATATGCTCCTCATATTCCCTTTTTGCCTGCCTGACCTCAGACTTGCATTTTATTTGCCATAGCCTGTGTTCCGTTTTATCAGCCTTATACCTGTTTGTGTGTTTCTTAACCTGCGGAATATATATTTTTTTTTAGCTTCTAGGATCGTAGTTTTAAATAGTTTCCAAGCTTCCCCAATGGTTTTGACCCTTTCTACTTTTCCTTTCAGTTTCCTCCCCACATGTCCCCTCATATCAGATAAGTTACCCCTTTTAAAGTTAAAAGTGGTTGTGTCAGTCTTTTGAGGCAACTCCCTATTTATACAAATGTTGAACTCAACAACATTATGATCACTGTTCCCAAGTGGTGCAATCACTTTTACATCTCTCACCAGGTCTCTCATAGGACCAAATCAAGGATCGCCCCTCCCCGGTAGGTTCCGTGACAATCTGCTCCATAGCACAGTCATTTAGAGTGTCTAGAAACTCAATCTCTTTTTCTCGACTAGAACATATATTGACCCAATCAATGTGTGGATAGTTAAAATCACCTATTACGACACAGTTTTTTTGTCTAGCTGCTATCTTTAATTCATTCATCATTTTATAATCCTCCTCTATCTTTTGATTAAACCGAAAGTCCTGGTTAGAGTACTTTTATGCATTCATTAAAATATAAATCTTAAAAAGCATATATAACACTTACCATAAGACACCCTTTAAGGACTAGCTAAATTTTATTTCACCATAAACTTTTGTGAGTTAGATCTTGCATCATTAGATGCATGAGTAATCAATTTAAACATCCTTTAATTGGTGAATAGCACAAATTAAGAAAGTACGTATGTTTTTGCTGCCTTTTACAAAGTTTTTGCTCACTGCAACCCACCCATCCCTTTCTGTTTGTAAGGTTTCAAGAAGACAACAGCAGAAAACTAAGTGCACAAGACAGGAGACATGTTGTTCTTTTTCATAACTGCATATATTTGACATCTCTTCAAGACTGATTTCCATAATCATGCTATCAGGATAAAGCAGTTTTCTAACACTGAAATCCCTGATTATCTTAGAAAAAATTCATGTATGAAAAAACCCTAAGGCAAGAAATGAAAATGTTCCAAATGATGAAAAATACTTTCTGCTTAAGTTTTTTGGGGGTGGGACCACACAAAAGAGCTGGTGGAGGGGAGAAATCCTAGAATATTAAGCTGTTCTTAATTGTGGGTGAAAAATATTAAGGAAAAAAACCCTTGGATTTATTTAGTACTTTATCCTTGAAAGCTTCCAATAAGAGATACCACTATTAAGATGCAAACATCTGACAGTCAGCAATTTTCCATTTAAACCAACCTCACCACAACATAACTTGAGTTAAGCAATAACAGACCATGAGGATCACTAAGTATTTTTGGAATTTAAAATATAATTTTAAGGGGTGGGGAAAAACAACGATGGATAAAATTATAGTTTGAAAAGCAGTAGAAAATCATCCAGCCTGATCCTATGCATGAATTCCCACAGAGTTCAGTTTTTTCAAGTAAGTATGCACATGATTGCATTTTATATTTAAGCCTTTGAGAATGCTGTGAATACTTTTCTGTGGTTAGTATTTTCTTCAGAATAAAGAAGGGAAAAGAACTAGCTGATTTCAGTCACAATATATGCAAATAGATGATCTAAAAAGATACTGAATTTTAAAAGATTTTTTAAACTGGATTTTTTAAAAAGAAGCCTAGTTTTAGGAATACTTTCTAAAAATAATCTGTTTTAAAGTGAATTTTAACTTTAATACAAGCCAACATACTATAATCTACAATTAACTTCTTAAAAATCAAATCCATGACCCCCTAATCAAATTCACTGAGTTAAGAGCAACTTTTTTTGTGTAGAAGGAGGAGCAATGGGGAGACATTGGGCTTCTGTAATTGGACACTATAAATATGACCTGTGATATTTTGGTATGATTGTCAACAAAAACGCATTGTCATTTAGGGCATGTTAGGCAATTCTAACTTAAACTTCAATTTCAAGAATGTCTGTAGAACTCTTCTATATAAATTAGTAGGTGTGCCATTAATCTACAGGAACACTTTTGGATTACATTTCCTGGCTGTACGAAGTTCTCTTTAGCTGCAAACCATTATATCTAATTGTTACATGCACTTTTGTTCGCAGAACACATGAGTTATAATTGATACAGATCATCATGAGAAAACACAGCAATTCTCAGTCCACTCCATTTCAGCAGCGGAGGGATACATAATCAGATAGTCACCTTTTAAAAAAACCTCACTAAAAAGAGGTTCATGAATTATCGCTTAGCAACCATTAAAATTCATTGGTTTATATGTTTTTTTTAAATTAATGAATTTTAAATTAATGAGCCTTCCTCTAGAGTTGGCTTCCCCTATTATCAAATTGTTTTATTTTTGTTAGGACGGTTGATAAAGACGCAAAGTCGAAACGGACAGTCAAGCCTGGGAAAGTTCGTCCTGCTTGTGCTGAGACTTCGGTCTCTTGATGTATTCAGCTGTTGAAACAAAACAACAATAAAAGCAGTATCTTCATTGTTAATTCATTACACTGTGAACTTGTTCAGCAATGTGTTTTTTGCTTGTTTGACTTAAATTGCTGGGTCCTATTTACCTTTGTTATAACCTTCAGATGGGGCCTGAAGATCTCCTGCTATTTTCTCCCTTGGAGACAATGGCTGCTTTGAAGGATGGATTTTATAACCCGCTGAGGTACCTCTCCTCCCCAAACTGCACCCTTCCCAGACTCTACCCCATACATATTTATTTAATTATTCATTTGATTTGTACCCCATCCTCCCCACTGAGGCAGGCTCCAGGAATCTCCCAAAATGGAGTTGGTAACCCTACTATGACCCCCCTAAAACTGTTGTACACAGAAACTCTTATATTACTGAACATAACTGTATCTTGTATGTGAATGTATGAGGACCTCCTTGTTTCTGATAGCATACCTGAAAAAGAATGTCTTGCATTTTTGTAAAACAATATACAAAGTGGTTGTTGGTAGAGCTGAATGTACAAACTACAGTTGGGAATAGGGCAGTAACAGGCCAGGACTAATGGTGACAGCCAGAAGACACACTTCTTTACATGAATCTGTCGCCCTGTTGCACAAAGAGTTCAGAAATTCCCACTGGAAGTATTGCTGGGATCCATGAGAAGAATCTAAAGTCTTAAGCAGAATATTTGCCATATATGTCCCCAAATATAAACAAGCAGGGATTTTTTGTAGAAAAAGCCCAGCAGAAACTCATTAGCATAATAGGCCATGCTCAACTGCAGAAACTCATTAGCATATTAGGCCACACCCTGACAACACAGCTCATTAGCATATTATGCCACACCCCATGCCTTCCCTTGGCTTGCTCGGGCGCCCCACGGCTGCAGGGAGCCCAAGCAAGTCCCCCCTTGGAGGGGAGGAGAGGCAGTTTAAACTACCTTCGTTTGGCTTGCCTGGGCACCCTGCGGCTGTGGGGTGCCCGGGCAAGCCAGCCCTTGGACAGGCCGGGGAAGGCATGGGAAGGCTTTTAAATGCCTCCCCAATCCTTCCAGGGGCCCCTCTGGCCTGCCTACCTCAGAGTTTCCGTGGGGGGGTTCACTCTCCAGGCCTTCCCTCTGTAGCCACGCACACAGAGGTTTTGGCTGTAGTGGGCATGGCCAACTCTGAAGCCAGCCGGAACTCCGTTCCTGTGCGTTCCTGCCCAAAAATAGCTCTGTAAACAAGAACGATAAAATTTAATCAACTTGCTATGGCCTAGTGGTAAAATAATAAATTATATACGTGAGAAGACTACAGTGCTGGACACTGACTCCAGAAATAATTCCATTTAGCAATGTCTTATTTGGGTATTTAAAGTGACACAAATATTGTGGCTGCAATCAAACGAGCACTTTGATCCATTATCATTGCTTCTTTAAAGTGCTCATCCAGGCAGCAACATCTGCCCAGAGAGACAAGCCAAAGGAGGAGAGGTGGGTGAGCAGATGGGATGGAGATGGCTGCTCTGCTGCTGGTGGTGGCTTGTGTGCGCCCTGCATTGGTGCAACCGGGCTGGACTGAGAAGACAGGAACTGAAGGAAAAACCCAGGAGGGGAAGCTGACGGAGTGCTGTATTTCTCTCTCCCTTGGCGGCCAGCTTCCTCAGCGATGAGGGCACAGGCGCATGCAAGCAAGCCAGGTCTGCAATCTTGCACTGGAGGGAGAAGGGGGGAAATCTCTGCAGTTGCAGGTTCAGCCACAGAACCCACAGCCCCCCGGCTCACTTTACTTTTTCCCCACCATAGAGAACAATGGAGGGGATGGGAGCAACCTGTTTGGGGGCCCGTAGAATTGGACCCCCTGGCCCAATGTCCTTGAAACTTGGTGGGTATCTTGGGGAGAGGCTCTAGCAGCTACCCTACACGTTTGGAGCCTCTCCCTCAAACCACATCCCCTCCAGCCCCCTAGAATATACCCTATGTTTTCGCCATTGACTTCAATGGCCCATAGGATATAATGGAGCTGAAATTGACATTTGGCTGGAGTCCCCAATCGGCTGGTACTGCCAAAACTGACACACGGTAGTCTTTCTGCCCGCCGAAATTGATTCTGCCCGATTCGGCCGCCAGCCCAGGATGAAGCCTGTGGGGCTGCTGAAAGGTGGGGAAGTTGTGGGGCTTTGGTAGGAAGTCGGGGGGCTGGGCCCCAGAATACTTCAATGTAGTTAGGGGCCTGGCTGAAATAAATGTTTTAGTCTTCTTAAGATGCCAAAGGGCCCTCTCTTTGTTCAAACTAGATGCATTATTCTCCACTAAAATGTACTTTGAAGTGCAATGGCTGATTTTACTCCACCCCACCCTTCATTCCTGTCCCCTATTTCCTTTGTTGTTACTGTCTTTTCTGGCATAGGGAGGAGATGTTCTATGGGAGTCTCCCATATCTGTACTTGCACCTAGACCACAATGACAAAGCTAACAGTTCTGCCCACGCTCTTTCTCCTAATTAAATAGAATGCTGTCTGTTTCATTATACAATATTGTTTGAAAAAGCATTTATTATGCAAACAACTTTAAATGCAAAATAGGCCCTCTGTATGACGTGTTACAGAAACAAAAGGTTATGTTTTTCATTCCCTTCCACTTCGTATTTGAGCTCTTTGGTAGTTTGGAAAATTTTAATATGCGTTGTCTTTCATTACACAGCTGCTAGTTTCATGGAATAATAAGGTGAGGTATCAAGCATATTACTCTTTACATTCCATAAAATCCAGGATATCCAAATGATAACTTTGGAGTGAGAGAAAAGGTAAATGACATTTGAAAAAAAAAATCCACAATTTTAACATAGTTAATGCCGATCTTTAATTTCAGAAACAAAAAAATACAGTATCTTCAGAACAATATTTTTCAAGGCCAATTGATGGTGCAAATAATTTTGACTTGTTTAATTATAACGATTAACCAGAAACATTTCAAAATAATGCCTTGACTGTTTTTTCATAACCAAAATGATTACACAGATACTTGAAAAGCACACTATATACTATACAGTTCCAGCTACAAAGGAGAACTCCTTGTCACTAAAAGATGCAACAGTGGGTTAAGCATGCATCTGACTGGGGTTGCCAGTTCTGCGTTGGGAAATACCTGGATAATTTGGGGGGGGGGGGGGGAGCCTGCGGAGGGGGGGGGTTGGGGGTGGGGGGGGCTCTCAGCAGGGTATAACGCCATAACCCTCCAAAGCACAGCCATTGTCTCCAGGGGAACTGATCTTGGTCATCCGGAGGTCAGTTGTAATAGCAGGACATCTCCAGGTGCTACCTGGAGGTTGCCAATCCTACTGGTGGGGAGAGGGAGATAGTAATTATTCCAGTGCCACTTCTGTCTGTTTTGAAAAACTAGTTTTGCTTTCCATTGGTTCCAATGAAATTAACTTTCAGTAAGTGTATTTTGGATTCGTAGTCTTAGTCTGTGCTCAATTTGGAGGGATATATGTATATACACTCCACCATTACTTTCATTGTAGGGCTTAAGAGTGTTGCACTGAGTCCAGGGAAACCAAAGTTCACATCCGTGACTAACTGGACAACCTCAAGCCAAGTGGTTCTGTCCCAGCATTACTAACCTCACAGTGTGGATGTAAGGACAAAATGGAAGAGGGAGAAACCTGGTACACTCCCCAAGCTCCTTGGAAGAAGAACAAGATAACTGTGCAAAATAAACTATAATTACAAAATTGAATGTATATGAAGATCAGTTGCTTCAGGTCAACCATATCAGAAACTCTTCCCAAACAGGGAAGCTCTGTGTATGTATCAGAACTTCTGTACCTGAACAGATTGTTCCTATCCACAACATAATTTTCAACACTTTCATGAACATATCATGTAAAGTATCTCACTTACCATTGAATTGCTAATTAGTTCTAGCCTTAGAGCTTAATAAATATTTAATAGGGCTGTCAAACAATTAAGGAATTTTATAATTCATTCATCACCTGCCAACCAGCTAACTACTTTATCTACTATTTTAAAATATGTCTGCATATTACTGTTATTTTAATGAGAGTGCCTTTTTGAGATAGGAGGAGGAGGAGGAGGAGATTGGATTTATACCTCGCCCTTCACTCGGAGTGGTTTACAAACTCCTTTCCCTTCCCCTCCCCACAATAGACACCCCATGAGGTAGGTGGAACTGAGAGAGCTGTGAGAGAACTGCTCTTTCAAGGACAGCTCTGACAGAATTATGGCTTGCCTAAGGTCATCCGGCAGCTGCAAGTGGAGGACTGGAGAATCAAACCCAGTTCACACACTTAACCACTACACCAAACTGTCTGTGTAGGAATTTATAAACAAAGTGTACCATTCAGTCATTCATAATATTTTTGTTAACACATTGAAACCAAGATATCCTCAAAAATTAATTGCAAAAATTAATGCTCAGTGGTGAGCAGGTAATTTTTTCCAGTCAAAACTCTTGAATTTTGAAACATATTAATTCCTTTCTCAACACTATCTTTAATGTTTTATTTATGGAGCAAAGGTGTGATCATGAAGACCAAGCATCAAAAGGAATAAATTTGGGGTATGAACTTCATTGAAATCAGATTGATTATATAATTTGCAGTCAAAGATGGAGAAGCTCTATACAGTTAGTAAAAACAAGACCTGGAGCTGACTGTGGCTCAGATCATGAGCTACTCATTGCAAAATTCAGGCTTAAACTGAAGAAAGTTGGGAAAACCACTTGGCCATTCAGGTTTGACCTAGATTGCATCCCTTATGAATATACAGTGGAGGTGAAGAATAGGTTTAAGGGACTAGATTTGATAGACAGAGTTGCCTGAAGAACTATGGACAGAGGTTCATGACATTGTACAGGAGGCAGCCATCAGCACCATCCCAAAGAAAAAGAAATGCAAGAAAGGCTTTACAAATATCTGAGGAAAGAAGGAACACAAAAGGCAAAGGGGAGAGGGGGAAAGGAAAGATTTACCCAATTGAATGCAGATTTCCAGAGAACAGCAAGGAGAGATAAGGAGGCCTTCCTGAATGAATGCAAAGTAATAGAGGAAAACAATAGAATAGGAAGGATTAGAGATCTTGTCAAGAAAACTGGAGAATATATACACAGAGCTCATTTCCTCCTGGAGCTAACCGGAGCAACGCTCCTGCAGTAAGGAGCCCAGGGGGCGGGCACATGCAGCAAGCCCCGCCCCCTGCTCCCAGCAGTCAAACAAGTCAAGTCGAGGCCAACAGGGAAGGAGAACCAGTCTCGCTGATGGACGCTGCCACCAGGTCACCTCCACCCCCCTCACCCCACTCCAAAACTGCCAGGAGTCACTGCTAGCCCCAGCCGCCCTGCTCCGCGGTCTGGTCCTGTTCCCTTCCTTCTCCGTGCCTCCCACAGCTGCCCTCTGTAGCAGAGTGCCATGGAAAGGACGAGCCCACAGGGAGGGAGAAAAAGAGCACCAGAGGCCTGCAGCCACCACCACCACCACCTTTCCCAGCCTGCGCACACACACCCTCGCCTTTCCCGGGCCAAAATTTATGTTTTAAAAAAAGAGAAGTAGCTTTAAAGTGGAGTTTTGGAGGGGGAAAAGGGAGGAAAGTAGGTGCATCATAACCATTTCCTCGCTTGCCGGTTCTCCCTTCATTTTTTTTTTCTCCCTGCAGTTTTTTCTACATATGTGCTTGGTCAAAAAGTACAGAAATATGCAGTTTAAAGTGTGTGTGTGGGGAAGGTGCATAAAGTGCTAACTGGAGTAGAGAAATGGCAGAGATAGTGATGAAATGACTAACCACTCCTTTCCCATTCAAAATCTCCCCCCCCCACACACAGAATGTGCTGTTCTTAAAATTGGCCCTGTTCTTCTAAGTGATACCCACTGGGGCAGGCCTGGATCAGTAGATGTATGGGGACCTAGATTTGAGTCCAGTAGCACCATAGAAGTGAGCAAGATTTTTTTTGGGGGGGGGGGTAATAAGCTTTCAATACTCAAAGCTCCCTTCATCAGATATAGGGAACTGAATATTTACCCCAATGTGACAAATAGCATTTCCATGGAACTATTTTCAGGTTGAGGAAATGACTGGGTGGGAGCTTAAATTCTCTCTTCTCCTGCAGCACAATCACAATACAAAATTGGGCCCTGCACATTTGCGCTTTAAATGAAACAAACAAAACACTTGCTTGGGCATTCATTTGCAGAATTCCCCGTACGATATTAAGCAGGCTGGTTGCAGAAGCCTTTGAAAGTTCTGGGATGAAATTTGGGCCTTTAGGAAGCTAACAATCCCCTGGTTGTGTTTTGTTTACAGTGCCAGAACTGGATCCACACACCATTGGATGGTGCACTATTGTTGCACATTAGCAGTCATTTGTAATGCTATTGTCCTGTCCTTAAGGGGTGAGGGGGAACAGTTCAACACATGAAGCTGCCTTATACTGAATCAGACCCTTGGTCCATCGAGGTCAGTATTGCCTACTCAGATCGGCAGTGGCTCTCCAGGGCTTCAGGGAGAGGTCTTTCACATCACCTTTCAACTGGAGAGGTCAGGGATTCACACTGTGACTTCCTGCATGCAAAGCAGATGCTCAACCACTGACCCCCACAGCCCCTTCACAGCACATTGTGAATTACTGGAATGACAACACAAGATCCAGCTATGTATAGATAAAGAAAGATCAGCAGATGGTAAGTGATATCCTGGTGGAACCTGCAAGGTCCCTGTGCTTACTAGTCATAGGCATGTGGTGCTATGAGCTGAGTAATTTTGGCCTGGGCAAGGACCTTTGGCAGTATGCACGGAGTACAACTCACTTCTTTCATCTGATATGCAAAGCAAGTAGCCACATTTACAAAACAAAATCTGCAAACACTTTAATGCAGTGGTGGCGAACCTATGGCACGGGTGCCAGAGGTGGCACTCAGCCCTTTCTGTGGGCATGCGTGCCATTGCCCCAGCCAGGCCCAGACCATCATTAAAGTGTCGAATTCTCTGCCAAATAATTTTAAGTAAATGAAAGCATTTGGGATTGCTTTCCTTTGTTTGGATTATCTTAAGTGAATGTAGGAGTTGTTTTTCTAAAGTAAAACCTCAGTATTCAGGTTAAATTGCTGTGTTGGCACTTTGCGATCAATAAGTGGGTTTTGGGTTCACAGTTTGGGTACTCGGTCTCTAAAAGGTTCGCCATCACTGCTTTAGTGACTCAAGACAGGGTTTAAGTAGTCTAAACCATTGAACTGCCTGCCATTTGGTTTTTCTGTCCTGCACCTCTTTTTTTACAAAATGACAAAGTGTGTGTGTGTAGTATTAATTTATACTCTGGACCCTCTCCCCACATCTTAAGGCAGCTTGGGCAGGTTAAAACATTTAAAAATATGATACAGATACAATACAAATAAATACATTCAATAAACAGAGCAATAAAACCAATTAAAACATCAACTGATTACTCAGAAATTAAAACAACTGGCCAACTCCCCAGTTCGTTATGTTGACCAAAGGTGGCATGAAATAAGCCAGCATTACATGTTCTATGGAATACTGGAAGATCCTGCAGGGCATGAACTTCCCAAGGGAGCTCATTCCAGAGAGAAGGGGCAACCACTAAAAATGTCATTGCATGGTTGACAAATGGGCAATTCACAAGCCAGGCACCTGTAGAAGGCCCTGTGACAATGAGGAGGCGACGGGGGTCATACTGAGAGAGGTGGTCCCACAGGCAGAACGGTCTCAGACCAATGAGGTTGGTACTCTGCTTAGGATAGCATTGTATCCCTGTCCTCAAACTACTTGTTTGTGTTATGTAAGCCATTTAGTTGGTAATACTAGAGCTGAGCTCGTATTGAACACCATCTTTCCTGAACTTGAGAGTTATTATGGTGTACAGGTTAATGTGCCCCATGGAATCCAAAGTTTAAGTCCCAACTGAGCCACAATGTCAGTCACACACCTTCACAGCATAACCTATGTCACAGGGCTGGTACAAAGATTTAATGGACAAAAGGAAAACTCTGTCTTCACTGTGGAAGATGAGAAGTGCTTGCCCACTCCAGAACCGCTGATTTTGGGAGGGGTGTTGAAAGACCTGAGTCAGATTGAGGTGAAGAGAGAGGAGGTCCTAAAACTGATAGACAACTTAAAAACTGATAAATCACCAGGCCCAGATGGCATACATCCGAGAGTTCTGAAAGAACTCAAATGTGAACTTGTGGATCTCCTGACAAAAATATGTAATCTTTCCTTAAAATCTGCCTCCATTCCTGAGGACTGAAAGGTAGCTAATGTCACTCCCATCTTTAAAAAGGGTTCCAGAGGAGATACAGGAAATTACAGGCCAGTCAGTCTGACGTTGATACCGGGTAAATTGGTGGAAACCACTACTGAGGAAAGAATTAGTAGGCACATAGATGAACAAAACCTACTGAGGCAGACTCAGCATGGATTCTGTAAGGGAAGATCTTGTCTCACTAACCTGTTAGTGTTCTTTGAGGGGGTGAACAAACATGTGGACAAGGGGGACCCAATAGATATTGTTTACCTTGACTTCCAGAAAGCTTTTGATAAAGTTCCTCATCAAAGCCTCCTAAGTAAGCTCAAAAATCATGGGATAAAAGGACAAGTCCTTTTGTGGATCAAAAACTGGCTAATTAATAGAAAACAGAGAGTGAGTATAAATGGGAAATTTTCTCAGTGGAGGGTGGTAAGCAGTGGGGTACCGCAGGGATCAGTACTTGGTCCACTGCTTCTTAACTTGTTCATTAATGATTTGGAGATGGGAGTAAGCAGTGAAGTGGCTAAATTTGCGGATGATACAAAGTTGTTCAGGGTGGTGAAAACCAGTGAGGATTGTGAGGCACTCCAAAGGGATCTGTCAAGAATGGGCAAGTGGGCGTCAACTTGACAAATGGGGTTCAATGTGGCCAAGTGCAAGGTGATGCCCATTGGAGCCAAAAATCCTAAATATAAATCAATGGGGTCTGAACTGGCAGAGACTATACAAGAGAGAGATCTTGGACTTGTAGTAGATAACTCACCGAAAATGTCGAGACAGTGTGTGACTGCAATAAAAAAGGCCAATGCTATGCTGGGGATTATTAGGAAGGGTATTGAAAAGAGATCAGCCAATATCATAATGCCCCTATATAAATCAATGGTGCGACCTCATTTGGAATACTGTGTGCAGTTCTGGTCACCACACCTTTAAAAGGATATTATAGCTTTGGAAAAAGTGCAGAAAAGGGCAACTCGAATGATAAAAGGGTTGGAACACTTTCCCTATGAGGAAAGGTTAAAGCGCTTAGGGCTCTTTAGCTTGGAGGAAAGACGACTGAGGGGTGACATGATCGAGGTTTATAAGATTATGCATGGGAAAGAGCAGGTAGAGAAAGAGGTACTTTTCTCCCTTTCTCACAATACAAGAACTCGTGGGCAATCCATGAAATTGCTGAGCGGTCGGGTTAGAACGGATAAAAGGAAGTACTTCACCCAAAGAGTGATGAACACATGGAATTCACTGCCACAGGAAGTGGTGGCGGCTACAAGCATGGATGGCTTCAAAAGGGAATTAGATAAGCATATGGAGCAGAGGTCTATCAGTGGCTATTAGCCACAAGGTATAGATAGGGACTCTAGGGCAAGTGATGCTCTGTCTTCTTGGTGCTTGGGGAGGGTCAACAGTGGGAGGGCTTCTAATGTCCTGGCTCCACTGGTGGACCTCCTGATGGCACCTGGTATTTTTGGCCACTGTGTGACAGAGTGTTGGACTGGATGGGCCTTTGGCCTGATCCAACATTGGCGTCTCTTATGTTCTTAAAACTATCCACAACACCTTGAGCTCCTAGGAGGAAGAGGAGGATAAAAATGTGATTGAAATGACAGTAAGAAATATTGTGTATTGTTACTTCAAAGCAATGCAAATTATTTCATTCAGTCCTTCAGTAATCAGGCATAGTTTTTGGCCATAAAGTTCAGTTCCTAGTGGCAAAATGCAGTTCATCTAGAAGACTAAACAATACAAACCAAGAATGACAAATGTTTGCTCCCTTCTAGTTAGTGGCAACATCTCTCTAAAGGCTTGTTATCTTTTAACCAACAGGTACCCTGATGCCATCTAAATAACTTAGCATTGCCAGGTCTGATTTGAAAAATACCTGGAGACTTTGGGGGTGGATCCAGGAGAGGGTGGGGTTTGGGGAGGGGAGGGGCCTCAGCATAGTACAATGCCATAGAGTCCACCCTTCAAAGCAGCCATTTTCTCCAGGGGAGTTGATCTCTGTCAGCTGGAGATCAGTGGTAAAAGCAGGAGATCTCCAGACCTCACCTGGAGGCTGGCAACACTACAATATCTTCACCAAACTGCCATGACTATCCAAGGCTGTCTGTATAGTGCACAGAACTCAGATCTTCCTTTTATATCTGATTCTGATAGATCCATGCCACTTCTGTATTTCGTACAGTACCTATAGCATTGTTGTGAAGCAGACAGGCTTAATAAATGCTACACAGCATCAGCAGGATGAAAACACATCCATAGCAATTTCTGCACACCTGTATTAATATACATAGGCATAATCTTCATGGGGGCGGCGGGGCTTCAGCCCCCGCTGAAATTTTCAGGAAGGTGCTCAGCCTCCCCCGGGAGCCACCCTTGCTCCTAGCACAGCAATGCCTCTGGCCCAGGCCCAGCCCCCCCCCCCGGAAATTGGAAAGTCTACACCCTTGTTAATATACACACGTGCCCTTTGTTTGCCAAAGCAGAGGATCCAGGTCTGCTGGTGAAAGCCTGAGTGCAATCCTGAACCCTCCTCCCGCTAGAATACACTTCGTCTGTGCTTACTTTAGGCAAAAGGAACTGAATTGTACTTCAGGTATGGTGAGTTTCCTGTCACCTGGGCGGCCCAGAGAGACGACATGAGCATGGCAAAAGGGAGGAAAAGGCACTGCGATCAGGTTACGACAGGCACCGCTGATGGATTACTTACCCACGGACAGGGTAGGGAGGATCCTCCACGCCCTTCACCCATTGTCAGGGCCACCTCGGCAGTTTCCGCTCCCGCTTCGGCTCCTTTTGTCTCCGCCCTATGGGGAACGCTCGGGAAGCTTCGGCGCTCCGCTGACTCTTCCGGGACTCCAGAGTGTAGCGCAGCGCCCACCACTCACCTGGAGGAGCTGTGACCTCTAGCAGTCAGCGCCGCCGCTGACTCGAGAGCAAACGGGATCTGGTAAGAAGCGCAGGCTCCATCAAGGCGATAAGAGGGTGCGAAAGAGGGGCGGTTCCCCACGTTTCGCCCGGGTGTTTGGGCGAATGCTAAACTTCTCCCGGACCTGCTTGGGAATCTTGGAAGGAAAGGGCGGCTCGGGAGAATTTGCAGCTCGTTGAGAGGCCAGCGGGAGGAGAGGCGAGAGTTTGCTAGAGCGGGGAAGAAACAGGATGGGAAAGCGGGAGCGAGGTAGGAGACGGGTCGGGTAAGAATGGGGGGGGGTGGAGATATATTGGAGAATAATATTAATTTGGATTCCGGGAGAGGAAGGGTTAAGTACACTAATCCCTCGATATACGTGCATCGGCAGAAATAAGTCGGAGAGTGGCAACTGATAGATTCCCGAGTTGTATGTTTGCGCGGGGGGAGGGGAGGAACGAGAGATCATGCGGCTGCTGGGGGGATACCCCGGGGTTAGAAGAGCAGCTCCCTGGAGACCGAGATGCCGTTTGACTCGCTCCCTTTTGTCTTCTGCAGGGTGTTCGGTGGCCTCCCTGCCCCCCTGCTAGTGCCTCTCCCGAGCCAGCCGGGCTCCTGAGGCTGGCCAGGCCAGGGAGCTGATTGGAGGCAACGAAGTCTCGGTCGCTCCCTTTGCCCCGCTGGGAGAACATGGCCACCGGGGGCTACCGGGGCAGCGGCGCCAACACTACCACCGACTTCCTGGAGGAGTGGAAAGCCAAGCGGGAGAAGATGCGGGCCAAGCAGGCACCGCCGGCCGGGGGGCTGGCGACGGCGGCAGGGGATGGCAAAATCCCGGGGGCCGCCGCAGTCGTTACCCCCGCCGCAGTCGTTACGGCTGCCCCCACCGAGCTAAACAATAACAACGGCGGCGGCGGCGAGCGAAGCGGGGGCATAAATTGCATCCCTCTGGCCAGGTGTGGCGGCACCAAGGAACCCCCGTCCCCGTCCCTGGCCGGGGCTCGAAGCGGGGGTGGCGCGGATGCCGCGGGGGTGGCAGCGACTCCTCCGGAAGAGGAGAAAGTGGCAGTGAAGGGCAAAGGCTCCTCCGGCCCCAGCGCCCGCAAAGGCAAAGGGCAGATCGAGAAGAGGAAGCTGAGGGAGAAGAGGCGCTCGACAGGTGTGGTGAACATCCCAGCCACTGAGGTAAGGCGCCGCCGGAGGCGGGGAGAGAGGGAGCGGCGGGCCCTTACGGAGGGCTCGCGCCCCTTCGGAGGTGGAGTGGCGGCCGGCGCTGCACCTGAACAACCTGGCGGTTCACTGGGCGCAGACTCCGCCCCCTCCGTCGCGGCCGCTGGCATTGGTTGTTTCGGCGGTTCAAAAATGCTGCTGCTGTTGCTCACCTAATTGTTGCTCCACGGGGCTGGGAGGTTAAGCTGGAATTCAGCGGAATCAGGCTGAAGTTTCTGGGACTTTTCCAGAGCCAGTGGTTTGTATACTGCACCCTAAAAGCCTTGACGACAGAGTTGTAAGGGTGCCTATGAACAAAAGAATGGGTGGTTTCTCGAAACAAGAAGTCCTTGGGTTAGACTTACTTTTGGATAGGTCAAGAGTTGTTAATGGCAGCCATTTGTCTATTTTGTAGGTATGGTGATGATAATTTGGAAGCAGGTGCCTCAAAGAAAAGAACAGCTTTATAGTCACTTAAGACTGTGTCCACGCCTTTTCTCTGTTCTCTTGCTCTTAGTACTATGGATTAGGTGTGTATAAGATTATTTTAATCGAGTTTGGTAGTTCCATCCTGCTCCCCCAAAGTCAGAAAGGCAAGTTTCAAGAATGCCCTGAGATCCTTATACTAAGTCTCTAGAAGAATTATATACTCATAAAAGTAGTTAAAAAGTGAGTTGTGCTTACGTTATTACAGTGGTTTGGTCTTGATGAGCACATCTCAGTAGCATCTCTTGTATACATTGATTTATATTTGCATACAAAAAATAGGTTTGTTACAGGCATTTGTGATTGTAGTCTGTGTCACATGTTTCCTTTTAGCTAATATGAAACGAGTGCAAAGAAAGACCTTATAAAACTGTATACTGTATGAAAACACTTCTGCGTATTATCACGGCAATGTTTACAAAGATAGACATAAAGGCTTGTGAATATTGATCTTACACTTTCCACTTTAGTTCTGTCTTCTGTGTCAGTCATTTCATCTAATATTAAAAAAAAGTTTTATTATGGCCAAAATAATGAATAAAGGAAATTGAGATATCAGTTCAGGTGTAAATGTAATGTCGTTTTAAATCCGAAGCAATTTCTTGCAATGGAAAAAATGCAGTGGTTTTAGAAAGGGAGAGAAGGATGTTTTTGTTAGCCAACACAACTGTCTGCTGTGGTTTTCTACAAGCATAAAAATCTGGCATTAATTTAAAAATGCGCTTAAAGGAATTTAAAAGCATGATAATCATATTTATCTTTTTCTAAAGGTTTGGAGAAATTTAGTGCAGGCCCTTTTTTCACTTTTGTTCAGTAAAACAGTAAATACTACAGTTCAAGCATTTGTGGCTTGTTCTGTATATCGGAATGCTGTAACAGATTCCTAAGTATCTGGGAGGATTAAATCCTGTTTTCACCTAAAGTCATCTAAGTCTTCTTTTCATGACTACATAATAATTACACAGCTGTTATTCTGTAGTGCAAGAATGTGCTCAGGAGTGGGAGGGCAGATTCTTATTCCTTGATGTAGTAGTTGGTCCTACAAAGCTACATTAACCACAATAGTCGAGTGAAAGGTTGAACTAACTAAAACTAGATTCAGATAAGATCAAGGTGATGTTGGTTTGGAAGGTTGATAATCTGGAGGAGACTGATACACCTGTATTGGGTACAGATGGGAAGTCACACACACACACACACCCCCGGGAAGTTGGGAAAAAATGGATTATGTAATATTTTACTGTGATAAATAACATGTTTGTGATAAAGTGTTAATATATTTAATCCTCCAATATTATTTCTAAAAACTATGTAACATTGAAGACTTTTATGTAAGACTATGTAAAGTATCAAATAATTGCAATTCCTGTACACTGAGGAGAAGCAAATGCAGGAATACAATTCAGATACTGAGAAAGTACTGAGGATACAACTCTCAAATATAAGAGAAATATGCATTTTTGTCTTCAGAGAGCACTGCAGTTCTCACAAGAGAAGGAAAAAGGTTTCAGTTTCCTTTTTGTTATGTGGGCTTCATCTTGGTGTAGTCGGTGGTTCTGTTTCTGTCCTCTCAGCTAGGCCTCAAAAGACTGCTAGAAAGTAGGCTCCTTATAGTTCAGGTGTTCTTTATATTTCAGAACCTTTTAGTTCCATTTGTAACAAATAAAATTTTAAAAAGTAAATTCAATTTGTTATTATTTTCTGAATAAGCTGTATTTTTAATATATCAAACATGATGCTTTTATGCCAAGTCAATTTATGCATACTGCATTTTATGTTCCGAAAGTGTCTTTCAATCTGTAAAGAGTACTAATATTGCATTTTTTCAATGTTTCTGAAAATTTTATTTTTTTCTGAAAAAAAGGAAAAAAACTTTTCTCCATGGCTTCAAAATTTGTGGAAATTTTACATCTCTAGTATTGGGTGAAATACAGGTATGTTTATCAAATAGCTTAACAATTGTGGGAGTGCCTCTGACCCCGCTCATTGTTGTCACAGGGATCTGGGTGATTCTAGTACCTTCATCTGCAGATTCAGCGCATCTAGCCAAAGCAATCCATACTTTTCTGATCTCAAGACTAGATTACTGTAATACAAACCTTGTGAGGCTACTCTTGATAGTGTCCTGGAAACTTCAACTGGCATGAAATGTGGTGGCATTCCTGTTAACAACACCAGGCTGTTTAGATTATATTACAACTGTATTAGAACAACTTCATTGGTATCCTGTTGTTTCTGGGCTCAGTTCAAGGTGCTGGTTATTACATATAAGGCTGTTCATGACTTGGCACCCAAATAGCTGAAGGACAGTCTCCACTTTTAACAGCCTATCTGCCAGCTGAGATCTACTCTACAAGAATTACTTGAAGTTCCAGTTTATCTCCAGATCTGCTCTGCTGTGGTGAGGCCTTGTACCTTTTCTGTGGCTGCTTTCTTCCTCTCCTTACCTACCTGAGGAAGTAGTCTGGACTTCTTTCCTTATTGAGGGTTTTTAAATGGCAGAATGGTTGAGTTAGATTTTTAAATGCAAATGTTGCTAGGATTGTTGATTATGGTTTTATGGCAAAAAGTCCTGTGACTTTAAAAAAAAGAGTATATTTCTGTTTGTCATTTGTGTTTCAGTGTGGTTGTTAACTGCTTTGAACAAGGAAGATTAACCCTGTGTAAGAGAGGGACCAGTTGGAGGACTTCATTCTAAAGGCCTAATAGCAACTTTTTTTTAATCTTTTGTTGAGGGGGGCTACTCTTATACTGTTAAAGAAAAAAACCCTGACTGATTTACTCAGTTCCACAGACCTCAGTTGCTTCTCTTTGATATGTACTTCACAGAGTATCACCTACGTTTTGCTGTGTTTGCCATTGTGAAGGCAATATGTCATCTAGAATACAAATGCCTCGTATGGTATTTGTTCCCCTTTTCACCTCCAGATCATGAATCAGTTGAATTTTTTCGCCAAGGCAATCTTCTGTTACCTTCAATTAGTAGGCTTCTATCCCCCTACCTTTTCTCTACTCTGCTCTAAAAGGAATAGTTCTTGGTTTTTTGCCATGTGTTAGCAGTGTTTGCAAAAGATTAGATCAGTTGTGCCCCTTGATTCATTGTTAATATAATTGCTCTTTCTATTTCATTATTTCTTCATATCAAAAAGTAATATATGCTACAGAGTTTTTAGCAGTGCATTTTAGGAGGGATTTTCTGTTAGGAATGAAAATTTACTTGAGGCACTATTAAATTATGCAAATTTGCACTTTAATTTCTAAGCACAGGTTATAAAACAATGTTTCTAATATTCAGTTTTTAATATCACAGCACATTTACATGAAAATATCTATATTTTTAAATCTTTTCCTTCATCTGTTGCACCATTCTGCTTTGGAGAATATCGTTGTATTCTTAGGACTTCTCTGGTATCTAATACAAATTTAGTCATGGTACCAGTTTGCCAACCATTCAAGTTTTAATACAAGACTATTCTTAGGAGCACTCTCCAATAAATAAAATCAGTCTAATTACATGTAAAAAGCCAGTTCCTTGTAAAATGTAAAATAAAATAGGTACAAAAACCTAGTCCTTAATTACTAATTACAAGATCCAGACACTGGGAATTCTTGGCACTTTTATTTACCTGATTTTGTCTGCCAGTTGAATTGGGATATTCCACAAATGGTTAAAAGAATGTGAGCCATGAGATGGCCCAAACTACACAATCACAGTCTCTCCTTTCTTATATTTCCGTGGGGGTCTGTGGAGTGGGTGGCAAGGGGATACTATGATAGATAGCATTAATTCAGCATAACTTTCTCCCACACTGCACAACCCATTGGCTGCCTGCTCAGGTGATCTTGGGCTTTTGCTGGCTGCTGTGGGACTTGTTTTTGTTTTGATGCCTGCACAACATCACATCAGTGTAACCATAATGTATAAATCCTTGGGTTACAGGTCTCTCACCAGCAGGAGATGCATTTGTGACCCGTTAGTGCTGACACTACACGAGCTCCATGCTGTAGCCGCGCCATCAATGACTAGCATCTGGTGGTGCTTTTGTAGTACCTGAAGCAGTACACAAAAAAAAGTATTGGGCAGGCTGAGGTTGGTGAAAACCATAGGGACCCCAAAGGTACAAGCAGAACTGGTGATGAGCGCATTCTGAGAGTCAACCACCTGTTCAGTGGATGAACACATACATCCTTGTTGTAAAACTCAAGTTGGATAGCTTCATTTTTAATGGTCTTCCTTTGAAGATGAAATTACAAGGTAAAGAGTGTTTGCATAGGACGTTGTACCAATTAAAGCACAACTAATCTCTTTAAGAAGTGCCTTACATGGACTGTCCCTGGTCCAGTATTCTTTGCAATAATCCCAACATCATCAGTCTAAAGTTGGTTCCTGCTCTGCCAGTGGACTACACAGCCTGCTCACCCTGCTATAAAGTGTGAAACAGAGCTCTTTGCTTCACACCAAAATCTGTTAACCTAGTGCTGAAAAAATAACTGGATGAGGCAGCTTTGGACCTTTAAAGGCTCCCCTCCTCCGCAGATCAGCAGTGTAAAGCCAAGCCCCACCCCCATATGTCCAGTGTGATAAATGAGATTTTTCTTCCAAGATATATTTAATCTTTCCAGTTCTCTAGGTTTCGCACTTTTCAAGCTTTTAAGTTTAATGATGGTAAAAATGAATAGTTCCTCAACCTGATGTGTTAGAGAGAGAGTATAAATGGGAAATTTTCTCAGTGGAGGGTGGTAAGCAGTGGGGTACCACAGGGATCAGTACTCGGTCTAGTGCTTTTTAATGTTTATTAATGATTTGGAGTTGGGAGTAAGCAGTGAAGTGGCTAAATTTGCAGATGACACAAAGTTGTTCAGGGTGGTGAGAACCAGGGAGGATTGTGAGGCACTCCAAAGGGATCTGTCAAGGATGGGCAGCCATCAACGTGGCAAATGGGGTTCAATGTGGCCAGGTGCAAAGTGATGCACATTGGAGCCAAAAATCCTAACTATAAATACACATTGATGGGGTGCAAACTGGCAGAGACTGACCAAGAGAGAGATCTTGGAGTTGTAGTAGATAACTCACTGAAAATGTCTAGATAGTGTGCAACTGCAATAAAAATGGCCAATGCTATGCTGGGGATTATTAGGAAGGGAATTGAAAACAAATCAGCCAGTATCCTAATACCCCTGTATAAATCAATGGTGCAACCTCATTTGGAGTACTGTGTACAGTTCTGGTCACCACTCAAAAAGGATATTATAGCATTGGGAAAAGTGCAGAAAAGCTGAAAATGTCTAGATAGTGTGCAACTGCAATAAAAATGGCCAATGCTATGCTGGGGATTATTAGGAAGGGAATTGAAAACAAATCAGCCAGTATCCTAATACCCCTGTATAAATCAATGGTGCAACCTCATTTGGAGTACTGTGTACAGTTCTGGTCACCACACCTCAAAAAGATTATTATAGCATTTGAAAAAGTGCAGAAAAGGGCAACTAGAATGATAAAAGGGTTGGAACACTTTCCCTATGAAGAAAGGTTAAAATGCTTGGGGCTCTTTAGCTTGCAGAAACGACGGCTAAGGGATGACATGATCAAAGTTTATAAGATTATGCATGAGATAGAGCAGGTTGAGAAGTACTTTTCTCCCTTTCTCACAATACACGAACTCGTGGGCACTGAAAGAAATTGCTGAGCAGTCGGGTTAGAACAGATAGAAGGAAGTACTTCTTCACCCAAAGAGTGATTAACACATGGAATTCTATAAGTCAGCTGCCACGGGAGGTGGTTGCGGCTACAAGCATGGATGGCTTCAAGAGGGAATTAGATAAGCATATGGAGCAGAAATCCATCAGTGGCTATTAGCCACAAGGTATAGATAGGAACTCTCAGGCTGGGGCAAGTGACGCTCTGTATTCTTGGTGCTTGGGGGGGGGGCAACAGTGGGAGGGCTTTTAGCATCCTGGCCCCACTGCTGGACCTCCTGAGCCAGTTTGGTGTAGTGGTTAAGTGTGTGGACTCTAATCTGGGAGAACCGGGTTTGATTCCCCACTCCTCCACTTGCACCTGGCTGGATGACCTTGGGTAGTGAAGGGTGGGATATAAATCCATTCCCTTCTTCTTCTTCACCTGGTATTTTTGGCCACTGTGTGACAGTGTTGGACTAGATGGGCCATTGGCCTGATCCAGCATTGGCTTCTCTTATGTTCTTATGTTATTTGACAGATGTATACCTATAATAAAATGAAAAGTTAGTGGTATGTATACAGTTTTAAAAAGTGGAACTTTTCTTGAACCCATATTATTCTCTTGAGATGTAAATAAACATCACTAGGCTCACGGGTCTGTGAAAAACCTTAAATAAATAAAAACAGAGGTAATTGGGTTTCTAAAGGTTGAGAATCGCTGTATCTAGTTTCAAAGCAGTTCTACTTCATCCTCCTCAATGAATCTGCTTGTTTGCCATTTTGCGAGTCATAGTCAAAGCCACCTGATCTGACTACCAAGCTGAGCATTGCATTGAGGGGGAGGACGGTGTTTAACAGCAGCATCCCCCAAGGCTCTAAGCTCTTTACTTCCTATTCTAACATAGAAGGTCCTTCATATGTAAAGTGGGCAATTAGTACCTCATCAGGTTTTTCACAATGCACATTGAAGATGGAGGAAGGAACCCATGTCCTTGGGGGAAGGAAAGATATAGGAATTTAGCAGCTTTAGCTCTAGCCTGCCTCCCAGGCATCATCACAGTCCTGTCTGTGGTTCTTAGAGTAATACATTTGGAAGAACCAAGCAGAGTGATGTGCAAAAAAATAATAATCCTAAACAGGTCTACTCAGGTCTGTTCAATGGGGCTTACTCCATGAGTGGTGTTTGGTTTGCACTGGTAGGTACTTTAGGGGGGGGGGAATTTGGTGCTCTGGGGAAGGAGTTGGGCTCCCTGCAAGCATTGTGCCCTGACCCGGATAGCACAGGCTAGCCTGATTTCGGAAGCTAAGCAGGGCTTAGCTAGTATTTTGAGCGGAGATAACCAAGGAATACCAGGGTCATGACGCAGAGCCAGGCAATGGCAAACCACCTCCGAACATCTCTTGCCTTGAAAACCCTATGGGGTCTCCATAAGTCAGCTGAGACTCGATGGCAAAAACAAGAACAAACAGGCTTTATTAAATTTTTAAAAATACCTTTGCTTTCAGATTAAGAACATAAGAAGAGCCCTGCTGGATCACAGCAGTGGTCCATCTGGTCCAGCTTCCTGTCTCACACAGTGGCCAACCAATTCCTCTGGACAGCCAGCAACAGGGCATGGAGGCTGAGATATTCCCCTGATGTTGCCTCCTCCTGGTTCTGGGATTCAGAGGTTTAGGAATATGAAGGTTCCCCTCAGTCACCATGACTAGTAGCCATAGGATTTATCCTCCATAAATCTACCAAATGGCTTTTAAAGTTGCTTATTCCTGTGGCCATCACTACATCGTCTGGCAGTGAATTCCACATTTTAATCACTCTCAGTGTAAAGTAGTATTTCTTTTTGTCCATCCTGAACCTACTGCCCATCAGCTTCATTCGATGCACTCGAGTTCTAGAATTTTGGGAGTGGGAGAAAAATGTCTCTTTGTCAACTCTTTCCATCTCATACATAATTTTATAAAGCTCCATCATGTCTTCTCCTTAGTCGTCTCTTTTCTAAACTGAAAAGTCCCAGACTCTTCATCCTTTCGTCATACAGAAGTTGCTTCAATCCCCTAGCCATATTGGTAACCCTTCTCTGTAGTTTTCCCAGCTCTTCAATGTCCTTTTGGAGATATGATGACCAGAACTATATACACTATTCCAAATGAGGCCACGCCATAGATCTATACAGGGGCATTACAATATTGGCTGTTTTATTGTCAATCCCTTTTCTAATAATCCCTAACACAGAGTTTGCCTTTTTCACCAATGCAGCACACTGTGTTGACACTTTAATTGAGCTATCCTCTATGTCCCCAAGATCTTTTTCCCTCTCAGTCTCGGCAAGTTCAGATACCATTAACCTATACTTGAAGATGGGAATTTTTGTCCCAGTGTGCATCACCTTATACTTACCAACATTAAACTTCATTTGCCACATTGTCATCCAGTTTGTGGAGTTCCTCTTGGAGCTATTCACAGTCACTGTTGGTTTTCACCATACTGAATAATTTTGTGTCATCTGCAAACTTGAACACTACATGTTACTATTCTTTACTAACTATTATTGAAATACTTTTATTATCCAGATTGTTAAAAAGCAGAGATTTTTTGCAAGGTTTATATTACTTCTAATTTATGGCACTTAAATAACATTAAACTGTATTCAGTTTGTTAGGAGCAGCTACCAATAGCAAAGTTTCATTCTTCCAAGGTAATTCCAGATAAAAAGCAACCATATTAGTCTGCAGCAGCAAAATAAAATTGAAGTCCAGTGGCACCTTTGGAGAGAAATTATATTTCACTGTAAATTTTCATGAACCACAGCTCACTTCTTCAGATGTGTTAAGTGTATGTCCATTTGCCTATGCACTTAGATTAACAAAAGAAAGGGGGGATGGTCTCTCTGTGTAATATCTTCCCCCTTGAGCAAGACATTAGATGTTGCTTGCTAAACTGAAATGGTGTGTAGGATTACCAAAGCCCATTGGTGAAAGCCCCACAGGGGATGCCAGCTAGGAAAGGTTAAGTGCCTGGATTATTATTATTTTATTTAGCATCTGATTTCACTGTTTTTGCCTAAATCTGAAAGCACTAGACAAAAAGTAAAGCAAATCTAACTCTACTGAATTTGCTGTGATTTAAATGCCTTCAGTGTACCTAATTTCACTTTATTGTATGATTTGAACTGACTCCAACTACTTACAGGAGAGATTTTGGCATTATGATTTTGGGCCTGCACTACCCTGTGTTGTAGTTAGAAGGAGATGTTATAAGCCACTTCAGGGTCCTCATTGGGAAGAAAAGCAGGGTATAAATATCTAAATAAGATAAGAGAAAGACAGATCCCTAAACTCATCAAACCTACAGAGCAGTACCCATTTGTGATGGTCCATGTGGGAACCAACGACATGGCTGTGAACAACATCAAAAACATTAAGGCTGACTATGAAGCTCTTGGGAGGAAACTGGAGGGAATGGGAGCACAGATGGTATTCTCTTCAATCCTTCCTGTCCTAGGAAGGGGAATATGACGGGAACAGATGATAATGGTGGTGAACCACTGGCTGCTTTGGTGGTGCTGGCAGGAGCAATTTGGTTTCTAGGACCACAGGCTAGGTTTTCTGGACAACAACCTACTAGCACGTGATGGACTTCACCTGTCAAGGAAGAATGTGTTTGGCAGAAACCTAGAGGGATTCATCAAGAGGGCTTTAAGCTGACACCACAAGGGGAAGGAAACAACCCACATAGGGATTTAAATGAAGGGGAGCAAACAACATAGGCCCACCTGGGAGGGCCAGGTCTATGGGAGCCAAAGGTGCGGGACTTTGGGCGTCTGTGTACCAATGCCCAAAGCTTGGGCAATAAGAAGGAAGAGCTTGAGCTAAATAACATAAAGTTCTTGTGCTATAGAAAGAGGAACTTCTAGTAGCTTGTATGCTATACATACAGAATACAAGTTCTGTTTACAGTGAATAGTAATTGAAAAGCTAAATAGTGATGAATTTTACAGTTTTCCAAGTCAGAATTATGGTTTGTTGTATAGGTAAGATATTTCATTTATCTTGTTTACACCTGTGTTTCATACAAAATTTGAACACAGTATAATTTGAAAAAAGCTTGAGTCCAGTGGCACCTTTAAGGCCAACAGAGTTTTATTCATGGTATAAGCTTTCATTCCATTCATCTGGCACAAGTAGTAAAGTTTATTGTATATGGCCATTGGCCTTTACAAGTTAAAACATCTTTACAGCCCTAAAATTTTAAAATTTCTGATATAACATCCATCTCTAAAAATTCTCATTCAGACACAAAAATTACATTTTTCATTTGGCTGCTTTCTTAGAAACCGTGATTGCTCTGATATTCCTAGCAGCTAGAGCAAAGAGTGCCATCCTGTAGGAGACAAGGGAATCCACGTCTAACAGCATAAATACTGATTTGTCAGAATTGGAAAGAGAATATAAGTGGAAGTGTGCTTGCACAAGCTGATACCTTGAATAAAACGTTGTTGGTCTTAAAGGTGCCCCACTGGACTCAAACTTTGTTCTGCTGCTTCAGACCAATGTGGCTACCCCACCTGAATGGTATATTCTGACAAGCTATTGTTCATAAGATCACCTTCCTTTGCCATTTTTATTCACCTGCACTTCTCACCAAGGTTTCTGTATCTGAAGTGCTTAAAGCCCTCTAAAGATGAATGTACTTAGAATTGCTGCTATTAATGAGATTCATTCCTCTGTTCCTGCAAGCAGGTCAGGGGCATACATTGTCACCCATCTCATGTTATCGTCTTGTGGCTGGAAGACAATGATCAGCCCAAGATCAGTCAGTGAACTTCAAAACAGAGTAGGGTATTGAACCTTCGTCTTCTGACATCTAACTGCTGTGGTCCAGTTACATTTTACGTATGTCTGAGCAGGAATACTGAGAGCCACCATGGGCCCCCAGACAAAGACTCCATCTCAGCTCCCCCCCCCCAATGACCCTGATCCAAACCAAATATGAAAGGTACTCTTAAAAAATATTCTTTACCAGAAATTAAATCAGCAGAGCACTGAAAAAAAGTCAGAGTCCATGTGTATGTTTGAAAAGAAAAATTACTTTACTTGAACTAACAGGGAAAAGGTAAACAGGATTTAAAACAACAGAGTAAATCCTACATGTTTATAGCTAAAAGAGTACACTAGAAGAATGGTGTCTCTTCTCCAAGTAAACAAAAACAGGGAAGAGACCCCAATGTGCAAAACAGCCAATAGATTGATTTTCCAATCACAATGCTAAAGTTCAGGTAATTTAACTAAGACCTACAAGATTCGCAGACTTTTGTCACTTTTTAACAGATTGGTTACAATAAACATGTGACTTTCTGTTTACTAACAAAGTTAACTCTGTATTTACTGAAGTGTCGTTCAACTTGCTAAACCCAACAAAACATAACAAAACAAACAAATCATTTGCTGTTACCATTAATCAGCAGTAGTAAAAGAATTGGCCTGTCTTTGTTTGTTTGTTTACTCTTCCCCCAATGGGACTCAAAGCAGCGTACATCATTCTCCTCTCCTACATTTTATCCTCACAACAACCCTGTGAGGTAGGTTAGGCTGAGAGTGTGTGGCTGGCCCAAGATCTCCCAGCAAGCTTCCATGGCAGAGTGGGGGTTTGAACTTGGATTTCCCAGATCCCAGTCTGACACTTTAACCACTACACCACACTGGCAGATATAACTCATCAGAGAATAAAGCTAGGAGACTCAAAATTGGCCATCAACTTCAGGATGGTTGTGGGAGTTCCATGGCCAAAAATGGAAAGGCATCGGAAAATCCTGATCCAGGTGAGAAAAACCACCACCACAGCATGCTATTTGCAACTGAAGCTTAAAGGTCTCTGTGGCAAGCATAACTCGGAAAATAATGCTACTTGTTTGAAAACTGGACACTAACCCCAGAATGATGGTGGAAGTTACAGTGCCAAAATCGAAGGGAACTGGAACACCCTGAACAAGGTTATCTTCATGACAGACAACATGTAATACAAGAGCTTTTGAGCAACCTGTCATGTGTCTCTAATACCCAGATCCCCAACCCCCCCATGGAAGACTGCTGGGTGACACACTCTTAGTCAGACCTACCTCACATGGTTGTTGCGAGGAGAAAATGAAAGACAGGAGAACAATGCAGCTTTGAGTCCCCACTGAGGTGAAAGACTGGGTATGGTATTTGTTATGAATCTAATTTTTAATGATATTAAAAGATTACATCATTTGTCATATAACAAAGCAGCCTTTACAAAGGGCTATTAGATCTTCCACCAGCACAATAATGATTAACAATCCAGTGCCTGAACTGGGAGTTGTAAATTCTGTTCTACATGTAACCACCAAAACAGATTAATGGTCCATTACCATGCATGTAAAGGGTGGCTGAGAGAGGAAGCATCCTTTTACTACTTTGTTAGATCATGGGGAATATTAACTCCCCCCCTTCTGTTCATAATATTAACAAAGGTTTGCTACTATACTACTCTTAAGTACATTCTGTCACCAAGCAGGACAGGGATGAGAAGGTCTTGAGACCAAGAAGTGAAAATAAATGGAGGAGATACAGAAAAATTAGGTGGAGGGAGATGGACACAAATGAGAAAAGTGTGGAAAAGAGAGAGAGAGAGAAATTAAGGAAAAGAGAGGAAAGGTTGTTTTATCTTGCTGCAACACCCTAACTATCGCTTTGCAAGATCTGGCTGAGCTGGGTGCAAGGAAAGAAGAGAGAAAAGCTAGACTATTATAGAAAATGACCTTGGTTATCAGGCTGTAGGCTGACAGTTAGTGTAGCAGCCATCAGCTTGATGGGTTCAGCATGGTCTGTTAGGCAAGTTTGCTTCTGTCTTGGAGAAAGGGAAGTGTAGCCGATAGCAGAGTGCCTTTTACTGTTCTCAGGCTTCCCTGCACCCCTAGTGGCTGCAGCCAGAACCGGATTAAAAAGAAAAGAAATAGACATTTGTGTGGATGCAATGTGAACCTGGCTTCAAGAGCCCTCCAGCTGATTTGGAAACACCCCCCCCCCCATTTTGTTCCCCTGGTCCTCCTCTGTTGGTGGCCCTGTGTTTGAGACATATGTAGCTGTAGATGAAGTCCATGTTCAGCATCCTATCAATTATAAAGTGACATTACAAAATTTTAAAATTCTTCTATGCAAAACTATAATTGCACAGTGCCAACTTTTTGAATCAGAAATGTAAATGCTCCACTTCTTTAGCTATAGCCAGGGGTATGGATATTCTGTATCACAAATTCTCTTGAAGTTCAGTGCACAAAATGATAGACTTTACAGATCACGGTAAGTAGATAAATCTGCATATGTTTAAATGTTTCAAAATGGATTATGCTATAGATGGGAGGGACTAGAGCCCCTGATGGCTGGAAATCTTACACTGCCACCTCTTCCATCAGAAATTCCAGGAGGTGTTGCCTATGCATTTCCAAATGTACTATCACAACTTAAGGTATGTTTAACTTTATTAAATAAATGAAAGCTGGGAATCTCAGGCTACTGATATCTACACCCAGTATCACATTCTGTTCTTGTTTGTTGCAGTTGTGGAATCATTGAGTACAACAAAGTAGTGAATGGAGGGGTGAGAGTACAAGAGAGTCCATTTAATTTAATTTTATTGTTTTGCTTTAGTGCATATTCATGCAAAAGTGAGATGTGCTGTGACAACATGAAACCTTACTGTGACTGGAAAGCAAGCTCTGTGAGCTTGGGAGTAGTTTCTGAAGTACACATTTCGGTTCTAGGTCCTAGAAGCATTCTTGAAAGAACCCAGGGAATCACTTGATAGAATCTGTCTTTTCTTTGGTACAAGCTTATTCAATTATATTTTGTTTACTTGTTCTCCCCCTGTTTCTGATTTTCACATGCCAAGTTGCTATGTTGCTGTGAGATAGGAATGGCAGTCATGGATTTCTCCCTTCCCCACAGATTCTCTTAATATAATTTTAATGTCTTCTAGTTTGTACTTTCTGAGAAAGTAACCAACCTAAGTGCACAGGAGAAAAGGGCATAGAATTTGGCAAGAAGTAGCCCAAAACTCTCAGCCTTTTTTAAATTTCAAGGGTGTATTTATATCAAATTGAAGAAATCACATCAAAATACTTCAGTTGAGAGGGCACATGTAAGCCCTTTTGAGAGCTCAATTAGAGGTATAACTAACCCTGCAGAGCCTCTTAAAAACATAATTTCCTTGCTGGATCAGACCATTTTGTCCAGTGTTCTCTTTCCAGTTGAAGCAAGCCAAGAGCCTTAAAGGAGCACTTGCCATAGAAAGGTGCATATCCTTGGTACTTGAAGTCCCATTTAGGCATCACAGGTAACATGGAATTTCCATTAGTGTTAAAGGCTTGATAGACTTTTGCTGCCATAGGAGAAGTAAATGAGGCAAATGCCAGTAAATGTAAATAAATAGGCTGCAATTAGATTGGCATATCATAGCATACGCATTTCAGCGTGACATGCAGCAAGTCTACCCCTTCCTATTGAACTGCTCAGTGACTAACATGGAGAGGCCAGCTGAAATGCCCTTACTTCTAAGCTATAAATAGTTGGAAAAGGCAGTTATGAGGTTGGTTTTCTGTTTGAGCTGCCTATAACTCTCTTGATGGGTAAATTTGTAGTTTATGAAACTGGTGGTAATTCCTGCGGGAGTTTCCATAACATTGTGCATGGTTATGCAATCTTATCCTGAAACCAGATGAACGACAACTGCCTCGTTTCAGAATGGATAATGGCTGCTTGCAAATAAGCCAATTTAGTTTTTGAGCTACTTATACCACTCCCTCACAGGTGCAGCTGTAACATTCCCACAATCTACTATATTAGTCACCTGATCAAACAAAAGAGATGATTAATCTGACAGAACTTTTTTCAGGACCATTCCATTCTGCCTTCTGCTAATCACCGAATTGTTCTCAAAGTGCTTATAGTTTGACAGATTGATAAGCTGTCCTTGTAGTATCTTTCCCTCTTCTTATAGTCAAATTGATTGGCTGGCAGTTTGCCAGATGCTCTTTTCTTCCCTCCCTTGAAAACTGGGACAACATTTTCTCATCTTCGGTTCTTGTGTCACTTCACTCAGTCTCCGTGATTTCTAGTATATGATGGAGGTTTTGAGAGTACAGAAGGATTTCCCTTAATGCCCTAGGATGTAAGTCACCTGATCTTGAAAACTTCAAACTCATTTGAGGTACCTAGGTAATTCCTGACCAGCACTTAATCTTTAGTCATTATGGCTATCCATCGATTATGTCTAATCTTTTGAAGTTATCTATGCCAGTGGCCATTCTGACATCCAGTGGCAGTGAATTACACAGTTTACTCATTTGTACTTCTTTGGTCCATCCTGAATCAACCCATCAACTTAACTAAGCACCTCAAATTCTACTAATGGGGCAAAAGAAAAAAGGCTGCTCTATCCACTTTCTTCATTTCATGTATAGTTTTCATAAAGCTTCGTTATATCCCTTAGTTTTTTTCCTTAGTGGATAAGCTCAAGACTCATTAGCCTTTCCTCATAGAATAGGTGTTCAAACTCCATTATCATCTTGGTTTCTCTTTTCTGACATTTTTTCAGTTTTTCAGTATTATTATTTTTTGGGATACAGCAAAAACTATAGTTAGTAATCCAAATAAGGATGGATCATAGATCTCTAAAAGGTCATTACAGTATCAGCCATTTTATTTTCAATCCCTTGTCTAGGGCTGGATCCAATCAGCTTTTCTACTGGTGAAAAAAAGAAGATGGATCCATTTGATCACCCCAAAAAGTCTACATTGCAGATCATTAGAGTCGTATGTATAAAAGCCATGTGGAATGTAGTCTGTAATAAGGAAGAAAATTGGCTGAGAGTAAAAAAGCTTACTGGATCCATTCCGTAATAATCCATAGAGCAGAGTTTGCCTTTTCACTGCTGAATTAACATTGTTATCAAGCTGTTCTTTACAGCTTCAAGATCTCTCTCCCCATTGGTAACCACTAGTTCAGACTCCATTAGCATATATTTAGAATTTTTGCTCCAGTGTGTGCGCATCATCTTGCACTTACCTATACCAAATTTCATGTGCCACATTGTTGACTGCTTGGATTCTGCATCTGGCAGCAGATCTCATGCTCCACTGAAAACTAAATCTACTGTTGCTGCCCCTCTAGGTGGCTTTATAACCAACTGTCTCAATGGAAAACAATTTATGATATTCAGAAACCTTGTTTTTATGGCATGACTTGAACACACATTTTCACTTAGAGAAAGACACCTTGATAATTGGTTAGTCTCCTATCCACAATCCCTGAAGGAAGAAAGTATATTGTTCTTTCTGATTCCAGTGGGTAAGGGAGTGGCTACAATCCTCAGTTCTGTTTCCTGCCTCCTTCTGAGAGCAGGGCAAGGAAAGAGCTCCACATTTCTTCACTGAGCTCTTATGTTGTTTCTTAGTGTGCTTTGGCTTACTGGATCTGTCTACTCTTCTCTGTCCTAGAGAGAGACAGAGAGACAGGCTGCCTCTTTTCTACTATCATTTTGTGTTTCTCAGAGTGTTCTGATCAGCCATGGCAATGGCCCCTGTGGTTTCCTTGCCTGCTCCATCAGATGCTGAAATGTCTCTGAGGGAAAAACAAAGGTAGTTGTCCCCTAGCAGTGAGGCAAAAGGGCCATGCTCCAAGATGGTGAGTAAACAGGTAAATGGGATCTACCTATAATGTTTCTGAAGAGGGGGGGGGGAGCAGAAGGCCTCTCAGTACCACAGAACACCAGGCTTAGACAGAACAACTTGTTAATGTCAAGTAGGATTTCAGACAGAGGGAGGCACAGACCCTCCCTACCATGCTCCCAGGAAACAACATACTTCCCAGTGGGACACCAGACAGCAGAAAGCCGAGCCATCAGGCCTACCAAGGGAGCCATGAAGAAGCACCCTATGATGATTTCACCCTCCTTCACAGGGTTTCCCTTTATCTTCTTTCTGGCTGAGCAGCCCCTTTTTCTTGTTTTTCTCTGGCTGTCCCACCCAGTCATTTGAATGTATTTATTTATTTACTAGGAATAGGGCCCGTTGTGGAAATAAATACGAGCTCTAGAAAGAGGCTCTGGGCGGGTGCCGCGGCCTTGGGCACTCAGTGTCAATTTGCTGTGGTGACTTCAGCAGGGTATAATGACACTGAGTCCACCATTTTCTCCAGAAGAACTGATCTCTGCTACCTGAAGAACAGTTGTAATTTTGAGTGATCTCCAGCTCTCACCTGGAGATTGGCAACAATGGTTCACTATGGGGAATGGCTGGTTTGGAGGTTGGAGTCTATGGCATTCTACCTGTCTGAGGTCCCACCCCTCCTCAAACCCCACCCTCTCCAGGCCCCACCCCTCAAATCTCCAGGAATTTCCCAACCTGGAGTTGGCACCCTATCTCCTTTCCAGCCAACCATCAACCTACTTTTACCTGCCCCTCTGACTTCAGATTTCAATCTCCTCCCCCCTCCCTTCTAGAGAGCAGTTGTAATTCTGAGTGATCTCCAGCCCACACCTGGAGATTGGCAACAATGGTTCCCCAAGAAGGAATGGGTGGTTTGGAGGGTGGAGTCTATGGCATTCTACTTGTCTGAGGTCCCACTCCTCCTGAAACCTCACCATCTCTGGCAACCCTATCTCCTTCCCAGCCAATCATCAACCTACCTTTATTTCCCCCTCACTCTTCAGCTTTCCATCTTCCGCCCCACCTGCAGTCTCCACTGTACTCTGAAGCCCTGACTGCCACATCACATTGGCTGTCATGGGGGGAATCTCAGCAGGATATAAGGACACAGAGTCCATCATTTTCTCCAGGGGAACTGATCTCTGCCATCTGGAAAGCAGTTGTAATTCTGAGTGATCTGCAGCCCTCACCTGGAGATTGGCAACAATAGTTTCCCAGGAGGAAAAGTAGTCTTTCTCTGCAATGGGAGCCAAAGCAGATAACATCATTCTCCTCTCCCCCATTTTACTTGCACAACAACCCTGTGAGGTAGGTTAGGCTGAAAGGCTGTGACTGGTCCAAAATCACCCACTCAGCTTCTACAGCAAGAACCTGGATCTCATAGACCCTGCTCTGAAGCACTGGAACTACAGCTCAATTAAACCTTATGGCGGAACATTTTAAAAAAACACAGGTAACTGCCATTTTGTTACACCTACCAACAGCCTCTGAGGGAAACATTACTCCCACACAGGAGAAAAACAGGAGAAGCATCTTCCTCAAGAGAGAAAGCCAGGCAGAGTGGCTGAAGTGGGTGCGGGCAGGGAAAAGCAGCAGACCCAGCACCCGGCCAATGGCACGCAAGTACTCTTGAGTGGCAGCTGATGGGCCCATGGGTGAGGGAGAGTATTTTGCAGCCAATGGGAGCGGAATGTTGCCACTTTAAAACAGCATTATATAGAGAGATTTGATTTTATTTGTATCCCACCCTCCCCACCAAGGCAGGCTCAGGGCGGCTTACATAAAATATATTCAACAACTAAAACACAAATTCAATACTAGTAAATTCAATATTAGTAAAAGCTGACCCAGCCAGGGAACTGAGGGGAGATACTAAAATCTTATGTCCTAGTTTGATACTGATACATAAGAGGCTGGTGGTAATTCAAAAATAACAAACAATTTTATTTAACTTTGAGGAGAAGTGGTCAGGTAGAAATTGTGTATAGGACTTACGAGGTGAACAGACAACAGAAATGAGGTAACTTTGTATAAAAATAAATGTGAGATAATTTGTCACAAACAAGTAACTGTTTCTGTTATTCAGACAGGTCTTTTAAACCTTGAGAGAGATTCTTTGGCAGTGTCTGCTTACAGAAACAAGCATAAGCTTCTTGGTATCATAGACACTAAAGTTAGTGAATGCAGTAACATTCAAACAAGTTTCGATTTCCCTTCATAACCACTTAATAGGGATCATCTCCCTTCTCTAGGCACTATTTCCCTCAGACTGAATAGGGATCACACACACACACACACACACCTTTTAAGGAGCTATTTCTCTCAGGCTTGAATAGGGATCCTTCTTGACTCTCTCACTCCCTTAGCCTGCCTTCCCTCTCATTCTGTAACTTGCTCAGCAGATTCTGAAGGGGGAGTGTCTAATGATGAAGAGCCCCCTCCCTGTGCTCAATGCTGTTTTTCACCAAAGGAGCTCTCCTGACTATATATCTGTCAGCTCCCAGGGCAGAGCAGCCACTAGATGCAAAGGAGGAAAAATCAGAAGGGGACCTAGAGGTTCTGTCAGACTCCAGGGAGCTAGGCTCCATTTTTTCATTTCCCATGTTACTTACTGCAGAGATCAACCTGATACAATCCTGCTCCAATGCCGAGGCCTATAAAGACCACCCTCTGCCTAGAGGAGCACGGTTCCTCATCAACCATCAGAAGAGTCACTTCACCTGTGGGCAGTTGTAGATTCCAGAACCTATAAAGGTTAGTCAAGAATAGAAGAGGGCCAACACTTAAAATCTAATTATGAAACCTAAAAAATATACATGTATTTATTAAACACAAATTGAAATAACGAATAAGGGCCCATTCATACCTCATATACAAATATAAAAACATACAAAGGCTGATGAAATAGACCTAATGCGTTTCGGCCTTTACAGGCCTTCCTCAGAGGTCGAATACAAATCGAACATGTTGGCTGATATACAATCATACATATACAGAATATGCAATAGAGACCAGAAAACAATTGTTCCAAAGTTTAACCACTGGGCAAAGAAGACAAATACAAAAATACAAATACAGCCTCCAGTGCAATCACATGTCCAGTAGTACTTCTCTCTGGTCAACCTATATATTCTCCTGAGCTTGTACAGCCAAATGTTCCCATCTTACATTTCACTGGAGGCTGAGATCCCTCTAGCCACAATCCTACTACAGGACTACAAAAAGAGTAAAGGTTCCCTTGCTCGAAAGCCAGTCGAATCCGACTCTAGGGTTGCGGTGCTCATCTCTGTTTCAAAGCCAAAGAGCCAGCGCTGTCCGAAGACATTTCCGTGGTCATGTGGCTGGCATGACTAAACACCAAGGCGCACGGAACACTGTTACCTTCCCACTGAAGTGGTACCTATTTATCTACTTGCAATTTCTTGCTTTCAAACTGCTAGGTTGGCAGGAGCTGGAACTAGAGACGGGAGCTCACTCCGTCATGTGGCACACTCTGGTCTTGAACTGCTGAACTACCAACCTTCCACAGTCTGCAGTTCAGCATCTTAACCACTTGAGCCACCGCATCTCCTACTACAGAACTACTTAAGCAAAAATTCTACCCAAATTACTTAGTCTAATGTTTGTGTAAATACAGGATTGTATTTATGGTGCATAAAGATGATAGTGCGTACTCTTGCGATAATTTGTCCTGTTTGGTCTCATTCGCATATTGCCAGTTTTGATGTTCCAGTGGAAGACTTGCAATTAAGACATATTTTATGCAATAACATTCTATCTCAAAAGTATTAATGGTATAGATTTTTATTGTGCTCCTACCCCATTCCCATCACCTCTTTATTTTTCCTTAACACAGGTGTAAGGTACCTTCCAATTTCCATTTATATTATGAAATTTGGAAGGTTACTTTCAGATCTAATGGCTATAATCATTACTATAATAATGTGAACAATATATTCCTGTTATGAAATCTCAATAAGTTAACAGGAGTTTTTTTTCAAACTGATTTGATAGGTATGTAGCAGTTGTATCTGTTCTTCTCCAGAAATCTTGTCTGTGAACCAATTCACCAAATTTCAGCGAAATCTTAATAGACTAATATATACATGAATTTTAAAACCACTAAATTTTTTAAAATTGCAAAAGTTATAGAAAACATGGCATTTTGGGGGCTCAAAACTAAAAAAAAGGCAAAAAGAAAAATCAAATGGA
The DNA here is from genome assembly GCF_001447785.1 of Gekko japonicus. NCBI lineage: Eukaryota > Metazoa > Chordata > Lepidosauria > Squamata > Gekkonidae > Gekko > Gekko japonicus. The sequence goes on from NW_015168656.1 coordinate 320,580, forward strand.
GATTGAAAAAATGACTTTTAAAGAAGCAAAAAGGGAACTATTTACAAATTCAAGTAAAACAGTAGCAAGGAGGGTTGGGGGAAAGGGACCAAGGCACCTGCAGCAGGACAAGAGGAAGAAGAAGAAGAGAAGAAAAGAAAAGAAGAGGCTAGATGTATACCCCGCCCTTCACTTGGAATCTCAGAGCGGCTTACAAACTCCTTTCCCTTCCCCTCCCCACAACAGACACCCTGTGAGGTAGGTGGGGCTGAGAGAGCTCTGAGAGAACTGCTCTTTCAAGGATAGCTCTTGTTAGAACAATGGCTTGTCCAAGGTCATCCAGCAGCTGCAATGGGAACCAAACCCGGTTCTCCCAGATTAGAGTCCACACACTTAACCACTACACCAAACTGGCTCTATTAGGGGAAGAGGGAGGCGGCAGCAGCAATTATGATGATCAGAAGCGAGAAGCTGTCAGAGCTTGCTAGCAACACTATGTAGCCTTCTCTGGAACTGCTTCTGACTCCAGAATGGGGAGAGGGGCAGGGTGAAAAATTAGATTTCCTATCCCCAGAACTCTTTTTGGATTTCACTTTTGTTCCCAACATTGGGGGGAACTCCCCCCCCTATCCTTTATAGCCCTCCTGGGGACTGCTGGAGCTTGCCTTAATAACTTAAGGGTGGGTGGGTGTAGAACAGGCTTCCCCTTTGTGGCCACCCTTGGGACTGGAAGAGTGCACTTGCTAGGACTGCCCCCACTAGCATGCTAGCAGAGCCCCAAGGATACTTGGGAAGCTGCAGGGACCATCCCACACCCTTGCAAGCATCCTTGGGGCTGCAAGAGCTTGCTAAATGGGACTGCCCCACCTGGCAAGCTTTCAAAAGTCCATGAACGGACGGAAATGGAGAAAACTGTTGTTTTTAGCTTGCCTGAGGATGAATGCAAAGCTAATTTGAAGCCCCCCCCCAAAAAAGCACCTGTAAGATTTTGTTGCAGGTCCCCAGTTGTATACCTGTATTTGCTTTGTCTGAAGGGCTGTTTTTATGTGCTAATTTTTTCCCCCTTGTGGCTTGGGGATAGTTCCAATTGATGTATACTTAGTGGTCAGTAGTGGATTAAAAGTTAGCCATTATCCTAAGAAAACTGTATAATTATATAATTTGTATTGAAATGGTAGAACTTTCAGTGCATCCTAGGGTTGAGGTACCAGAGCATCATTATCAGTTGTAAATTACATGCTTTCTTCCCTTCCTTCCCTAGTGGAAAAAAAACAAATGGGTATGGAAAATCTCACCATCCTCATGTAACCTAAATAGCATCAAATTATTAGGAAAGTAGAGTGCGACTGTATTGGCTAACATCTAATAAAACAATGAGATATAAGGGAATTACAGCTGTCCAAGCTGTAATTAATTAAATAGTTACATGCCTTAGAATACAGATAACTGAGGCTGCAATCCTAACACTTACCGAAAAGTAAGTCCCATTGAATAAAATGAGACTTACTGTTGAGTAAACTTTCATAGCATTGCACTGTAACAATGCATTCCTATACAGTCCAAATCTGTTTATTTCACTATGCTTAGACTAGAGTAAGTGCATAGAATTGCGCTGCAAACGATCCTGGTTTTCTTATATCATAACTGTTATTAGTTAATTTAAAGCAAAAATTAGTAATTACATAGTATAAAACATGCTTTTGTTTTTCTTTTGCAGTTTGAGAGAACTAGTGACTCACAATAGAAAAAAAAAGTAATCTTTGTGTTGGTAAAGAAAGGGGAGGTTGTAGTGAGCTAGAAACCATAGAAAGGAGTCTTACATGCTTTCATACTCAAAGTACGTGTGATGGAGGCAGACCTGTTTAAACTTGCCCCAATTAATTATTAAGTGGTAGGCATGAGTTTAGTTTAAAAAATGCTTGAGTAGGAGAAACTGAACAGTCCCTTGCCCACCTCAGAAATTTACCTCACACCAGGCACTTGCTCAAACTCCTTTTCCTCCTACTTGGGCTCTAGTACTGTTACATTTTTATTGTACCTGCATGGTAGCACCTTGGAAGTATGCTAAGCTAAGGGAGAAGTCCTTGGCAGGAAAATGAAGAAGCTATGGGAAGCTGTGTACGTGGGCAGAGTGCTCATCTCCACTCACCACTGCAACGTAAATAAATCCTTACTATAATTTTGACTCAATGAGTTATTAGAGCAATCTTTATCTTGCATCCTTGTAGCACTTTCTTCGGTCTCAAGGTTAGAGGAAGCAGAACTGAGTAACATTGCTAGAAGGAGGTTTGTTGGGTTCTTGGACTATCTGGGGTCAAAATGAATGTAGTGCACTGATGTCATTTGTTTGGTACCTCGTTCTGCTTCTTGCAGTCCGCCTTTTTCTCACAAAAATATTAAAGAGCTGACAAGTCCTTCTTTCTCTTTTATAGTAGGAAAATGATGCTGCTTCTAATTCAAAAGCAGCCTTTTACACAAACACACAGAGGTTGGAAAGAGAACAGAACATTTTATAACCAAGACAAAGAGTTTCTCCTCAAGTTGATCATTACTTTTTCTCTAGAAGGTTTATTTAAATAGCAGTTTGCTAAAACTTATATTTTAAAGTAAACGTAAAATTCAGATTGTAGCAGTGAAGTGCTTTTCTTTTGAGACGTATTTATCTTTCAAGCATGAAGCTAAATAGTGCTTTAAAGGACTACTTAGAACTTATTATTTCAGTTGGGACTGTTTATTTAAACAAAAGCATGCCCTAGCTGTAGTCACTTGTAAAGAATGCAAAGAGCAAATTACTTAGTCTGGTGACTTTTTACACAGACTCAGTTTAATGATGTTTTATGGCCAGGGTGTTCAACTTTGTGAAATACTGTTTTCTTTCCTACCTTCAGTGTGTTCTTTAACTATTGAAGAATTAGTCAGTCATAACATTTTTATATTAAATATAAATGTGCAAATGAAACACAGGCATGTTTCATATCCCCCCAGCAGGCTTCACTGTATGAATGATTAGAGTCCAGTTTAATTGAGGTCCAGAATGTCTTCTGAAGATTTTTGAATCATCAACTACCAGTTTTAATCTATGCTGATATGGCTTTTCTTTCTTGCATGAAATATACGTTTAACATTTTTCCATGATAAGACAAAACCACTAAATTTAGAACTCAAGATGTAATGGAGCAGTAATGGTTTTTCACATTGGCTTAAATAAATAAAATACGATTATTATTATTATTATTATTATTATTATTATTATTATTATTATTATTATTATTATTATTATTATTATTATTATTATTATTATTATTATATTATTATTATTATTATTTCGGCTTGCTACCCCGCTCTAACCCCCGAGGGGGTCTCTGAGCGGCTACAGTTATCTGTTATCCCTACCCTATGGCCACACAGTATATCAGGGGTGGGGACATCCCTACCAGCACCCAGTGGGGGATGATCTTCTTCCTTGGGTCGGCTTTCTTTCTTTTTTTTCCCGGCGTCTTCAGCTGTAAAACTTTCTGACCATGGTATTAAAACTTTCTGACCTATCAGTCTTGAGTCTTTGCTACAGAGATTATAAATACTGTAAAATAAACTGTAAGGTATTTTAAAGGTTCATTGTCTCCCCTTGGGGAGCGGTTCTCCCAGCTGTACACAAGTATTTTAAGATAATGCTATGGTAGAATATTAAGGTTCTGTTAAATTGCAGAGCTGAAAATACCTTACATAGCTAAAGTATAACTACTTCTAGTGTTAACCATTAAAAAGCATCAGCAATCTAGCCTTATAAACTTGGTTTGAGTTCTCATATCAGTATGAACTTTTTATTGGAGAAGCTTTTTGAAGTATATAGGCTGTACTTCAAACCTTGAGAAATCTAATGAAAAATGATGGTGATTATTATTATAGCACTGTGAAAAATTGGTTTTATATTATTTCCCCCAGTAGGGACCCAAAGTGGCTTACAACATTCTCCCCTTCTCTATTTTATCATCCCAACAATCCTGTGGGGTAGAGTGTGACTCTCCCAGGTCATCCATCAAGTCTGACACCCTAACTCCACACCACACTGGCTTAAAGTACAGTTTTGGAACTTCCAGAATTCAGAGGTGTAAATTTAATTGTGTTTAAGATTAGATGGTGGTAAATGTCCAATCTTATTCACTTAAGAAAGGATTGGGCAAGTTACACAGTATGGGTCTTTGCAGCTATGAAAGCTAGAATGGAAAGTGGGAATAGGCTGGCAGATGTGTGGGGTTGCTTGTTAGAAGAGAAGATTCTCCCAATTGGAACAAATCTCCATTTATGGATCCAGAATGTCATTTTCATATTGTTATGAAGAATCTCATGATAAGATGAATAATCATCCACGTTCCAGATAAATTAAAAAGAACTGCATAAGGCTGACTGTTTTTCATTTGTGTACAAGAGTTATACAAAAAGGAGTTATTTAAAATCTAGACTTTCAGTTTCTACTTGAATGTCATATAATATGAAATTTAGGGGTCCTGCACAGTTCTCTTGAAATGAAGCCCAGAATTTGGGTTTTTATTTGTTTTACTAACACTGTGGAACACACAAAAAAGTTTTCTTTAGCTCTGCAATATCTAAACAGTTATAATTCAGAGATTTTTCATCTGATTTCTCTGAATCTTAGGGAACTTGTATCACTCAATTAAGAATCATCCATACTGAATACCATATTGAGAGGACAGATTTACTATACTTAACATTCTTTACAAAAGTGAGAAAAATCAGGCTGAAATTCAGCACAAGAACAAGTGTGTCAAATGCCCAGGCAGGACTACAAAAGTGAGTCTTTTGTATATATACTCCTGGCATGATCTTACTTCATATTTAGGAATTATATATATGTTGGTACTTCTACTGGAGCTATAAGCTAAAAATACACAATGTAATATCAGATATCTTCTGTTTGAGAAAAGAGTGGAGAGCTTCCGGTATGGCGGTGCGAACGGACATGTATTGGGCTGCTCCAGAACCGTCCGTTCTGTCTTCATTCTTTTGGTGTCCCCCACAGGAGCGGAGGGGGCCTGCTCTGCTTCCTGGAGGGAGGGAGGGTAGCAGGGGGCTTCTCTGGCCTCCCCCGCTGATGGCAAATCACGGAGGAGAGGCTGTTGTGCCCCGAAGCAGGAGTGAAGATGCGGAGGAAACATGGCTGCCATGTTTTCACTAGCAGCGACCAGCCATTTTTTAAATATTTGGATTTTAAATACAGCATGCAGTAACACAATGAGGATACAGTGAGTACGAGTATTTACTATTAAAAATAACGGAGAAGATCTCGTCATCAATATTAACCTCTTTATAAGTGTCCAAAACAGAGATAAAAGTGGCTAGGAAAAAGAACAGGACAACTATTTGGTGGAGTATTTATCCTTTGGGGAAAAGACATTCCGTTGGTGAGGACTTACAATGGAAGATTGTGATATGAATGACATTAATTTTCTACATGAATTGAACACTTGAGTAAGAATAAAAGAGGTGGAAATATAGCATTTAGTTAAGTGAGACTATGGCGGCTACAGAGGAAACTGAAGGGGAGGAGGTTAATGAGGGGACATTGAAGTTGGAACGCTGACTGTGGAGCAGTTTTGGGCAATATTGTTAGAAGGGATACAGAAAGGGGTTGAGGAAGCCCTGAAAAATCTTTTTGGAAAAAAGCAGAGTCAACATTTGGATCTTGAAAGCAAGGATGAATTGGAGTTTATGGGACAGAGCTTTGAGGAAGATCAGCAGAAAGAGCAGAATTTCAAGGAAGACAGAGAAAAGGTGTTAGAGAAGATTCAAATACCTATGAATATTGAGCAGAATAATACTAACCAAAGGACCAGCCAAAGAAACTCAACAATACTTTACTGCGCAAAGATAGAGAAGAGGAACAAAGGACTGAAAAAAGAAAAAGAGCAAATTGCCTAAAGGGAAGAAAAGATGTTCTCTGTGGAAAATTATTAATGCTCACAAGCTTGTGAAAACATTCTGGAGGAAAACTAGAGGGGAAAGTTTAGAAATAGAATTGAGTATTTTTAGAGAGTTCAGACATGTGAAAATGGTTGCAAAAAGAAGAGGTTACAGATTTCTAGAAAAAAAGTTACATGATAGATGTTGGAATGGTTTTGTTTTACTGTATGTTTAAGGGGAACCTTAGGTCATAACAATGTACCCACTAGAACAGGATGTTTTGAAAATTAGTGTGGAAAGCCTAGAAGACTCGAAGTAGAATTCAAAGGATGGAAAGTTTGTGTTTTCCTACTATATGCTTTAGGGGAAAATGAGGGTAAAACAATGTACTGGTTAAAATAGGAAGATGTTGGAATAGTTCGCTGATAAGTGAAATATTTCTGTTGGTTGTATTTTCTTTTCCCGTTTTAAATTTTTTTTAATTGAATGTTAAATTTTGGCATCACAGTATATCTGGTAGATGTGGAAGCTGACAATAGAAATTGTCTCCTTTTGTGAAACATGGGAACTCCCTTCCTCTTTTTTTGTTAAATATTGGTGTAGTGTATTTCCAGTCATTAACCTTATTTTTAAAGGTGACTAAAAATGATTAAAATATTAAATAGTTGGAAATATAAATGGAACTTAAAATTGTTTAAACTAAGCGTTTATAGAAGGACGGGGGGAAAATGAAAGTAAAAATAAATATAAGGTGATATGTGCATACTTTATGGATTAGTTAAGGTAATATATAAGAAAACAGGAGAAAGAAGAAATGAAAACTATTGGTGATTTTGGTGATAGGTACGTAGTTATTAGAAAACTGGTCTTGACAAGTGTAAAAATGAATGATGTGTGAGACAAATGGAAACCCCCTCTCAGAGCCAAGTAAAGGTTGTAAGTAAAGAGATAGGAAAGTAGTAGATAGAAATAATGGACAAGGGAAGAATTGTTCGTACTCCAGATTAATTTTTACAAAGTGGATTCCAATATGGTTAAGTTAGAAAATAGATTTCTTTTCTGTGTATGTCTTCAATAAAAGAATGTTGTGATGGAGTAAATAGAGTAATAAGGTATTTATTGTAAAACCTTACCTATTTAAAGAGAACAAAAAGTAATTATGAATTATTATTTGTTATAAGTAAATGGATTAAAAATATATGCAAATGTTTGAAACTGATAAATTTATTAGTCTGATATAAGCAAAGGCTTGTGAGTTGCTCAAATTGTACAACAAGTTTAATTTGGATGAGTTACTGTATCTTGATGATTTATGATGATTTCTATTGTATGTTTGTTTGTTGTATGTTTGTTCGTCTGTTTGTATGTTTATTTGAAAATCAATAAATATATTATTGAAAAAAGAGAGAGAAAAAAGAATGACCTCTCATAGCTTTGTTGGTGCACTAAAAGCCATAGAAATTTAGAACCTAAAGTTCCTTGATGCTACATAAACATTATTAGATATTCTACAGTTTTTCACATTATGTCCATTTTCAGCTTAAACTCTATACACAAATATTCTCTTTTGCCTCTCAGCTTCAATCCTCTTCCCCTGCTGAATGGAGATTCGACAGGAGGAAATGACTACATCTTTCTATGTGGTTTTATTTGCTTGCGAGACCAACACCATTATTAGTGTTAAGCAATCAGTAGTAGCAGGGAATGACAGAGATGCAACATTGAAGAAGGACGGGGGGGGGGAAAGATAAGTATTTAGGACAAGTATCTGGATTGTTATTAAGCTGCACAAAGTCTGCGAGAGAAAGGAGGAAATGAGCAAATTCCACATTTAAGTAAACAAATAGAATTGAACTTTGCCAGGAACTCTCTTTGTTTAAAATGCAAATTTAGGAGATATGATTAATTCATTCAGAGCAGAGCAAACTTTTATCTGATGCCCTGAGTGGCTAGTTTATGCAGGTTTAACCAAGAATTGTTCTAGGTACTGCTTTGCAAGAAATTGGATGTTAAAATGAATGTTTAGAATTTACAGTGCATCTTGTTAAACATTGCTGTAGAACTGACTCCAGCTTTAAAGTTACTACCACTAGTGGTAGAGGGTTGTGCTGAAAGACTGGAGTATACATGCATTTGTAGTCTTACGTCTTCTGTTATTTAATTCTCAAACAGCAATTTTTACAAGTTGATATATTAGATGGTTTTAAACAGGACTTTTTTTGTAGAAAAAGTCCAGCAGGAACTCATTAGCATAATAGGCCACACCCAGAAGCAGAAACATATTAGCATATTAGGCCACACCCCCGGATTGCACCGCTCATTAGCATATTAAGCCGCATTCCCATGTTGCCAGAAGTGTGGTCATCCAGCCACACCCACCTTTTGCTTCTTATTCTGTTTACCAAGTATGTGGTCAAAACCCAGGGCTTTTTTTTGTAGCAGGAACTCCTTTGCATGATAGGCCACACACCCCTAATGTAGCCAATTCTAATGAGTTTCTGCTGTTGGGTGTGGCCTATTATGCTGCTGCTGGGTGTGGCCAACTTGGGAGCCAGCCGGAACTCTGTTCCTGTGCGTTCCTGCCCAAAAATAGCCTTGGTTTTAAAGACTTTTGCTAAGGCAGCTACCAACTAGGCTTTTTATTGTTTGGGGGAGAGGTCATTTCGGGGGGGGGATCGCGGGGGATCGCAGTTCCCCCGGGTGAGGAACGGGGGGCGGGGCACATGACGAAGCCCCGCCCCCTGATTCCAGCCTCCCACCGGCCTTGCAGGTCCACCGCCGGGCCCCTCATGGGGCTCGGCAGTGGAGCTGCAAGGCCGGCGGTGGCGGCCAGGACCATTGGGGGCGGGGTGTGTGGCCTTATGACACACTTCTGGTGACGTTAGGGGGTGTGGCATATGCTAATGAGTTATGCTAATGAGTTCCCCTAGCTCTTTTTCTACGAAACGACCCCTGTGTATAGGAATATTCCATTCCAGGGAATAGGTATGTCAGTGGTTTACCAGTGTATGGCAAGTTAATGTTACAGCTGTCCTTGTAACTTCTCCTACTGTTATTAGCTTTAGATAAAGATGGGTAGCCTTGTTAGTCTTTCTGTAGCAGTATAAAACAGTAAGAGTCCAGTAGCACTTTAAAGACTAACAAAACTTGTGGTAGGATATGAGCTTTTGTGAGTCACTGCTCTGAAGAAGTGAGCAGTGACTCACAAAAGCTCATAACTTGCCACAAATTGTGTTAGTCTTTAAGGTGCTACTGGACTCTTATACTGTTATTAGCTTTGTCTACTATAGATCATGCACTAGAGATCTAGATGCTTATAGTGAATCAGAATTTATTTATAATCAGTGTGGCCATTGTGCATTTATAACTTATTTCAAAATGCACTTTTCATAGTGCTTTGAATTTATATATCAGTTGAGAGTGTTCAATTACAGTAATCCTCTGGTTTCTCTTCAGATCGCATAAATCTTTCGCCTTACAGTAATCCTTAAAACAAATCTGTAAGATAAGTAAATATTATTTCCTCCTTGATCTGAGAAAGAATGGCTTGCCTTAAGGCCATCTACCAGTTTATGGCTGAGATGATATTTATATTGTGAAGTTTTGTGAACCTCTTGGGGCACACTTAGTACTTCTAGCTACTTTGGTTGACATGAATTGGGCTACACTGCTTAAAGGAACCATAAATCTGGCATAAACAAAACATTGGTAAAACTCTTGACCATGGTCAGGAAATCAGAAAAGGGTAAGTGATACCAATGATGAAATTATTATATAAAAGTCATCCTGTAGTTCAAGTTGATAAATCAAAGAACCAACGTTAAAGCAGCTGCCAGTACTGTGGTCACAAGTTGATCAAATGTTATAGTGAGATTTAATGTCCTTTAGATCTACAAAAACAGCTTGAAAGTTGCTTTTACTGTGTATTCTGAATCCAAGTGTATGTATGTATCCATACAATAGTTTTGTACAGCTGGTTATAGAGCCTTGGCGTAGTAGTTGGTCTTGTAAAACCAGGCACTGTTAGTAGGTACACTAATAGCTGCTGTTTTCTTTATGCAAAATCTTTACTGTGAGGTATTTTGCAGAAAGACCAAAATAGGTCTTCAGAATTTTAGGTAAGGGAATATTATTTATCAAATATCCCTCCCTCACTTACTACCAACACTCAATGTTTCGTAAGGTGCATGGCTTTTTCAGTCAGAAGGGAATCAGTTTATTGCTATATGCATATGTCTAAAAGGACAGCCGCATAAAAGGCGAGGAAGGGAAGCAGGGGAACCAGAGCATCATCAAGTGGATTGTCTAGTATGAAAACTTAGTCAGCTGAGACTTGACCAGCCTTAACCCCAAATCAATAGAATGCAGCAGTTCAGGTAAGCAGAATGTAATTTTTGTTGAAATGCGTAAAAGACACCTCAATAAATTAATTGTTTTTACCCAAGACACAGTTCAACAGGTCACAGACTTCTTATGCATATGTTTCACAGTCAGCCCAGTGATTTTGGTTTTTCCCACCTTGTGTTACACCCGTTCTTTGCTTTGAGCCATCAGGAAGACTTTAAGAACATAAAAGCAGCCCTGCTGGATTATACCAGTTGTCCATCTAGTCCAGTAACCTCTTCCAAACAGCAGCCCACCAGTTACTCTGGAGGCCCAGCAAACTGAACCTTCCCCTGAAGTTGTTATCCAGCTCTGGTATTCAGAGATTTGCTGCCTCTTAATATGGAAGTTCCATTGAATCATCTTGGCTAGTAGTCTTTGATGGACCAATCCTCCATGAATCTGTCTAAGGCCCTTTTAAAGCCATCCATGCTCGTGGCTATCAATAATTCCACTGGTAGTGAATTCCACATTTTAATTACTCATTGACTAAAGAACTATTTCTGTTTGTCAGACTTGAATCTAGCTTTTAGCTTTGGTTGATGGTTATTATATTACATCACCCAATAAGGATGGAATAGAAGACTTGCACTTCTATAGTGGACAGTTTCAGAGGATAGCTGTGTTGGTCTGTAGGTTTGAGCTAGGTTTGAGTCTAGTAGCACCTTACAGACCAATAAGATTTATGGAGTATCTGATGAAGTTACTTTTGACTCTTGAAAGCTTATCCCCTGAAAATCCTGTTGGTCTCCAAGGTGCTACTGGACTTCAGTCTAGCTCTTCCATAGTAGGCAGTCACTCACATACTGAGAATTGTGGAAGTACATCATATAATGTCGCTGTATTTTTTTTTAAAGGGTTAAGAGTCACCTTGTCTTATAAGCAACTTATACAACATATATATATATTGCTGGGTGTTCGTAGCGGTTAGGAAATCTCCCCTTCTTTTTAAGACTAACAGCCATCAGCTCTTCTCTCATCAGTTTACTGTAGTTGCAACATATGCCTTTTCTGAACTGCAGCATAGGTATCATGCAAGGGAAAGGCTAGAGTTTTCAAACAGTGAGTATCTGATAGCTCTTACCTGATAGTTTTCTGTTTCAGCTTCTGTCTGACTCAAATAACCTCTACCTTAAAAAGTGCAAAGGCAGTTACTCTGGTGGTATTTTTCCCCACATGAAACTGAAAGTCTAGAAGCTGATAAAATATTACTTTATTGGACTCAAATTCCATTTTCAGGAATACTGCATTCTCTTTTAGAAGGTTTTTCAAGTTTTGAATAATTTACTGTAATCTTATAAATGGCACAGTCCACTCACTATAGTTTAGCTAGTAGAAAAGACGTGGGACTACATTCTCTGTGGAGCTAACCAATATGACTTGGACCGTCCTACAAGGTGCATGATTTTTCTTCATAAATTATAATTGCACTTCTGAGACAGCAAGGTAGTATAATTTCCCATATCCCTATGATATGAATGGCTTTGAGTGAATTTATTGCTGTTATCAAGTAATGTGTTTCTCAAGGTTAACAGTGTGTTGTGACTAGTGGTGTGCAAAAAATCGGTATTTTTCGGATTCAGATATATTGAACCTGAAAAATATAAGTATTTTCCGATATTCTTGAATCCCGGTACTGATATGGTATTTGGATTCAGGGTTTTTCAGAAGTCCTGAATTTTTTTGGCTCCATTATACTTTATGGGGACCATTATAGTCAGTGGTCCCCATAGGGCAGAGGTGTCAAACTTATTTGTTAAAAGGGCTGGATCTGACATAAATGTCACTTTGTTGAGCGAGCCATGTGTGCCATAAATTGTAATGCCTGTTATGGAAGGACACAGGCAAACCCAATTAATGATATTAATTTTTTTTACTCAAAATACAAACATGATTAAACATTCTTACAGTATTTCCTCAGAGTATCTCCCTGATGCCCACCCTCCCACTTTCACCGACCATTACTCATTAGCACCAAAACAGGATACAGGAACATAATGCACAGCCACTGTCATCTGGCAATAAATGTAATGACCAGGTGCTTCTGGATAACATGGGGGTGCTGGAGAGCTTGGTGTTCAATGACAATTTAGATATAGTAGGTATCTCAGAAACATGGTGGGATGAGGGAAATCTCTGGAATAAAGTCATTCCTGGGTATAAGCTCTATAGGCAGGACAGGGAGGGACAGGTTGGGGAAGGTGTTGTGTTGTACATCAAAGAAAACAGAATTAAATAAGTTAGAAAACATCAGGGGAATTAACTCCCCAACAGAAGTGATATGGGTGGAAATACTGGCCCCTAAGGGTTACTTAAAAGTGGGGTGTACTATCACCCACCTGATCAAACCCTTGATGCTGATCTTGAGGTGAAAAAGGAAATAAGGGAGGTGATTAAAGCAGATAATGTTATTAAACTAGGAGACTTCAACTATCCTCACACTGACCAGGTAAACATGAGCCCAAGTCATGCTGTAGAAATGAGATTCCTGGACATCATAAATGACTGTGCACTGGAACAATTGGTCACAGAGCTAGCAAGAAGGGTAGTGGCCTTGGACTTGGTTCTCAGTGGGTCTCAAGACCAGATGAGAGATGTAAAGGTTGTTACACCAGTTGGGAACAGTGACCACAATGCATTCAGCATTCAGGTCAATGAAAAGTTACCTCTAAAGTCTGAAACTGTAACATTTAATTTCAAAAGATTGATTACAAAAATGAGGGGAATAGTAAAAAGGAAGGTGAAGGGGAAACACAAGAGAGTCAAATCCCTAGAGGATGCTTGGAAACTATTAAAATCACACTAATTTGAAGCCCAAATAGAATGTATTCTACAGATTAGGAAAAGCACTGCCAAGTCCAGAAGAAAGCCTGTGGTTAACACTGCCAGTCAAGAAAGCTATAAAAGTAAAGGGATTTCTTTGAAAAGTGGAAGGCCTGCCCCAGTGAATTGAATAGGATGGACCAGAGGCTTTGGCAAAAGAAGTGTAAGTCAATCCTACTGGGAAATTAAAAATGGATAAATCACCAGGCCCAGATGGCATACATCCGAAAGTTCTGAAAGAACTCAAATGTGAACTTGTGGATCTCCTGACAAAAATGTGTAATCTTTCATTAAAATCTGCCTCCATTCCTGAGGACTGGAAAGTAGCTAATGTCACTCCCATCTTTAAAAAGGGTTGCAGAGGAGATCCGGGAAATTACAGGCCAGTCAGTCTGACGTCAGTACCGGGTACGTTGGTGGAAACTGCTATTAAGGAAAGAATTAGTAGGCACATTGATGGATGAAAACTACTGAGGCAGACTCAGCATGGGTTCTGTAAGGGAAGATCTTGTCTCACAGACCTGTTAGTGTTTTTTGAGGGAGTGAACAAACATGTGGACAAGGGGGACCAAATAGATATTGTTCACCTTGACTTCCAGAAAGCTTTTGATAAAGTTCCTCATCAAAGGCTCCTAAGTAAGCTCAATAGTCACGGCATAAAAGGACAAGTCCTCTTGTGGATCAAAAACTGGCTAATTAATAGGAAACAGAGAGTGCGTATAAATGGGCAATTTTCTCAGTGGAGGGTGGTAAGCAGTGGGGTACCACAGGGATCAGTACTGGGTCCGATGCTTTTTAACTTGTTCATTAATGATTTGGAGTTGGGAGTAAGCAGTGAAGTGGCTAAATTTGCAGATGACATGAAATTGTTCAGGGTGGTGAAAAGTAGGGAGGATTATGAGGCACTCCAAAGGGATCTGTTGAGGATGGGCGAGTGGGCATCAACATGGCAAATGGTGTCCAATATGGCCAAGTTCAAAGTGATGCACATTGGGGCCAAAAATCCTAACTATAATTACACGTTGATGGGGTCCGAACTGGCAGAGACTGACCAAGAGAGAGATCTTGGAGTTGTAGTAGAGAACTCATTGAAAATGTCGAGACAATGTATGACTGCAATTAAAAAAGCCAATGCTATGCTGCAGTTTATTAGGAAGGGGATTGGAATTTGGAATACTGTGTACAGTTCTGGTCACCACACCTCAGAAAGGATATTACAGCATTGGGAAAAGTGCAGAAAAGGGAAACTAGAATGATAAAAGGGTTGGAACACTTTCCCTGTGAAGAAAGGTCAAAGCACTTGGGGCTCTTTAGCTTGGAGAAACAATGGCTGAGGGGTGAGATGATCGAGGTTTATAAGATTATGCATGGGATAAAGCAGGTAGAGAAAGAGGTACTTTTCTCCCTTTCTCACAATACGAGAATGTGTGGGCACTGATTGAAACTGCTGAGCAGTCGGGATAGAATGGATAAAAGGAAGTACTTCTTCACCCAAAGAGTAATTAACACATGAAATTCACTGCCATGGGAGGTGGTGGCAGCTACAAGCATGGACTGCTTCAAGAGGGAATTAGATAAACATATGGAGCAGAGATCCATCAGTGGCTATTAGCCACAAGGTATAGATAGGAACTCTGGGGCAAGTGATGCTCTGTATTCTTGGTGCTTGGAAGGGGGGCAACAATGGGAGAGCTTCTAGTGTCCAGGCCCCACTGCTGGACCTCCTGATGTCACCTAGTATTTTTGGCCACTGTGTGACAGAGTGTTGGACTGGATGGGCCATTGGTCTGATCCCACATTGGCTTCTCTTATGTTCTTAATGTTCTTAAAACTTTCAGGCTTAGTTGGAGGAAGAACTTAGAAGCTGTCATTGAGTTTTGCATTTGTTTTAATCCTGCATCATTGTGGAAGATCGAGCATGTCTAGAGAGTTAACAATAGCAATTAACACATTGCCAGGCAAATTTTGTTTGCAAGGATTGAAACTTAACTCCATGTACAAACAATGTCACAACTGTCAGTAGTGATAGATGGAGGGGTTTAAATAACCCCTTCAGCCAAATACACTGTTACGCATGGGTTAACTATTACGCAAATAATATAACATTAAATCACATTTTAAGTTTGCAGTCAAATGTTGATACTCTGGTATGACAGAGCTGTAATACACGTAAATAGAATTTGTGTACATTCAGAAAATGACACTTTACAATGGACAAAATTTTACTGTGTTTCGGCGTTAAAGTGCCCTGATGAACATGGGCATATAGCACTTTCATTTTCCCATTCATTCCATTAGTGTTCTAGCTTTCAGCTTAATTTTTTAAAGAAAGGCTGGCTGTGCGAATATAGTGCATGAACTGGTGGGGTACAACTGACAATATCAAGGAAAAAAACTACGGAAAGACGCTAAGAAGAAGAGCAGAACAAAGACAACCAAGCAACTCTTAGGTACTATTCAAACTAGAATGATAATAATTCATCTACAAATATCCAGCAGGCAAGTACATAATAAACATATTTAGTATTCCAACAGGTAGCATACAATGTCTTCTAACAGGTAAGTATACAAATATAGAACAAGTCTACAGTACAAGTGCAGACCAAGTCTGTAGCAGGTAACATGTAATATATTTCTGGTCTTCCAACAGGTAAGTATACAAATACAATCTATTTCTAGTCTTCCAACAGGTAAGTATACAAGATGAAGACTCCGGATTTCAAAACTTTGTTTCACGTATTCTTCCTCAGTAAAGGCTAAACATAGACAAAACTATTAAGAAGTCTCACAAAGCATACCATTCTCCAAGGGAGAAATAAAGGTATACTCCTAATCAGGGGTCTTTTTGTAGAAAAAGAGCTGCAGGAGTATGCTAATGCGCTACTAGGTTATTAGCATAATAGCTCATTAGCATATGCAACGCCCCCTGACATCACTGGAAGTGATGTTAGAAGGGGAAGCAAAAGGGGGGGAGGCATCTTCAAAAGCCTCCCCTTCCCTTCCCGGGGGGGGGGGAAGCAAAGAGAGAAGGGGTTTAAAGTTTAAACCCCTTCTCACTAGAGTTGGGCCACAGAAGGAGGAAAGAAGGAAGGAAAGAGAGCGAGAGAGTAGAGAGAAGGAATGAAGGAAGGAAAGAGT
>NW_015168656.1:336953-349747 GCF_001447785.1 Gekko japonicus
CACGCCATTTGAGGGGAAAACTCTTTGTTTTCCCCTCAAATGGCGTGGCCCCGCCCCCAGCGTATGACGTCACTTCCTGTGACGCGCACGCTGGGGAGGGGTTCCCCCCGGGCCCCGATTCCCCGGCGTCGGGGAACGGGACCTCCGGGGCGGGGGATTTCCGCCCTACCGGGGGGTTTGGCAGCCCTACCACTCCCCCAATCAAACCTCTGCCACCCCCCGCGGATCCCTCACTTAACCCGGGAGGCAGCGGGGAGCGTCCTCTGGCCTCCTCTTCACTCCCTGGGGCTCACGCCGAAGTGCAGTGGCCTCAGGGAGCGAAGAGGAGGCCCGTTGCTGCCTTCCTGGGGCTCGCGCCGGAGCGCAGCGGCCCCAGGGAGCAAAGAGGAGGCTCGGGGGACCCGGGGGCAGGGCTCTCCGGGCCTCCCACGAGCCACAGCGCTCTTTGGCGGGCTCGAGGGACCCGGGGACAAGGGCTCTTCCGGCCTCCCCCGAGCCGCAGCACTCCTGCGCGGGCTCGGGGGACCCGGGGGCGGGGCTTGCCACCACACGGGCTGCCAGAGCGGCGCTCCGGAGGGCTCCAAGTCGAAAAGACCCCTGCTCCTAATATCTGATCAGAGTACATCATAAGCATTCATCATGGGTTTCCAAGGTGAGTATCAGCCAAACTGCTTATCTATATGGAAAATATATATACCTTCATGAAGGACTAGTGCTTACATAAATAATAATTATCAAATGAAAGTTCATGCACTCACCAATCTTTGATGGAAAAAATTAGTAGGGCAGCCAGTCAGTATACATGAAGGGAAGTTTCCTTAGTCTTAAACTACTGGTATACCTTAAAGAAACAGGGACTGTACTACTAATATATATACCTTGACTAGGGACCTTAACAGGAAAAGAGGCAACTTTAAAAACATAACAGTCTCCAGAGGAGAAATAAAGATTTATATATTCATGGCTAAGGACTGACCCCATTATTCTTGACAATACATGAAATATGAAGCGATGCAGGTTTGCCAAAGAAGTTATGTGAGGAGGGGTTTTTTTTGTACATCTGTACAGTACCATGCAACCGCGTTGGCAAGAGTGTGAGAAGTACAGTCAAAGCATCTTTTGGGAACTGTTAAAGCCAATATTTCTTCTTTTGATGATGGGGAATCCCAAGCACATTGTTTTTCAGGATTTTAATAAAACTGGCCACAAATTTTCTTCTCGCTGCTTTTTTTCCTGACTGGTATTATGTTATCCAACTACCCTTTCCACTTACTTTTCTCCCTTCTGCGCTCTCTCCTTTTCCTTCCTGCTTTAAATTTCAGTCATGAAAGCCTGAGAGAAAGCCCAGCGCAGATGTAATGTTCCCAGTCTCCTAAACATTGTTAGGAAATGTTCTTTGGGTTTGCCTGCTCCCTGTATTGTGCAAATTCTTCTTTCCCTTCTGTGGCTTGCTTTAACCTTGGCACAGGGTGATGTCTGCATTAGTGCTATCCAAGATTATCCTTGTGATCAGCCTTAAATTGGCTTGCCAAATCCTAGAAACAGTTCAGCCAGTACAGCCATCATCGTGCATGATGATTCCAGGAAGCCATGGAAGAGAAAAAAATTCATTCATTTTAATTCTCATGTATTTGAAAATAATACCTACAGTGGCTTACAAGTTGTAAAAACTTACTGTTTCACATATAAGAGTAATATTTTAAAAAGACTAATAAAATCAGCATATAAAATAGCAGTAGGAAAAACATCTATTGACAGTTAAGCAGAAACAGCACCATCCTAAACGTACATATCCAAAAACAGAAAATTGCAGAATATATGTTAGAGCTTGAGAATTCTAAGTAGTCAGTTAATTCCAAAGAACTTCCTAAATAAAGATATATTTAAAATTCAGTGTGGGACTGAAACTAAAGATCCTGACCACACTCCCACAGGGACAGAGTTCCCACCAAAGAAGAGCACTGCAATTGGCTGATTCTTGCCATTAGGATCTGAAGATGGGATGATTCTCCAGCCTGTAGGAGAGTGCTGTATTTCTTTCCCAATACTTCTATTCCTGCGGTAATAATTTATACAACACAGGGAAAATTCCGTATCTAGATAGAATTTGTAAGTGAAGGGTGGCAGAAACACAAGCAGTGACCTCCTGTCTGGCAGAATTGATGCATTTGACACACTTGCAAGGATCAATGCTCTTTTGCCTCAAGTCAGCAAACTCACCCAGTCTCCTTTAATGAGCTTTAATGGACTATGTGATGGCGGCCTCCACATATATGTATATATGACTGCAGCAATTATACTTGTGTACAAAGGAATGTCCAAGAGAAAAGAGTTTCCAAAAGTACTTTGTCTCCCAATTGGAATATTCTAGGCCTTGCTTTAGCATACACTTGCTCCTATATTTTTGAGCTATGTAGGTCCTCCAACTCAGGACCTCAGTGTATGCCAGGGACTCAAGGTTAATTAGGTAGCGTGCTCAGATATTCTGAGTCCCCTTCGTTTCCCAAGGCTATCAGGCTCAGCTTAGGAGAGGCGAGGAGGGCACATAAACAGTCTCTACTTCCCAGAGATTCATTCAGACTCCCAGCTTATAAAACATAAAGGTTTAATTGAAAAGGTTAAAACAAACAGGGGGAGTTTACACATAAAATAGACAAATCCTAAACCCTAACTATGCTAGCTTATCCTAAACAAATGGTTTGCTGTTCCTTTCTCCCTGGAACTCCACCTCGTTTTGGCTCGGCTACTTGCTTCAGAGTTCGCTCTGCCAAAGCTTGCTTGTTTGTAGACACTTTCGGTCTTCTCAGCAGCCTGCCCCCGGACTATACCTCACGGTGAACAGTTCAAGAAGATCCTTGCTGCGGCTCTTAGCTTCTTCAAGGCCACATGCAGCACTCCTGGCATTCGTCAAGCTGTTGCCTTCCGTCTCCTGGCTTGCTTGGAACGCGTAGATGTGTGTATTCAGGCAAGTTCATTCTTCCATCATGAATGAATGAATTATTCTGCCTCTAGGACTGAATCTTATTCCTTGATTCCCCAATCCCCGTCCTAGACTAATTAGGGATTGCTGCCTTAACCAGCTGTTTCACATTTACTTAGGTCTTAGATGTACTGATTCTGACTAAACTTACAGACACTTATCTGAGATGATCCTGCAAGTTAGTATCTCTGGCATGACAAGCTCCAGATCTGGGGGACCATGGAAGTGAAATTCCTAGGCTGGGGAGGCACTGTCACGAGCTCTCTGCTCTGAAGGCTTATGGTCCTTGGAAGACAATTGGCATCTTATAAACTGACTAGACTGGAGCTGAGGGCCTTCATATTGGTCATGATGGCTTTTCTTCCCACAATTCACCACATGAAAGTCCTGAGAGGAACAGAGAAGATAAAAATGGAACCTCATTTCATCAAATAGGGGGTACTAAAATCAGGTTTCTGTGGCAGGTGACAAGCTTACAGGAGTGGGTGGAGTGGCACCTGAAGTTGTTGACAACAGAGCACATCAGTGGAGTACACAGAGTTCAGACAGATTGGTTCAGTAATCAGAGCATCAGCTGAGGGGAGTGTTGCCTGAAGCAGAGGACATTAAATGAGAGAACAGGTTTGGAACTCCAGGAGCAGATTTCTCTACCTCCTCAGAAAATTATGAATGCTTCTTTGCTAGATATGAGTGTGGCACATTGTGATTTCATTTGGCTTCAGTGGCCACTATACACTTTTTCTCCAATTCTTCTAATCCCTTGCATGATCAAAATATTCAAACTGGAGAGGGCATCTGTGTGGTCCTGTATTAATTCAAGAGGACATTGTTTCCTAGCCAGATATTTTATTGGTGGAGGCTTCAGATTTAAAATTGAGTAGGGCCACCCTAAGAGGATCAGTTATCCAGTTGAGGTTGTTGGTAGTATCTTGGAAGATTTCAACCACATGCACAGGGGTCATTTCGTAGAAAAAGAGCTAGGGGAACTCATTAGCATAACTCATTAGCATATGCCACACCCCCTGACATCAGGGGCCCGGCAGTGGACCTGCAAGGCCAGCAGGAGTGCGAGGAAGCCCCGCCAAGGCCCTCCCTGGCCCCAGGCAGGCAGGGGTGGGGAGAGGCGGAGAGGAAGCAACTTACACTCCCTCTTCTCCTGCCTCCTCCTGGCTGAATGAGGGCTGGAAGCGGGGCGGCCGGAAGCAGGGGGCGGGGCTTCATCATGTGCCCCGCCCCCTCGCACCTCACCCGGGGGAGCTGCGATCCCCCGCGTTCCCCCCCGAAATGACCTCTGCACATGCATATGTGATATGAAGTGGAACACCATTGTTTGCTGATGAAAGTAGAAATATCTTAAAATATTTGAGTGTTTCTTGTAACAAGTGTCTTCATCTTCCAGTCAGAAATTAAAACAGGACCCGCAACCAAATCAGCCAAGGGTGGCTTCCCTAAGAAAAGGATCATCTCCACATCAAATGTTTTCCAGATGAACCTCTTTGCTGTGGCCACTAACAGTACAGCCTCTTCTGTTTTGTTCCCTCCACATTGTTCTTCTGCCCTGAAATTTCCTGATGTGAAAGCATTGTTACTGAAGGCAGTAACATCAGTCCACAGCATCTCTGAACTGGGTGTGCTGTTTGTTGATCTGTCTTTTCCAAAGAGATGAGGTGGTGTTGCATACAGACTCTTTTTATCTTGACAAAGCTGAATTCTGCTTTTCATCAAGCCCAGGAATGTTCTTTGTCCTGGGCATTGTCATCCTCTGGACTTGTGCAGAGTCCTTAAGATTTACATATGCAGAACAAGAGCTATCAGACTGTCAGAGTCTCTTATGGTATTTTTTTTACAATTCAAGGAAAGAATGTATTGAAGGTGTCATTAAATAGGTGGATAAAGGACTGCATTTTGTGCCTTTATGGATTACAATCAGGGCTATTTTGGGGCAGGAACGCACAGGAACTGAGTTCCGGCTGGCCCCCAAGTTGACCATGCCCAGCAGGAACTCATTAGCATAATAGGCCACACCCAATAGCAGAAACTCATTGGGATTGGCTACATTAGGGGTGTGGCCTAACATGCAAAGGAGTTCCTGCTACCAAAAAAGCCCTGGGTTTTGACAACAAACAAGGTAAACAGATTAAGAAGCAAAAGGTGGGTGTGGCTGGATGACTATACTTCTGGTAACATGGGGGTGCAGCCTAATATGCTAATGAGCTATGCTCTTATGGGTGTGGCTTGATATGCTAATGAGTTTCTGTTGTTGGGTGTGGCCTGTTATGCTAATGAGTTCCTGCTGGGCTTTTTCTACATAAAAAAGCCCTGATTACAATGATTGTAATACAACATAAAGTGTAGCCGTCAATACTAATATCAGTGCCATCTTTCGGAGTTGCCTGTTTCTGTGTAGATTTCTTACCCTCAATATAACTAGTGTTTTTCGGAAGGGGGGAAGTCATGTAAATAGACAATACAGTTTTGAAAAAAGTACACAAAGCTGGATTCCCCCCGTATGTTTTCAAATTGAATGCATTTGAAACCAAACAGGCAACTGTCATCTGTCATACTGAAATAAAGCAGTAATAAAGATGAAGAGGTGGCCAAAAAGTTGGGAATGAACAGTAGTCAATATATAATATATTTGCTATAAAGAACCCAGGGTTATACAATACAGTCTTATAGATCTGCATTTACAAACTGTAATTTCGGGAAGCATGCTCTTAATTTTGCAGAGCTTAAAGGTTAATTTATTAAGACACTTTATTTTGTGAAACACCAAACCACTTTTCTCAGTATTCACTGCTATAGAAAACTATTTGGTTAAACTTGGAATGAGCAGGGACATCAATAAAACATGAACTAGGTTGCTGACAGAGATTTATTAAACAAGGGAAAATCCCAAGACTGTGTCTGTTCCATGCTTATATTGAATCTGGGGCCCTTCAAATTGTCATAGAATCTGGCAATTTAAAGTAGGCTTTTGGATTTTTTTGAAACTTAAAAAGGCTTTTACATCAGGTTGGGTCTGGACTTCCAGTGGTCAGGGAATGAATTTTTTGTGGTCTGAATTGCTTGTTTTTCACATTGGCTTCTTTCTGATCATTGCCCTTCTCCAATTTTATTCATTTAATCTACAGCAGCTTGTCTTTCACTGACTGTGTGTGTTCATGTGCTTCAGATTAAAGATATACTGGAAATCTATGCTTGTGCTACAGTATTTATCAATAGTTCAAACCTTTTCTCAGTTGCTGCAGTCTGTGAAATGGCAGACTGTAGATTGCATGCCTTAGCTTGCATATGAGCCAGAACAACAGCCATGTGGCATATATACTAGAGGTAAGATGTATCTATCCACCCACTTGGAGTTTACCTTGTAAAGATAAAATGGAGGGAAGCAGAATGATGTAAGCTGCTTTGGTTCCTCATTGGAGAGAGGGGGTATGAATGAAGTAAATAAAGGTCAAAGGGAGGAATGCTCAACTTAAAGAACAATAATTCTAGAAAGTGACACTTTAGAACAGAGGTGTTCAACTCATTTGTTACAAGGGCCGGATCTGCCATAAATGTCACTTTGTCAGGCCAGGCCATGTGTGCCGAAAATGTAACACGAGGTGCTAGAGATATAAACTTTATAAAGATGATTTCAGATGCTGAATGGCAATAGCAGGCTTGATTTGGTTAGGTGTGATATACAGAGGAGTAGTAGGCGTGGAGTTATCAGCATTGGTAATGAGACAGGAAAGCCAGGTCTCTGTTTGGTCCAGGAGGATTCGGTCAAGGAGGATGCAAAGAATAAATGGAAATAAGTTGACAGAAATGAGTAGGGATTCATGAAAGCTCATCCCCTGCCACAGATTTTGTTAGTCTTTAAGGAACTATTGGACTCTTGCTCTTTTCTACTGCTACAGAAAGACTAGTATGACTACCCATCTTGATCTAGCTAAAGAAGTTAGCAGTGACTCACGAAAGCTCATACCTTACCACAAATGTTGTTAGTCTTTAAGGTGCTACTGGACTCTTACTCTTTCTACTGCTATTAGAAACAACAACATTCAAAAACCAGTGGGGGAACATTTTAACCTTGCAGGATATTCAGTTGCTGACCTAAGAATAGCAGTTCTCTTACAAAGGAATTTCAAAGGGAGATTAGAAAGACTGCTTAATTGCAGCTGATAATGAAGATAAATGCATCTGAACTAAATTGAGACCTAGGTTTCTTCTCTCTTTACCAATGCCTGTTATTGTCATTTGGAGTATGAAATCACTTCACTCTCCAAGATGTAAGGACAGATGGACTCACATTCTAGCTGTATCCAAAGAAGTGAGCAGTGACTCATGAAAACTCTGCCATACCACACGTTTTGCTACTTGTTAAGGTGCTACTGGAATCTTGGTCCCTTCCACTGATAAAGATTGCAAGCTGTACTTTTAGGTTTCTTCCCCCCCCCCCCATCTGTTAGAACTGGAAAGGGGGATCTTTCCCCCTCCTGCTCTCTCTGGCTCTTTCACTTCTCCTCCCTCCTTCTTTCCCTCTCTGAAGAAGTGTATGCACACAAGAAAGCTTATACCTGGAATAAAACTTTGTTGGTTCACAGGAGTCCATGTCTCTCTCTCCCTCCACCCCCCTTCCCTTTCCTCTCCTCCTAAAGGAGGAGGGGAGGAGCCCTCAGCCAATCGAGGGAAGGGAGGCTTGGCTTTCTTCTCTGCAAAACAGAAAGCAGGAGAGGAGAGCTGGACAAAAGCAAGCTGCGATGCTTGCAGGAACAGGAAGTAGGAAGTAGACAAGAGCCAATTGTTTGCAGGCCAGATAGGAGCCCTTCAGGGGTCAGTTCCAGCCCATAGGCTGCATGTTTGACACCCCTGCTTTAGAAGTTTCTCTGAAGAGCTGCTTGAAGCAGATTTCATACAATGTGAATAGTTGGAGCACACATCTTGCCCTTAGATTTTACATAAGTGAATTTATTGCTTTTCACATTTAGAAGAGTAATTTCTTGGTTAATAAAGGTATTTATATTTTTCCATAGTATTATGAAAACTGCCACCTTCTAGATATCTGCTTAAAGAAGATATCACGTTCTTCAATAAGTTATCTCTTGTTCCATCAGTTTGTTTTTATTTAATTACACATCTTAGATGATGGAAGCATATATACAAAGTGGTTAAAACCCTAGAATACTCTTTGAAAGTGTTGCCT
This sequence comes from Gekko japonicus, assembly GCF_001447785.1. Classification (NCBI taxonomy): domain Eukaryota; kingdom Metazoa; phylum Chordata; class Lepidosauria; order Squamata; family Gekkonidae; genus Gekko; species Gekko japonicus. Next base: position 345,125 of record NW_015168656.1, read on the forward strand.
ATAAGTACTTGGCTATGAGTATTTTTTTAGTGTCTCCTAAGGTGGTGCTGCCACCATTGCCAGGATCACCTCTGACTCTTTTGCTTGAGTTCATTCAGTGCCCTTCTGTAGTTTGATCTATATTGTTCCATGTGAGAAGTAAACTAACTAAAAATGATGGCATTTTTAACTGTTGGTGGGAAGATTATCAGTTGGGACCGTAGATCCAGGTGGGCAGCCATGTTGGTTTGAAGCAGTATCAATCAGTCAACCTTTATTGGCATAACCAACAGAACATACAACTCAGTTTGCCAAGAATACTGAACGTCTTCTTAAAACTTCATACAAATTTTTTGCAACAGTTTCAATTATTATATGGTTCTGGGTTGTCAACAAAAAGTACATCTTACTTTTATCAGGTTTCCCTGAATACTTTCTCAACCAAGATTCAATGAATATAAAGCACGTCCGAATAAAAAGTGCATGAGAGAAACACATGTTCTAGAGTTTCTATCTCCCACTTAGTGCAAGAGCACAATCTGTTGTTGAATGGGATTTTTTGGAATCTCCCATATACTAATACTGCTGATGGCAACACATTAAACCTGGCTAACATATATGCTCTGCATTGCCACAGGATTGTTAAACAAGTTAGATATTCAGCCCTATGCCCCAAAGGTAAAGTCTGAAGCAGTAGAACAAAGTTTGAGTCCAGTGGCACCTTTAAGACCAACAAAGCTTTATTCAAGGTATGAGCTTTTGTGTGCATGCACACTTCCTCAGATACAATGAAATGGAAGTTATCAGTCTGAACATATAAAAAGACAGTGAACAGCACATCAGCATACAACATAATAAAGATGTTTAAAACATGTTGTATGCTAATTTGCAGTTCACCGTCTGCCTATATGCATGAACTGTTAACTTTTCATTTTAATGTATTTCAGGAAGTGTGTGTGTACATGAAAGCTCAGTTATTGTAGTTAACAAAGTCTATAAATTTACTGGAAAGCAATAAAACATTTCCTTTATCTACAGACTTTGCTTAAAATTAGATCCCAGAATTATGTGTTTGGTCTTAATTATAAATGAGAATATTGGGTTGGAACTAAAAGACTTGCAAAACAATTGAAAGTTGTGGGCATGTTTAGTCAAATGCCATTTTCCCCTCAAATCTGGCAATGTAAGATACTGGCAGAATCCCTTGGGCACGCAATGAAGAACTCTGAAAGGCCTAGATATTCTAATAAGGTCACTTGAGGTAATGATACATGATATTCAGCTCCCATTGAAGTACAAGAGACTTAATGTATCATAAATCTTGTTCCTGATGTGAAAAAAAGGATGAGATAGACAGCATGAAAACAGTTTGGTTGCAATTGCAATACACAAACAATCTCTCTTTCTTGCTTACTATTATGCATTTCCTTAATTCAGAGGTATTACTGAAGAAGCTAAAGGGATCACTTAAAAACCTTGTTTGTCCTGAAGAATTGTTAAAGTATGCATTTTGGAAGACACCTATAAATCTTGGTTATACTTATTTATTTATTTATTGTTAACATTTTTACCCCGCCCTCCCCGCGAGCTTGCAAGAAGGCACTAAGCATTTCCTTGATTACAGTGTTATTTTTAGATTTTGCTTGCATTTAAAAATTAGAATTTGAGACGTTTCTGGTAAGTGGATTTCTGGAACACAGGATTTGAACAAATCCCAATAAGCAACTGATATTTGTGTATTCAGAAGTTCTGTGGCTTTTTTTTTTTTTTTTTTAGGAAACCTCCATCTAATTGTAATATACCATGAGGGAAATCTGATGGTAATCTCAATCTAGGAAAATGTGTCTCCTTCCAGCCAAAAGATCCAAAAAGACTTTATGCAACAAACAAATCTAACATTCTAGTGTCCCTTATTGTCTCTTTTTAAAGAAGCTGTGTCCACATCAGTATTCTGCCAACTGCTTGATGTTCATTCTGTAGTTGGATTACCCATCGTAGGTGCAGATGCGTTCACTGAACACACTTGCATGGTTCAAGTGTAAAGACAATTTTTGTTAGACAAATAAGCCTGGTGGCTCCTTACACTTCCTCCCTCTTTCTTCTGCCATCGCATGCTGGTTGAAAATGAATTGCTTCTACATTCACAGTGAACAAATATTGTTGGCATCCAAAAACTATGGGCTACATATGGATGTAGTGAGAATGACTGAGACAGACCTCTGGCTCACATTCTCTCATTCCCTCAGCTAGAAAATCAAAAGGTTTCTGACTCAGCTTGAACTGCCATAGTGTCTGAATTTGCTAAGAGACCAACTGTGGTTTGTTCATTGGCTTGCAAACCAGGGCTAAACTGTAATGTATAATCCTAGTTTGTGGATTGGAGAACAAATCCCATTTAGTTGTTTTGGTTAATTTGGATATTAAGCAAACTCTGATGAGTTACAAGCTAAAAAGTCTTTTAGTTTTCTGGATGACTGCAAGTGAACGTCCAGACCATTTTCATCACTAAAATGCAGCCATGATTTTGCTTCCCTTCTAATCAGCATTCAGAACAACAGTTTATTCTGGGTTTTATTAATGTTTCTTTGTCTCTAGTTGTCAATATAGCCTTTGAATCTCCATGTGATGCTGTTTATTTTGGGGGGGGGGAACAATAAGTTACTGCTTTTTGTACCACTCAAATCCAGAATTCATGTAGCCATTTAAAAAGGGCATAAGAGGTTAGAAGGACAGGCACATCTCTTCCTTTGATATTTTGTTTTGTTTTTTATTCTCATTTAATGTACATTTTCCTTTAAAAAAACACCAGGGTATTTATTTCTGAGTTCCATTTAAAAAAAAAGAAAGAAAGAAATGCAGAAAACTATTTCAACCCCATTGTGTTTGGACTGGGTATCATGGGTTGGTTCTGGTGTTTCCATTGTGCTTATATTGCAGTTTCTCCCATATAAGGAGCATTTCATCCATGGAAGAAGCATGATCTGCTGGGCTAGAGTTGTGTTGATAGTGTTGATAGGATGCTTCTTGCAATGGAAAAAGGCTCTTTTTGTTCAAGCATTCCACTATTTGTTACTGCTATTAGCATGGAGGGTGGCATGAATAGAACATGGACAGATTTTTTGTTTGAATGGTATAGCAAATAAAAGTCTAATCGAGCCTACATGAGACAGGTATAGGGTCCCTGTATATCTACAAAGCTCCCTGTACATCTATATAGTGTCTGCGGGGGGGGGGGGGGGGATCATGGTACTAAAAAGCTATTGTTCCAGCATTCTGACTGCCAGCATTTGATGTGCTGCTGTTCCTATCCCAGGTGCAGCCAAGGCAGACAGGGAAGAGGTCAAAAGCTAACTCTCTCTTCAAGTTATATAAGCAGATAACGAAGACATGAATGTCAGGAATTTGCTGCCTTGGATTTAATGAGGGCAGGGATGTCAGACTGCTGCAAATATGAGATGAATGCCAGTCTCTAGTCCTTCTGCAGCTGAAATCCTCGGCTAAATATCTGTCCTGATTACATAAATATCATATGAACGTGTTGAGTCTCACTAGGCCTGAACACAGGATTCCCTGAACACTGATCAGAGGCTGGCACAGCTTATTTTACAGTGCTGTTTTAATTTCAAGATAGGCATTATGCTTATAGTGTATCCTGAAAGTTATGATTCCAAAACACAGCAAACAGCAATAGTTCTGTATGATAATGATTTTCCGTTGTGGTAGTGTCAAGTACCCATCTCTCCCTTATTATAATTGAGTTTGAACGTTCTATATGAAAGTTCTAAATTTCACATCCTTAGTGTTAGGCCGGAAAAACTGCCACTCAGTAACACTGGCTGGGTTGACTGGCTGCTTTGTGCAGTCCCGCCCAGCGTTCCAAGGTTATTTGCATATGGAAGCTGATTGGACAACACTCTATTCCACACCTCAAACTCACCCCCCCCGCAAGGCAGTTGGGATTTTCAGTTGCATCATACCTCATAGGGGAGAGGAGAATGATGTCAGCTTCCCTTTCCCTAGGTGGAGGCTGTGGGGGGGGGAGGTTTGTAAAACTTAAGACAGACAGGCAGATAAAGGTTGCCAACTCCAGGTTGGAAACTTCCAGGATATTTTAGGGATGAAGCCTGCTGAGGGTGGGGTCAGAGGAGGAGGAGGAAGAGGGGGACCTCAGACAGATACAATTCCATACTGCCCACACTCCAGACAAGCTGTTGCCAGTCTCCAGGTGACAGCTGGAGAGATCTTAAAGCTTTGGTGCTAATTTACAATGGGGCTCCTGGGGAACTATTGATGCCAATCTTGGCCCAGCAGCCATCAAACCATTCTCTTCAACCCCCTGCTGTGCAGCTGACTTTCCCCTAGGGTTGCCAATCTCCAGGTGGGACCTGGAGATCTCCCACTGTTACAATTGATCTCCAGATGACAGAGATCAGTTCCCCTGGAGAAAATGGATGCTTTGGAGGGTAGACCCTATGACCTCCAGTCGCCGGCCCTAGAGTGGGTGGGGGAGGGAGGGAAAGCGGGCCCTGCGGCCGGAGGCCTCTGCCTTGCCGGCCCTGGCGTTGGGGGGGTGGGAGAGGAAGGGACGCCGCAACCGGAGGCTTCTGTCTCGCCGGCCCTGGCGTTGGGGGGGAGGAGATCGGA
>NW_015168656.1:350676-414108 GCF_001447785.1 Gekko japonicus
GGAAGGCCGATGCCTCCGTCGCCTGGCTGGAGTGGCCGCGGGGGGGTTGGAGTCGGGCGGCCGCTGGCAGGAGCCGCGGGCGCCCGGGCCAAGATTGGGGGGGCAAGGCGGGCGACAGAAGGCCGATGCCTCCGTCGCCCTGCCCTCTACAGAATCCACCCCCCAAGCCTCCAGGTATTTCCCTCCTTAGAGCTGGCAACCCTACATTCCCCTCAGTGCCTGTTGGTAGGCATCTAAGCTTGGTCCTGTCACCTACTTTGGCCTTTGGGAGAAAACACATTGGGGCCAGTCCTGATAGGGTTGCCAACTCCAGATGGGAAATTCCTGGAGACTTGAGGGATGGAGCCTGAAGAGGGTGAGGTTTGAGGAGGGGTGGGACCTCAGACAGGTACACTGCCATAGACTCCACCCTCCAAACCAGCCATTTTGTCCTGGGTAACAATTGTTGCCAATCTCCAGGTGAGGGCTACAGATCACTCACAATTACAACTGCTCTTCAGGTAGCAGAGATCAGTTCCTCTGGAGAAAACAGAGGACTCTGTCATTATACCCTGCTGAGGTCACCACAGCAAATTGACACTGTTTGCCCAAAGCCAGAGCACTGCCCCAGAGCCTCTTTCTAGATCTCGTTGTATTGCTTTCACAACGGGCTTTACTGCTAGTAAGTTATAAGTCATTCATTAGATTAGCAAGATTCCATGTCCTGTGAAGCAGTGTATCTAGTGGGGTAGGCTAACTGTTATCAGAATTGCTGTTACTCAGTTGCAACAGTGAAAACCTAGCCAATGAACAAAAAGAACATTCTGAGTTAGATCATTGTATCTTGCTGTCTTTTGGGGAGATTCTGTGTTTTTAAGGTGATCTTCCGGGCTTGCATGCAAATTAAATAGTAAACAGACTTTCCCTAGCAAGCAAATATAAACAAGATTCTACTTTATCATTCACTTGTGTTGCATAATTCAAACAGCTATCCAACTGGAAGGCAAAAGGAATCTGACTTCTGATTCAATAGTTTTTATTCAGTTTGGATAGTGTTTTGATCTAATTTTTTTGTGGCAACAGATGTTCACCAGCTGTTATCAGAGGTAAATTACCGCACCAGCTGCTTATTTTTTTGTCTTTGCTTACTAAATGAATTGCTTCACAGATAACCCAGCTTCACTAAATGCCTTCAGGAATTCCTGTATATGAACTTCACTGGTACACTATGTGGATTTTGTTTGCCCTTTTTCACTTAATGTTTAAATCCTTGAATACTAGGAAATAGCCAAGATTAAAGTAAAGGAATGTAAGGTTATGTTGACCACAAAGAAATTGCTACAGTATTATATATATGACAAAATGTAGAGAATAGGGAGGAGCGGAAGGAAGGGGGAAGGTGTTACCAAGAAACAGAGAATGGAGGTGTAAGAAGAATGCAGAGACCGTGGTCCACATCAAGGATATTGGTGCGGCGGCAGCTATCTTACTTGCTTTTAAAAGTGTATGCACTTTTTCCATTAAAAAATTAGCAATGAATATCCAAGATGACCAGCTTTTCTTCTGAGCATTTTTTAAAAGGTGGGGGTGGATTTTTAAAATTAGAACACAGAATCTAATTGAGGGGAAGACTTTTTAAAATATTATTTTGTGCTGAGATGCATGTCTTGCATACTTGGTAAGAAAGGAATATGATGCTGGCAATGTAAGTAATCATTTTTGTGGTTTTGGTCAACCACTGACATTTAAGAAGCTATTTACTTTAAAAAGAATATTTAAAATGTTCTAGTTGCTGTTGTCTTCAAACTAAAACATGGAGTCCACCAGGTGGTTGTTAATAACCTTGAACCCATGCTCTTCTTGAGGAAGTAGTTGTGAATCTTAACTATTTGAAGCAGCATTCTTTCTTCTAAAAGTTTCCTTCTTGCTCTTTTCAGTGGCTCAGGACTTCAGGTATCTTTAAACACTATCTCTGTGTAATGAACTTTTCTTTTGCGTGTTTGTATAGTGATCTTAGGCTTGCAGACACATCTGGGTTTGCATAGACCCATAGAATTATGAGTGGAAGGAAGATAGCTGCTCACACTGTTCTGCAAATGCCTGCACAAGATGTCACACAGGTGAAGTTACCAACCTTCTTGTGGGGCCTGGAGTTTTCCTGGAATTCCGGCTAATTTCCAGACTACGGGAATTAGTTCCCATTCGGGTTGCCAAGTCCTTGCTGCATGTAGAACGGGGGACTCCAGCGCTGCTCTGGGAGTCCATGCGCACGCGCCACAGTTACTTCACCTAGAAGTGACGCAATCACGTCGGGCATGCCAGGGGCAGGGCCACAATTATCCGAGGGAAAACCATAGAGTTTTCCCTCGGATGACCGCGGCCCCGCCCCCAACGCACCCGACGCGACTGCGTCACTTTCAGGTGACGTGCTGACGCCGGGCACGTTGTGTGCTTTGGGGGTGGGGTTCCCCTCAGGGCCCGATCCGCCAATGTGGCATAGGGCTAGAATAAGTAGATTTTACAGTAGAGTTTATGCTTCCATTTATGAAAGAGAGTAACAAGCTCTTGTGCAAGTGAAAGGATATATTTGGATTTGGTTTCACTTTGATTTGTTAAGTTCTTTGATTTGTTAATGTATTTTCCTCCATACTGGGCAGCCTTTTTTACAATTTCATCACTGCTTTATTGCCTACCCTTAATTTCTTGGGGAGAGGTTTGTTGTTGCTTTTTTGCTTGTTTTGTTTTAAACAAATTTATACCCCCTGCTTTCAACCAGCTGTGCCTCCTTTTTTTCCATCTGTGAATTAATGGGTCCCCCATGGAGTATTTCTCTGGTCTTCTGTTAATGTTCTTCTGCAAAGGCATCATGGAATTTTGAGGACAATATACTGAGGTCAAGCTATGATTGGAAAGTCAAGTTTTTTTGGTTTTTTGTTTCCTGCTTTGCCAGTATCTTGGGACTGTCAAACTGAAAAATACAGTAAGACGCACCAGCTTTACAGAGAGTTCTGTACTAAATAAATAGTTCCCAGATAGTGGAGTACCTCAAGATCATTTCTGTTTTCCACAATACAAGTAAATGCAGAATAGTATCTGTGGGAATGCAACATAATTCAATTAAAAACGTAGATAATAGTGTCTTAAAAAAGAAAACCCACTGAAGTCCAAGGAAAGCTGAATTAGCGAAATGAATGTATCTCTGAGGGTTGCTTCTCTTTTGCATCTCTCAATTTAAGATTAAGACCTGTAAGATACAGACAGACATTCATAACAGTGTATAAGAAAACTAGTTTTGGTTGGTACATGGCTTGTACTCAGTGATGTCAAGAAATGCATGGACCTGTAAATTATGGTGGTACTATAAATAGGAAAAGCCAGTCATTTGATAACACTCATTTCCATGATAGGAGTGAGTTCATGGAAGGGTGTATTCTGCCTCCTCGTCACAAAATAGCCTCCCACACCACCCCACCCCACATCCAAGAAAGGAGTTGTGAAATCTTGGGAACTGGGTGATCTTTTGAGAAATGCTGCTGCAAGAAAGAGAAATTTGCAAAATTCTCCCTCCTGCACACTTTCACAAGTGGAGCAATCTCTACAAAGCAAAAAATCATGAGGGATGTTTATGTGGTGGGATCTCTGCCAGTTCCCCTTGTACAACCCAGCCCCATTAGCTCCTATGCTGTTCCTGAGGATCTCCAAACCCTCATTAGTAGCTTTTTGGCTGACAGGGAGTGAAGCTGTATTGGGTAGGGGAATTTCTTCTGTAACCTTTCTCAGTGCAGAAGGATTAGATTCAACCCATCTTGTTTCCATCCATTTCTAAACATCCACAATTATTTCTGATTCAGAGCACTTTGTAACATATGCATGAATGTTAACTAAATGAATGAATAAAGGAGAAGGGTTCCATGTAACTTATTGCATGTTTCTTTGCCATGCTATTCCATGTTGCTAAAACAATATTCAAGTGCATTTTTTCAGAGTTTCTTTTATATACTTTAATTTGTTGTGCAGAGTGCTTGCGAATAAAGAGCTGTTTCCAAGAAGCTCTGTTGTACAAATTGGTGTTAAGAAGACCTAAATGTATGTTAATGACAGTTCATACACTGTCATTCTTAAGCAGTGAAGGTAATGATGACAGTTTGTCAAGATAATTTAATGCATGCTGAATGGAATCTTTCATAAGACACAAGCCATGACTTTTCATCGCTATCCATCTTGTTTAGCTTTTCATTAGTGGTTTGTAGCATGACTAGATTTCTGGGTCACTGGACATTTTTTTTGTATATGCATACCCCCGCCCTTCCAATTTTAAATAAGTCCTTTTAGTGGAATGTTTGGAATGAAGTTGAATTTTTTTTTCTTGTCCCCATAATTAACCCTTGTTGGGAGACAGATGTCTTTCTTCAACAAGTGCTTCATAAGAAAAGGGAGGGGCTGCAAGAACAGTGAGGACAGAAGGAACAAGTATTCACTAGCTTCAAATACTTTATGGTAATGATGTCCAGATTTAACATTTTCTAATAGCTGATGCCTTGGCAGGCAATGTCCAGTTCCTTTCATAAAGAGAACTTCAAATAAAAAAATTTAAGTACAGCGATTCCATTTTATGACATATGGAAAACTTAGCAGTTGAATGTTTCATCTCCATCATCAGGTTCACCCATGCACTGTTTGATTCAGCTTTAGATCATACAAAGATCAAGTCAAATTAGAACTGTATAATTTAGTCAATGGGGTGGAAAGTGTGCAATCTGGAAAGGTCAGCAGTTGCATTTATAATCCTAGATCTAGTTGTATCAAACTGCTGGAAAGAATGTGGGTCAAAATTGAAAACACTTTGTGTGATTTCATTTATAAATTTCATTTATAAATCTGTATTCATGTTTGCTTTTAAGTATCACATGCTGAGAAGAAATAAATGGTTTGAGTAATAGATATTTTGTTAATCCTGCTCTTTCTACTCTTACCATGTGAGGTCAAACATGTATTCGCCAGACACATGTGAGTATGCCCCACTTCTCTATCAGAACCCACATGCACCAAAATGACTTCTGAGTACTAACACAGGAAAACATTCCCAGACTCCCCCCCCCCCAGTAGAACTGTTGGCCCAGATTTCAATGTGCGTGCTGAGGCACTGCAGTTCAGATCAGTGATCCACACACCATTACCTGGATCATTTGACTGGATAGTGAGGTACTACCACAAGGCTTGAAGGGGCAAGGGAACATGCAGTAGAGTCAAAATCAGAAATGAAGTTTGTTAAGGCCTTTTTGCAAAGCTTTATATAAAGCATCGGGGGTGGGGATTCAGAGTTCTGGTTGAGAGAGCAGCATTAAGTGTAGAGAGGGTGAACAAGTTACCTTTCAGAAAGGAGGGCAGAAGAGAAGAATGGATAATTTCCAGCAGCAGCTCTATGCCAGTGATACTACAAACTGTAATGAGAAAGAGAGAAAAAAGATATCTGCTACTCCTGGGACCCCACAATTACTCTTGGGGACCCAGGAACAGGTCAGGGCTGTGGATGAAGATCCAGGCAACAAGCAATATCCAAGTGATGGGAATGGTGGGACAACATGCCATGCACACAAGCACCCAAGAAACATGTAGCCACCAGAGCGAGCAGACAAAAACACACATTTGGGGGAGGGGTCATGGCGCAGAGATAGAACATGGGCTTGTCATGTAAAAGGTCCCATGTTCAATCCCTGGTATCACCAGCTAAATGTATTGGTAATGGTAACTGGTAGTGTGAAAGACCTCTGTCTGAGAACCTGAAGAGCTTCTGCCAGTCTGAGTAGACAATACTAGCCTTGATGGACCAATGGTCTAATTCAGTATGTCAATTTCATGTGCTCATGTGAAGAATTCTTTAGTTACAGGGCAGGTAGGTGAGATACAGAAAGAAATGTTTTCTTTTCTAAACTCAGAGACTAAGGGAGCGCAGATTCTCACGCCAAATGATGGCTGTATTCCATATTGGCACAGGAGGAAAACATGCATTGGGAAACAGAGGGTGCATTTTTGTGACCCAAGCCTGACCAAGGAAGATAAATTACTCTGATTCAGGCAAGGTGTGGTTATAGTTCCTGCATGGGTCAAGGGTCATGCTAATGATGACAGAGAAGAATCTTCTACTGCAAAAGGCCTACTTAGGTGCTGGAGGCTGTAATCTGATTTCCTGCTGTACTTTTGGGTGAGGTCTTCTTCCTTAAGCTCTTCCTGAAGAGCTCCTGAATGTATTCTGACCAGGAGCAGCCCATTTCCCTCTTCAACCTCCCTTTTTCCTCTTCAGGGCCAGGTGGTCCTTCCATCAGGTTCAAGGTACATGGGGGAGATGCAGGCCTTGGCACCAGAACTGGGCTTCAGACTAACACTACTAGCAGCTGAGGATGGCATGCAGGGTCTCTGTTTAATATTCTGTTCACAATCAAACCGCTTAATTGAACCATAAGATCACTTTCTGGGCTATTGCAGAACATTTAATTTGTATGTCTTCTTTAATTATAGCTTTTTGCCAAAGGGAGAGGAGACAGAAAAAGAAGAATGTTGGAAATATAATGCATAAAATATTGCACAGTATGATTAAATGAACTTGTGCTTGTACCCACTAATTTAGAAAGATGACCATTCCAGCATATGGGTACTTCTCTTCATAATGTTTGGGTTCCCTGAGTCTTGAAAATGTATCTAGATCTGTAGGAAATTGAAGATTTCTATAGCATCTCCCACAGTGGTGTGAAAACTAAAGGGAGTAACACATACAGAAAATTCCAAACTATACAAATAAAAGTTTCATACAGGTTTTGAGTGAAAGTGTGCTTCCGTGTGAAATTGCTCTCTATCTCAGAAGGTTAGTACCTCTATTAAATCTGTTCCAATTACACACAGCTATTTTTATTTTTATGATACTTTATGTATGAACAGTGAAACAGTTGTTTTTCTCTCTCATCTTTTTATAGAAATCTGATGTGACATAGAGGATTTACAGTGATCTAGACTGGCGTATAAAATGAATTTAAAAGCAATTATCGGTGCTGTAGCATTCGGTTTTCATGTCTTCTAGTGAAGGTGTTATGAAGGTTAATAGTTAGGTTGTTACAAGAGGCTTCTTTTAGCTATGTTAGCTATATCAGTGTTAGTTTCTATTTAAGGAAGAATGTCTGCTACAACCCTTGGTATTTACTAAGTGCGCCTGTGAAACATTCCTTTTCACCCTCAGATCAGTGGTCTTTACTATGCAGTTAGGAGACATTTTAATAATGTGGAAAAGTAGCATCTGATTTCTAGGTTTCTCCCCTACTCTGCAGTTTCGTCACTGCAAAGCAAGTTCATTGACAGCTTTGAAACAAATGTGTTCTGGGGGGGGGGGGGTTTCGCATAAACTACAAATGTTGCGAATAAATGGATGCTGCAAATATATATTTTTTTAAACTGGTGTTTGTGTTGAAGTAGACTAGAGTGATAAATTCACCTTCATTAATCTTTAGGGAACTGAACTGTAAACTATATTCTGAAATTATACATTGTTGTATATGTCGATTAGACATTTAACTTTAGGATATAGGACAGACTGGCACAGTTTAGTTAATACTAGCTCATTATTGAGCTTGAAACAGGCAGTGGTGCATCCCAGGAGATTTCAGTAACTATTGACCAGTCTTAAATATTCCATTCTTGAGCAAGGTGATTGAGTGATGGCTGGACAATTTCGAGCATTCCTGAGTGAAGCAGATTGTTAGGATACTTTCCAATCTGACTTCAGGTCTAGTTATAGGACTGAAACAGCATTGTTTGCCCGGTGGATAACCTGTGCTGGGAGATGGAGAGAGGGAGTGTAACTCAGTTGATTCTCCTGAACTCTCAGTGGCTGAGGCATGGTATCATTCTGGACTGCCTTTCTGGGCTGGGACTAGGAGGCACTGTTTTGTGGTAGTACTGGTCCTACCTGGAGGGTAGGTTTCCAAAGGTGGTGATGGGGACATGCTCAGCCCATTGCTTGTTGTTGGTTTTTATGTATGTGTTGTGTTTTTATTTTTGATCAGATAGCAGCCTCAGTGGCTGGGATAGAAAATCTGTAAATACATAAATATTATGAATATGGGTTGGGCTCACCTCTTTCACCACCCCCTCCTTCACATACTCCAGTACCCTCCCTTCTTGGTTTGTGGCCAAGCATAATTTGCTATTACATCCAAACTGGGAAATCTATAGTTTGTGCAAACAATAATTTGCCTGCAAACTTAAATTGGAAATCATAGTTTTGTTCACCGACAATCAGGCCTAGTTTGCAGGGAAACTATGGTTTGTACAGAATATAGTTTGCCCAATTCAGTTGTGGCAACACACTGATTTTCTGCATACTTGGGAGAGCATACATGGTTCCAAGCCTTGTGTGGTTTAATAGTTTTGTATGAACTGAGCAATTGAATTCTGTATTTCATAGAATCATAGAGTTGGAAGGAACCTCCAGGGTCATCTAGTCCAACCCTCTGCACAATGCAGGAAATTCACAAATATCTCCCTTCCACACCCCCAGTGGCCCAGAAGACGAAAAAAAAAAACTCCAGGATCCCTGACCAAACTGGCCTGGAGAAAAATTGTTTCCAGACCCCAATGTGGCAATCAGCATTTCCCTGGGTGTGTAAGAAACGGCCATGAGAACTAAGCACTGATGCAACCCTTCCTGCCCTCCCTCTCATGATCAGCACTGCTGTCAGATGGCCATCTAACCTCTGTTTGAAAACCTCCAAAGAAGGAGAGCCCACCACCTCCCAAGGAAGCCTGTTCCATTGAGGAACTGCTCTGTCAGAAAGTTCTTCCTAATGTTTAGCTGAAAACTCTTTGATTTAATTTCAACCCGTTGGTTCTGGTCTGACCTTCTGGGGCAACAGAAAACAACTCCGCACCATCCTCTATATGACAGCCCTTCAAGTACTTGAAGATGGTTATCATATCACCTCTCAGTCATCTCCTTTCCAGGTCAAACATACCCAGTTCCTTCAACCTTTCCCTATAGGACTTGGTCTCCAGATCCCTCACCATCTTTGTTGCCCTCCTCTGGACAAGCTTCAGCTTGTTTGTATCCTTCTTAAATTGTGGTGCCCAACAATGCTCCCTCTAAGAGTCTTGTGAGCAAAAATTCTATTTTGTGAGCTACTGGCATTAAAGTTGTGAGCGAGTGATTTGGCTACTGCATAAATTAATTTTGCTGTGCAGCCATCCTTCCTGAGCTAAGACAAAAATGTGTGAGCCGGAGGCTAAAAAACAGAAGAAGAGGAGGAGAAGGAGATTGGATTTATACCTCGCCCTTCACTCGGAGTCTCAGAGCAGCTTGCAAACTCCTTTCCCTTCTCCTCCCCACAACAGACACCCTGTGAGGTAGGTGGGGCTGAGAGCTCTTTCAAGAACTGCCCTTTCAAGGACAGCTCTGACAGAACTATGGCTTGCTCAAGGTCATCCAGCAGCTGCATGTGGAGGAGTGGGGAATCAAAACCGGTTCTCCCAGATTAGAGTCCACACAGTTAACCACTACACCAAACTGGCTCACACTAACTCAGCTTAGAGGGAACACTGCTGCCCAAAACTGAACACAATACTCTAGGTGAGGTCTAACCAGAGCAGAGTAAAGCTATACCATCACTTCTTCTGATCTGGAAACTATACTTCTGTTGATACAGCCCAAAATCACATTTGCCTTTTTAGCTACCACATCACACCGCTGACTCATGTTCAGTGTACAGTCTACTAGATCCTTTTTGCACATATTACTGCCAAGACAAGTCTCCCCCATCCTATAATTAATGCATTTGATTTTTCCTACTGAAATACAGAACTTTATATTTATCCCCATTGAAATTCATTTTATTTGTTCTAGCCCCATTTCCAGCCTGTCAAGATCATCCTGTATCCTGACTCTCTCTTCTACCATATTTGCTACCTCTCCCATTTTGTATAATCTGCAAATTTAATAAGCATTCCTTCTATTCCTTCATTCAAATCATTTATAAAGATGTTGAACAAAACAGGTCCCAGGACAGTATTTGTTACCATATTATTGTAATTTTCCATGAGTCTGGTTATTAGCCAAAAGAATGTGCTGTAGATGTACAAGAAAGGATAGCCAAAGGTGACTGAGGGGCAAACCGTATATGTGCTTAAATCTGCTAATGTAAACTTTTACTTCTTATTTATACTACCAACATTTTCCTGTGTGCTCCTGCCCAAACAGGTTTTGACTTACCTCAAACTAGGAATGCTTTCAGCAAACTTTGCTCTATCCAATCAGTAGCATCATTACAAAACATACTGTTTATAGTATCACAACCAAAAGAATAATTCCAGTGCCTGGCAGTCAAGAAAACAAATGCTTGCACGAGTTCTTAAAGAATGTTGCACAATTCTGTTGTCTTTTTTTAAAGTCAAAGGTCACAGGCCTCATTTCTTAGGTGCTCCCACTGAGTGCTGTGAGGCAAAGTAACAAGACTGCAACTTGTGACTGAGCTGAGGAAGAGGCAAAAAATGTCAGTTTTCTCAAACACAAGACTTTGAGTTTAGCCCACCATTCCACTGATGTCCCAGATGCACTCCTCTAATTTCTAACATATGTTGCCATTAGCTTCTATAGCAAACACATTTAGCACTTTGGAAACAGGTCGTCAGAGCCCAACTGGTCTCTCATTCCTAACACCGGGTAGTCTGTTCCTTCTGATTATCACCTCCTGCCTAGCATAATATTGGACAAACACAGAGTCTTGCCTCTGTATCACGGGTATTTGTTTGTTAATGGTCTTTCCTGTATTGCCTGGACAAGGAGAATCTTATGTTCGTCATGAATGGGAGTGCTGCAGTTGAAGAGTAGATTCTTAATTACTTTACATCTGATAATCATTTACGAGCCATTATTACATGCACATTAGAATTTCTACTCTTCTTCCAAATAGTATACTCCATGTTATCCTCTTGGCAACTTTGTAGGAAAGTTAAACTGGGGAAAAAATGCAGTGATCAAGGTTACCAATCAAGTTTTATAGCTGTGTAAAACCCTGAACTTTTGGCTTTCTACATACAGACATTTTCACCTCCATGTATTTCAACAATATAGGGCTTAACAAAGATGACACCAGTGTTCTAACCAATCCCAAAAACAGTTTCAGATGTGTGAACTGGAACAAGAAAACATCTTCACAGTATAGGGTTCCCAAGTACTTACCGCGATCCGGCGGGGGAAACATGCTCCCCGGCCAGACCATTCCTCCCTGTAATGCACTATGCCGTTGCCAGGAAGTGACGCTGGGCGACGCTCTGGCAATGGGGCTGAAAACTCGATGGTACCATCGAGTTTCCAGCCCCATTGCCAGAGTGTTGCCCGGCGTCACTTCCTGGCGACGGCATTGTGTGGCACGTCTGTGTCCCCCGCCAAATCACGGTAAGTACTTGGGAAGCCTGTCACAGTAGGACCACTCTTGTTATGGGCAGGTCGCAAAGTGTGTGGCCAAGTAAGTGATCATCAGTATTGCATTGGTAGGATTTGTAACATCAGTAATCCAAACCTAAATCACTAGTGAGAGGTTCTGGGGGGGGGGGGACACCATTAGAGTAGCACAGTCGTATGCTGTGTTCTGTAGGGCAGCATAGGATCTGGCAATGCTATATTAAGTTTGCATCTCCATATTTATTGAATTCCAGAAATAAGACATAGTCCTACTGTCTACCCATTGTTGCTCTTGTCTGACTGCCATTTTCCCAGGAATATTTCTGATACCTTTGGGTGGGTCATAGTGGGAGAGGAAAGGGACCTGGGGTCTTTGTCTCAATGCAGCCCTTCCTAAATACTGCAAGATGCATTTGTGGCTTTGTCAGAAGCTGTAGAAAGAAGTTTTTCTTTTCTGTATGATGGGTAGTTGAACAGCTTTGTCTGGTTCATCTGACACTGGAAATTAGTCTAACTGTTACAATACAAGCAGAGATGCCTCGCAGTACAACTGGCCTTTTCATGGTGGCTATCCCTAAAACAGCTTGTAAATTATTCTTTTGCAATTCCATTTCATAAAGACTGCTGTTTTTCAGCATTGCATTTGTACCATCTCTTGCATATTTATTTTACAATAAATCATTGAGAAAAATGCCAGAATAATATTTATTATTGTTTCAGTCAACATTTTTGGCAAGAGTGCTTTTTTCTTGTAGTAACAAGGCTGTTTTTGTTTGATCGCACTTGGAAAAAAAGTAACAAATGGAGTCTGAACTCATCATACTAGTATGTTTTGGTATATAAATGTACAGCAGTACAAAGGCCTAACTAAAACTGAATGATAACATTCAATGAGTTACTTTTATTTAGCACATTAGAGTGTCATTCATGTCACCTTGCTTGCTTTAAAAATATATATTCCTTATTTTGCAATGATTTCTAATCATTTTTTTAAAAAAACAGGCCAAGTATACTTATTCTTTCATCATACCACTAGATGTTCAAGTACTTTGAACATTCCTTGTGCATTTCTATGTGCAAACAGTGCTTACAAATAATGTCCAAATAATGAAATCCGTGGAACGCAAGATGAGTGTTGTGGATTGGATCCATGGGAGAAGATTTGGAAGAATGTATTTTACTCTGGCTTCCCTTACCCCAAGAAGCCTGCTATTTTCTGATAATTCCTCTCAGGTGCTTGAGAGAGATTGACAAACAAAATGCATCACAGAACAAGGAAGGGAGGCTTCTTGGGTAAACTTAACACCTCCTTCCACAGCCCACTACCTGTTTGGTGATACATTTTGTTTGTGATGCTCTGGTTTTCAGAGCAAAAAGCAGGCTCCTTGGGAAGGGGAAGGCAGGGAATGGCATAGCTCCTGGCAAGCTTAATCCATGAGGTTTCCCACTGAATCCAAGAATATCTTGGCTAGAAAGTTTTTAAAGAATGAAGACTTAGAATAAATAGGAATGAAAATATAAAATGTTTCCACTAGATCATGACTCTTAGAGTCTAGTTTATTTGTCTTCCCAGCTCATCTCTTCAAAGGAGAGAATCCATTATGCCAAAGGGACTTTAGTAGGCAGACTCTTATCTGCTGTTCAGTGCCCCTTTTGATCATGGTTTCTTTCCAAATTATTTTAAATGTGTGCTTTGTCCATGTGCATGACCAGATGCATCGAAGCGCTTGAGGATGTGTGATATACTAACTTTAAAAGCTTTTCTTTCAGGCAGCTGCTTCTTAGTTGTAGTGCAGAAATTAATTTTTCCCTCTTGCCTATGCACATGGAGCGAGTAGCCGTTGTCCTTCAGTGATAGTTCATGTGCCTCCCCAAATATTGTTCAAGTATCTGGTGGGGGTTACTAGCAAGGCTGTGCATAGCCAATGTTATGTTTCATTGTGGGAAATAGTGCTGTAGAGGTCCCACAACATTATTTAATTCCAGCTTGCTTTGCAGGTAGCCTAATTTTTTTCCTTTCCAGAGTAAGAAGAAATGGTGTAGAGGGATAGGCAGTGAGAAAAAGGAGAAAGGACAGCAGATTCTTAGGCTGGTAGGCAAAAGGCAGCTAGCCCCTGATTGCAAGTCTTTGTTGGTATTTTGGAAGTAAAACGGCCCTTGAGGAATGTTAGTAATTTGAGGAATGTTCATGTTAAGAAATAGGCTAATTATCACTTGAAAGGTAGCAGGATTTTGAACATCCTGCTCTTACAAGGCACTTGTACTTCCATTGTCTAACTTGTTAGCTTTATGGCAAAGCATCTAGTAACCTAGGACAAAGGGAACCCAGAGAACCATAGTGTTATCCTATTCAGACACAAGTAAGTAGTTTGTAGAAGGTAGTTTCTGAGAGTAATAGTCCATGCTAGAAGGATTTTGTTATGTGCAGAATACAATAAGTTCCTATACTAGGGGTCAAAACTGTTACTAATTGTAAGAGGCCTTAACAAAATTCCTTTCAATCCAAGAGCCAGCCCAAAAGTTTAGGAGTCATACTCAGTTGTCAAGCTGCAGGGCTTTGTGTTTTAATAAACAAACAGCACACTTTATTTTTCTTGCTAATTCCCCCCCCCCATTTTCAGCTACTATTTATCCTGCCTGCAGATGTCAACACCCAAGAATCATGTGCTAAGATAACAGGATGCAGCAGTTTGCATCTCTGTCTTTCTCTATGTGTAGTATTCTATATATTTGCCCTTTTGCTTGAAGAAAACGGTTACTAATTTAGATAATTTGTATACCTCTTCTTTTTCCTGACACATTTAATACCCAAGCAGCTGACAATGATAAATAAATGCAAAAAACCCCATTTTAATTAAAACACAATTAAAATCAAGTCATTAAAATATCTAAACATTAAGGGAAACCCATTCAAGCGACACACTATATATACACAGCCCTCCATCAAGCCCACCTTGGAGGGAGGGAACGAGGTACGGGCATCACACTCACAGAGTCCCTGTGCAAATTATTGCTGGCCTTGTATGTATTGGTCATTATGTTGGGTTCTAAGGATAAATTGGGCATTCTGCTTGTTTACTGGCTGCCTAGTTCTCCAGTGTGCACACTCTCTAAATTGGCAGAGGTGCAAGGTGCTGGGGGATATCTAGATTGATTGTTCTTGGCAGGGGTCATTTCGTAGAAAAAGAGGGCCAGGAGCTCATTAGCATAGCTCATTAGCATAACTTATTTGCATATGCCACACCCCCTGACATCACTGGAAGTGTGTCACTCAGAAGGCAACACCCACCGCTCAGGCTCCACTGGACTGTTTTGGATTGCTAACTATTGGGGGGGGGACACACATGCAGATCTGCCCTCGCAGAGGAGGGAGAGCTTGTACCTGAATAAACCTTGGTCTTGAAGATGCCACTGGACTCTTTTGGATTGCTAGCTATGGGGGGGGGAGGCGCAGATCTGCCCTCACAGAGGAGGGAGAGCTTGTACCTGAATAAACCTTGGTCTTAAAGGTGCCACTGGACTCTTTTGGATTGCTAGCTATGGGGGGGGAATGCGCAGATCAGCTATTATTATACACCTATTTTAAAAGAGAAATATCCTCAATTGAATCATAGCCAATGCTTCGATCACAGTGAAAGAAAGGCATGCTTACTTCAGCTGAAATTCTGGTATGAAAATTAGGTTATGAAAAATAGGATCCTATACAGAAAGTTCCAACTGATTCCTTTTAAATAAAGACCATCTGTGTATTCAGTTTAGAATGATATTCCCGTCAGCATTGTTCAACAGTATCAAGGGGTCATGAGCAGAATGCATAGGCACAGCAGAAAGCAGAAGCTTAAAGGTAACTTCTGCAAGGTTTGTTCACATTCCAAGGCTTGCTCAAGGCATTTTGCTGCCCCAAATGCCCCGACTATTTTGGCACCACTCCCTGCCTCCCACCCATACCACTGCTGACATGCAGCAAGGAAGCAATCCCCCAAGCTTGCTAACCTTGATTTAGGCGGGCGGGCCAGGGAAGGCTGGGGGGGACCTCAACAGGTCTTCCCCCACCCGCAGAAGTGGGTGGGGGAAAGCACAGGGAGGCATTTAAATGCCTTCTCGCTCCATGGAAGGCTTTCCCTGGCCTGCCCGCTTAGGCGGGAAGGCTGGGGTGGCCCTCAACAGGCCTTCTCCCTCTTAGACAGAGAACATCTCTGTGGGTTATTCCCATGGTCCCTATAGGGAGGCAGGAAATATTTTTTTCTTCTTCCCTTTGGTGCCTTCAGAATAACCCGCCCCTTCAGTTCTGTTCCTGCCTCCATAGGGAGTAGCAGCACAGTTTAGGCTCAGCTTCAGCTAGTGCCCTTTTTCTGTGATTTCTTCCCTTTTTTCTCACTTAATTTTCTTCATTCTTAACTTGCTCGTCACTATTTCCTTCTATGTTCTAATTTTTTCTTCGGTCCCACTTGAGGGACGATGAAGAACCAGCTCCTGAGCGCTTCCGCCTTTTTTGCCTCCACCGAGACCAGAGCGCACAGCGAATTATGGCATTGGAGCACCCCAACAGCGTTGTTTCAGAAGAAGAAACCGAGCTGTGCAGGAGCACGGTGGGAGAACAGACCAGTGTCGGAGCCGACTTGGCTTCGCAGCTTCCTAGCGCCAACCAGGGAGAAGATCGGGATGAAGCGGCAGAGTGGAGAGCCAAGAAGCACCGCTTACTCAAACAGCCCTCAGGCCTGATGGAGCTTCCGATTCAGCCTGGCAGCCATTTTGGAAGTGCGGAGCAGTGTTCCAATACCTTCCTGTCTTCTCGCCCAGCCTCGGAGGGGGCTCACAGGAGTCAGGGCTCTGATCCAACACTGCCTGGGCATTCCGACTTCCAAGGAGACCCATGCCGGTCGGGTAATGTACCCAACCGAGGGGAAAGGGCCCTTTCTGCTGAGATGATGCAGTGTTTTAGGAGGGCCATGCAGGAGGAAATCTCCTCTTTTTGTTCCAGAGTAGGCATCACTGCCCAGGGCCAGCAGTCCCAGCCATATCACCCCTGGCCCACTAATGCTTCCCAGAAGGCCATTCCCCAGAGGAAAAGGGCTAGGGAATCCTGTGTTGACTCCTCTGAATCTGACCATGATCCTGAGGAGAAAGAGGAGGGGGAGTTTTTATCCGATGAGGAGGTAGTCCCCGCTAAGATCCCAGAACAATCCAATAGTTTTGTTAAGAATGAGGGCTACCAATTTCTGCTAACCAAGGCGGTTGCAGCCCTTCACATCCAGGGTTTGCTCGCTGACCAGGAAGCCAGGGCATCCAAAAGAAAATGTAAGTCTATATCCACGGGGGACGCTGAGTTCTTCCCCCCCCCCCGATACAATAATGGAAAAGGTTTTCCCCTTCCCAGAATATTTCGAATGTCAACTGACATCTGGATGGGACAAGCCCTCTGCTAATACACAATTTCCACATTTTGTTAGGAAACTGTATGCGTTACCTGATTATGCTAATGAGCTCTTGCAGGCACGTCCAGTTGATGGCCCAGTGGCGGCACTCCAATCTATTGGTCTATTCTCTGAGGACGGCCATGGCACCATCCGACACGCAGTAGATAAAAAGACAGAAGCAACACTCAAGAGAAACCACGAGGTAGTGGCAATGATGGTTAGAGCGGCCGCCACAACTTCTGTCGCTTCTAGGGCATCCATTGTATGGATCCGCAAATTGATACAGCTACTACTGGAAAATGACTGCAGACTCCTGGAGGACACCAGCCGCATTCTGAAGGCCGCATCGTTTGCAGCAGATGCATCCTTAGATATTCTAACTTTTTCATCCAAGGCCTTCGCAACCACGACATTTGCTAGACGTCTCTTGTGGCTCAGAGCTTCGCAAGTTGATTTTCTGTCCAAATGTATGGTCTCTGCATACCTATTTCAAGCCGATCGCCTATTCGGGGACTCACTGGACAAGATACTGATAGAGACTCGTGACAAAAAAGAAGGCCATGCCGAGGTCCCTACGCCACTCCGACAGGTGTGGTATGCACTCCTTTCGTACCCAACACGCCCTGCCACACTTTCGTCATGACACAAAAAAGAGTAACTGGGAAGGCCTGAAATCTTCCTTTAAGAAAGGCTCCACCAACACCAAATTCAACAAACACAGTTTCAACAGAAACAATTGCCCGGATCGAGACCCCAAGCCTAAACAGGCATGACTGCAGTTCCTATCCAGCGGGGGCTTGCCTTACCCATTTTCTTCCATGTTGGCAAGTCTCCCAAGTGGACTTTTGGACTCTGGACGTAGTTTCTATGGGATACACCATAGAATTTCGCAGCCTGCCACTGGAGAGATTTGTCCAGTCCCCATTTTCCAGCACATCCAACAAAATGCTCTTAATTCAGTCAGCGATTCAGCATCTCCTCGGCATCCAGGTGATAGAACCGGTTCCAACTTCAGAAACGGGACAGGGTGTATACTCCCTGATCTTCATGGTTCCAAAGAAGAATGGGAAATGGAGAGCTGTTCTGGATCTCAAATTCCTCAACAGGTACATCAAGCTCAGATGCTTCCGCATGGAGACTTTGAGATCCATAGTGGAGAACATGCAGCACGGCGACTTCCTAACATCAGTAGACCTCACAGATGCCTATCTCCATGTGCCCATTCACCCGGCTCACAGAAGATATCTTCGATTCTCAGTAAATGGCAGCCACTTCCAATATTGAGCTCTTCCATTCGAAATCTCCATGGCTCTGAGGGTGCTCTCAAAAATCCTTCTTTCTGTTGTACATCTCAGGAAATTAGGGATTCACATTCATCCCTAATTGGACAACATCCTGATCAGGGCCAAGTCTCTAGCCAAGGTGCAACAAGACACAGAGATTACGCTCCATTGTCTACAGGATCACGGGTTTGTCGTGAACATACCCAAGAGCTCATTATGACCTTCCCAAAGGCTAGAACACTTAGGGGAAGTGAAACTCGCAACATTCTGTTCCTTCCACCTCCCCCCAAGGCCAAGAAGATCCAGGAAGCGGCGTCTCTTGTTATCCAACACAGCCATTCTTCACTGCTGCTTCTGGGCCTGCTGATTTCATCCATAGATATGATTCAATGGGGTCGCTTCCATGTCAGGGAGCTACAGTGTTTCCTCTGCCCGTACCAACGGCCTATCACGGAGAAGAGGGATTGCAACCTACTGGTCCCACTCGCAACCAAGAAGAGCCTCCTCTGGTGGACAGACCTCAACAACTTGGGTCAGAGCAAGGTCTTCCACACCCTGTCAGTCATGGAAGTGATCATGGATGCAAGCCTCATGGGTTGGGGAGCTGTTCTGAATGATGGTAACCAGATGAACAATCTCTCCCGATTAACCTGCTAGAACTCAGGGCTGTGTCACTTTGGTCAACAGCTATATCATCAGCATGTGCTAGTAAGAATGGACAACATCACAGCTAAAGCTTACCTGAACAAGCAGGGAGGCTCCAGCTCATCTCGACTCTACCGAGAAGCCTCAAGGATCCTGTCATGGGCCGAGAGGAACATCACCTCGATACGAGCAGAGCATTTCGGGCATTTGCAACACGCAAGTGGATTGGCTTAGCAGGGAGAACTACCGGTGACTCTGGACATGCTGCTTCAGGGCCGACCTGGCACCCCCATCCGGATTGGCTATCTTTAACAGCCTGGAAATTGAACTGATCCAGGTGAAACAGTTCAGATATTCTCAGGAGGTGACAGATACCATACTATCTTCCAGGAAACAGTCAACCATTCGCATCTACAATGCGACATGGAAGGCATTCGTCTGGTGGTGCAGGAGGAAGAAGGTTGACCTTCTATGCTCCTCTGTGTTGTCGGTCCTGGCGTTTCTCCAGGAGGGACTATGTTCCAGTCCCAAGTCAGCAACACTTTGCAGACAGACAGTGGCACTCTCAACCATTCTTCCTGTGATAGGAGGATACAAACTGACCAAACACCCACATGTACAGTAGTTTCTCCAAGGGGCGGCTTCCAAAACCCCACCTCAAATACATTGATTTCTCACTTGGAGGCTACACACAGTATTGGCGGCCCTAACTAAGACTCCATTTGAGCCATTGTCAGAGGTCGGCATAAGGTGGCTATGCATGAAGACCTTGTTCTTGGTGGCTATAATGTCAGCATGCAGGGTTTCCGAACTTGGAGCCCTCTCAATCAAGAGCAACTTATGCATCTTTCATACAGACAAGTTGGTTCTCCGGACAGATCTCACGTATCTCCCGAAGGCTGCTTCTTCTTTTCACCAGAACCAGGAGCTCTATCTACCCACCTTCTGCCCACAGTCCAAACACCCTAAAGAGATGGCATGGCATACACTGGACGTATGCCAAGCCCTTAAAAGATACATTGCACGTTCTGAACCCTTCAGAAAATCCGACTGTCTGTTCATCAATATTTCTCCTCCAAAGAAGGGAGAAAGGATGTCCAGAACCTCCATCAGTTGAATTCTCAAGAAGTACATCGCAGAAGCATACAGAGCCTCCAGCATGGAAATCTCTCAAGGGATCACAGACCACTCTCTCTGCAGTGCCTCACCTAATGCGCCATTCCTTAATCATGCTTCTGTAGAGGAGGTCTGTAGAGCAGCCACATGGTCTTCTATCTCAACATTTATCCGTCACTATAGGATCCATACCATGGCGTCAGCCGACGCCACCTTTGGAAGAAGAGTCTTGCAGAATATCGTGACTTCAGCTGACAGCGAGGACCCACCCACTTGAGGGACACTGTTCTGGGAGGTCCCACAGAGATGTCCTCTGCCTCAGAGGGAGAACGGCCCATTAGCACTTACTGTGAAGGGTCCTTCTCCTCTGAGGAAAGGAGGACATCTCGGCGCATTTTCCTCTTGTCAGTCTATTTTTGTTCATTGCTGCACTCTTCTTCTCTATCTTTCCAATGTTAGTTGCTGTTAACTGTCAAGTTAATATGTTGTTAGTTGTTATTAAGGTTCCAGGTTTCATAGTTACTGCTTTCAGAGTCCCAGTACTAAAGGGGCGGGTTATTCTGAAGGCGCCAAAGGGAAGCAGAAAAAAGTATTTCCTGCCTCCCTATAGGAACGATGGAAATAACCCACCGAGATGTCCTCCTTTCCTCAGAGGAAAAGGATTCTTCACGGTAAGTGCCAATGGGCCGTTCCTCCACCCACCCGCAGAAGCAGGCGGGTGGGGGAAGGCACAGGGAGGCTACCCGCTCTGTGGAAGGCCTTCCTCGGCCTGCCCACTTAGGCGGGTGGGCCAGGGAAGGCTGGGGGGGCCTCAACAGGCCTTCCCTCGCCCGCCCACAGAACATTCAACATTCATGCTGCAAATTCCCTATAAGGGCTGGCCCTCTTTGACTGCTTTGGGCCTCTTTCAATGTGTGACAGTGTGGGGACAAGTCACACTTTGGACTTAATCTTTTGCACCAAGCTTTTGAGGGAAGGGCTGGCCTTGAGGCCAGAGGTTCAATCTGTACTACCATCTGACCATTATCTACTCAAGACAAAGATGAATGTAACTTCACTACTCTACAGGGAGGGAAGCTACCTTCTGTAACGCTCTAGAGGTTTTTGTTTTTTTTAAATTCCAAATGAATATTTTGCTGAGGATGTGATGGAAGCTTGGAACATGAAGCTCCTAGAAATGATCAATAATATTGCCCATTAGAACTCTCCTGCACTGGGGCAGAACCTGATCCAGTAGTTTACCATGAAGCAGGATGACCTAAAGAGAGCTAGTAGACACCTAGAGTGATGCTGGCAGCCAACTTGTGCTGAATCCAGCAGAGCATGTTACAGAACTCATTAGAAGCTGCAGTAATAGCAGCAAAGATATGTTATTTCTCAGCTATCATCACATCAGTTAGTTCATGACAGTCCCAGTTGTTTAAGGTATCGGCATCTGCTGACTCCTATACCTGAGCTTCTGTTTTCTCAGGAAGATGAAAACAGATACAGTGCTTTTGCAAAGTTTTTTGCTGATAAACTCCTGTATACATTCTGAGATGGATGCCTGTCCGTGTTGCACAGTCTGGTCCATTTATGGACCATTTTGACCCAGTTACCATGATGGATATGGACAAGATCTTGGGATCTATGAAAGGCACCACTTATACTCTGGATCCCTGTCCATCCTTGCTGCTGAAATTATGTAAGGACCTCATTAACAAGCCCTTCATGTCAATCATAAATCAATCACTGACTCAGGGTATCTTCCCTCAGCAACTCAAAAGAAGTAGTTATCAACCCAGTACTTTAAAAACCATCCCTATAGAAAAAAATGATGTGGCCAGTTATCATCCTCTTTCTACTTTGCCATTTATGGGCAAGAAGGTGATGTGGATAGCAGTGGTGGATGAACTCCATGGGTTTTTTTTTTGATAATTCGTCTGCTCTGGTTTTTAAGATAGGCTATGGGGTAGAAATGGCATTAGTTGATTATCTCCACCTGGATGCAGACAAAGGCTTTGTGTTTTTTTGTTCCTACTAGATTTATCTGCAGCCTTTGTTGCAGTGAGTGATGGCATCTTAGAGAGACACTTGGAGGCAGAAATAGATATTGGGGATGTGCTTTGAACTGTTTTAAAGAATTCCTTACGGACTGAGCTCAAAGATACCCAGTTGAAGTCCACTTGTCATCAGTGTGGGTCTTGTCCTGTTGGGTTCCACAGTATTCAGTCTTACACCTTTAATAGTCAACCTGTATGTAAAGCCTTGAGGGGAAATTGTTCATAGCTTTAGAATTGGGTGCTATCAATATGCTGATGACACCCAACTCTGTATCTCTCTATCCAAATCCCCAGGTGCTGCAGTAAAGGGTCTTGAACCACAGCCTGACCAATGAGGTTAAATGGCCAAGAGGATACGTTCCATATTGAAGCTGAATCCTGATAAGATGGAAGTAAGGCTAGTTAGGAAGGTTGAGGCCTTGACTTACACTTTACTTCTCACTCTTGCTGACTCAGTTAAGAGCCTAGGGGTTATACTGGATCCAGCATTACTGCTAGGGAAGCAAGTTAATGCAACTGCAAGGAAAGCTTTTCTCCAACTTTGTCAACCCTGGAAGATGACATCTTATTTGATTCAGCTGATTATTCCCACTTCTGCAATTACTTCCTATCAAGCAGCTATTTAGTAAGGTTGGAACGAAGAGGAGAGGAAGAAGAGAGGCATGTGTCCTGAGCAGAGTTTGATGCTATACTCCAATGGAAGAGTTATTCAGGCTGGAAGAACTTTCTGCTGCCTAAGTTTAGGATACGTGCTGCTTTGTTTTGTACAGATCTTGCCACAGTAGGATCATGCCGATAGGCTTGTCTTTCCAAAGTGGTGTTTATGCCCATCACTGGCCTGGGAAAGGTCTGATTCTTTTCTTTATAAATTTGATGCGCCTTGTTTATTTGGTATTCTGTTTCCCTTGGGTTGTGTGTCTAGAAGGCAAAGTGACAAAAAATTTTGCACACTGATATTTAGGCAGGCAATGCTACAGACTAAAGGGGATTGCTGCCCCCCCCAGATTGGCGGTGTCTACCTGTTAGTCACAGAGGCAGATGTTTTCCTTGTATACAAGCAGGCAGCTTCACAGACTTGGGGAAGAGAAATGGAGGCAAATACCACACTGTGGCCCCTCAGGAAACACGTGGTGTCTGCACTACACACATTAAGATGGCATGGGAAACAGTAACAGAGAATCAGGTAGACCAGGGCAAAATTGACTAAGAGACAGAGATCATTGATGAATATGGGTCTGTGATCTCATAATATCTTTAATTTTGTTTTGTTTAAAAACTGCTATACTGTTTCTCTGAGAGAGAGAGAGAAATCTCTCCTTTCCATCCTAGCCACTGCTGCTTAAAGCCCTTGTAGGGATAAGAAACCTGGCAGTTTCCTATACACATGTAAAGAAAGTGGGGCTGTGGGGTGTGTGTCTATTTTTAGATGAAAGAGTGCATGGGCAAGGGGAGTTAAATCCCGCCTTCTCCTGTAATTTATCTTGTGGCGTTTGGATGCCTGAAGCATTTTTTCCCTTTAGCCTGGCTCACTCCCAGTATGTTGGACAAAAAGGGCTTCCAGCATCAGAGTGAAGTTAAGCAAGGAGTGGAAGGGTACGAGGTTTACTGTCCTTGACTGTACACTGAGTTTAAAAGTAGGTGTGAGCACACGTAGGGTGTGATTGGCATGGTCAGCCTTTTATGTATTATTTGTGCTCTTGACTTGTTTTTTTTGTTTTGTTTTTTTGGATTGTCTGACATTGCCTGTGCCTGCTGTACAAAGGAGATTTTTACTTGTCTGAGAAATTCATCCTGAAAGTGTGGGGGGAATAAATTTGTGATGGAGAAGAGTAAATAAAATGAACATATGTTATGAAGATAGTCAAGAAAAAAGAATAAAAATATTTAAAACTAAAAGAAACTGAAGCTATGTGTGCATCCCAACTGTTTTGTCATTCTGAAACACAAACTTGCATAAGCAGTTTTTAGTCATACCCTTTTAAAATGGAAGCCTTATTGATAAGGCTTGTTGTCTAGTTTACCTTGCACCATAACTGTGCTTGGACTCGTCTCGGCCTCTGCCCAGTAGGTTGCTGCCTGCACATTATTACTAAAGGGTTCCTTGGAACTCTCTTGGAAGTAATTAGCTGCTAATTCACAAGCTGTCCATCACGTAATTACTTTGCTTTATCTGTTGTTTATAGAGTCATATTATAGAATTATACATTATAGCATCGTATCGGTCCTTCCCAGCATAGCCGTGTAAAACACTTTATAGTTCATATAATGACTGCCATTGTAAGGCATGTGAGTACAGGAATTAAGGAGGGAGAATGGTAACCGTGAAAGGCATGCTGATACTTGGAGACAAACTATCAAGTCTGGGAATGTTGTAATTTACTGGAATAACATATGATCATCTCTAAAAATGATTGGAATGTTTTCAGTACGGTTGCTAAAAATAGATATTTGCCACCTTTGCTCTAAAAAATTGAGATTGTTGCAAGGCTAAGTGACTATTGTGGGGTATGTTATGTGTGTGTGTTGTGTGTGTGTGGGGCGGGGGGAGAATGACTGAATGAGAATGGCATGCCCAAGGATTCCTGGTATAATGAATGACTAGGTACAAGATTGACTCTTGGGGGAAAACAAGACATGTCAATAGGCTCTCTTGAAGGTTTAAACGTGTTCAAAGACGTTATAGAGGAGCTGATTTCTAATGAGGCTACAGTGGAAGGTTGTGTTTTTTTTTCTCCAACTCCATTTTCCTGATTTCAGAGTTCCCAAATCAGGAGCTGCTATTTGTATGATGAATCATGCAGGTACCATAATAGTTCCTGGTCTGGAGCAACTAGGTAGAGTGTGTTGGCATTCTAAAATCACAACAGCAGTATGGAGAAGGGTTTAAAAACCCTACCCCTCCAAATGCTTCAGCACTAGCCCATACTGGTTCCCCATGTCTGTTTTTACCTTCTAAGTATTAGTAGAAGATCAAAATCACCAGTTTTGCAGTTCATGTTAGTCCTGGGGTTTTAAACTGAAGACCTAGTATTCTTGCTTGTAAGTGATAGCACCTACATTTGAATCCAGCAAGCTTTCTTTTATATAATACCCTAATGTGTTTAAATGACAAAATATAGTTGGGATAATGAAAAATCACATACCTTTGAGTTTTGAAAGCTTTTTCTTCTTTACAAAGATGGCTTTATCCTCAGACTAGCACAATCTGAAAACATTCTTTTTGGAAGGTTTGCAGAGTTTTCACTTTTTGCAGTTATTTTAGAGGTTGCAGAGAGAATCAGCTTTGAATTGTAATCTCAATTCATTTCTTCTAGTAAATTAGTATAAATTCCCCATATAATCTTCTCTTACAGGAGAAGCCATATATGAAGTCAGTGGTCCTTTATGAAAAAAAAAGCTTTCTAAGAATGAAGGTTACAGAAAAATTCAATTAAGACAGTAAGCTCCCGTAGGAGGGAGATCCCAGACTTCCGACTTGCACACACTAAGATGGCTTCACTTCATTCTGGAAATGCCCTAATACAATGCACTCTGACATATGAATCTACCATGTGGAATCAGGCTGTTGGTCTAACTACCATACTATTTATTACAGTTCTGCTTCACTCAGTGCCTTGGTTCATGCATTCTCTTTCATACTCTAATTCCCCACCCAGATATCCAGAGAGTTAATTGCCCTCCTCCTCTGCAACTCACCATCCCCCATAGAACATAATTTCCATAAGATGTGGGATGGAACTTGTCTCCTCTGAATTCGTTTTGACCTTTCTTTGCTCATATGCATTTTCTAGTACCACTACTGGTGGTCTCCTTTGTGAAACCCACCATGAGTTTATCTGGGATGAAAAACCATCTTTGAGGATGTAGGTGAGCAATGGGCTAATTAGCAGTCATTTGCAGGCTAAATTTGGGCTAGTTGTTTGCACACACATCGAAGTCTCAGTATGAAAGACTAAATTTCCAGTCTGGGATTTCAGCCAGGATTTAAATTTTCCATCTGCTTTACTTCTTTTCACAGTTGTAGACATTTTAAAAATGCTGCTGAAAAGTATAAAGAGCTGTGATAATGGAACACTGTAGTGTCTTTCCTTTTTTTAACCAATTGCTTTTTGTTTAACTGGTATCCTCTAAGTATAATATTTCCTTTAACAAAACAAATATTTGGTGACTGATAAATTCATTGTATTGCAATATTTTGAACTCTCGTGCTGGTATTAAACATTACCATATTTTTGTTTTAGAGTTTAGATGAATATGATGATGATGAAGCAGGACAAAAAGAGCGCAAAAGAGAAGATGCAATCACACAACAGAATACAATGCAGAATGAATCAGCCAGCACAGATCCAAGTGCTTCATTCATATTGCAGGTGAGCAATTAATTCCCTTTTCAGTTCAGTCTTGTGTTGTGATGTAACATTTCATGTTTGTAGGAGTATGTCAGATTTCTTCATCTGGCATCAGTGTAGGTTTATAGAAACATTTCTTCTATATTCAACATCTGAGCATAATCTATGCTTTGCCAAAAAAAAAACTGTGCAGTTGCTGTGTACTTTAAAAAAAGGTTAAATAGCTCTGGCTAGTCCAGGCTAGCCCAATCTCGGCAGCTAAACAGGATCAGCCTTGGCTAGTATTTGGAAGGGCTACCTCCAAGGAATACCAGGGTCATGACGCAGTGGCAGGCAGTGGCATTCTTGCCTAAAAACCCCACAAACAAGTCTAGCTCGCCAGCTAGTGGTGCATAATGCTAAAAGAGCTAGAACTTCTGGCTGCCAGTCAATCTTAGGATCTCCTGGCTATACCACACATAAGGCTAGACGACTTGTTGTTGTTGTTGTTACCTATCACACTTATAAACGCATGTGCTTCTTTTTCTGTAAGGTTGGGCATGCCTTTGCAGACTCAACTAGTTGTTTATACAGTTTAACAGTTACATGACATGTTATTAGGACTGCAAACTTCCATTGGTAAAATAATCAAGAACTTGTCTAACTGAGGCCAGTTTTCATTGGCAAAGCCAAATTTTGAACAGTGTAGCTGATAGTGAAAGACATGTTTGTTTGTACTCTGGATTATTTGGGTTCTTCTGTGATATGTAATGATAAAAAAAATAAAGATGGACTTTTCTTCAAATTATGAATAGGAGCTATTGCATCAATTTCACTTCCTTCATTTCTAAGATGACATATTAGATAGAATAGATAATGGGTCAACTAAAAGTTATGTTATCGGTTGCTATTGTTGCCTTATATGAATATAGTTAAATCTACATGGGACTGGATTTAGTTATTTCAAAACCCTATGATCTTCTTCGTGGTCTCTGCGCATCACACTTTTGGGATATAGTGCGCCTGCGCCGACCTCAATCGGTTCCTCTTGAAAAGCGAAAGGCATTTTCGTGCCGGCCCCACTGCGCATGACTAAGGGAGGGGCACGACAATCCCACCAGTTCTCTTCTGACCGCCGTACTGGTAGGATCTTTTCCGCTTTGGTCGGTAAAACATTTTGGCCTTAAGGCCTATTTCTCTTCTTTTCTTCAAAGTTTCTTCGCTTTTCTTGTTTTTTGGTAGTGAAAAGGACATTGTTACTACAATTTACTCTTCTCGGACTTAGTCGTTTGGTCTCCTTTTTGCAGACCGTGTTCCCCCCCTCTCCCGGCCTATGGCCAAGAGGTGGGGTTTCTTTAAATGGTGCCTCAAGTGCGGTAGTAAAATCATCCCCCCAGATGATTCTGTGCCTTGGGGAATCACACCAAGTGGACTCTTGTGCACATTGCGCGAAGTTCTCAAAGCAGACGAGAAAGAACAGAGCTGCTAGACTTCGTGTCGCACCTTTGGAATTAGCGCTCTCACCGATGTTATCACAGGACACTTTGGGACATGCATCAATGTCAACGCCCACTTCGGCATCGACAGTTGCACTGTCCCCGATACCGAATCACTCAGATGTCGACCGCCCGATGCTGAAACGCTCGGCCCAGACATCTCAGTCCAAAGCCCATACTCCAAAAATCCAAGGAGGGCAAGGACGATCAGCCAGTCAAGCACAAAAAGCATAAGAAAACTCCCCCTACGCAAACTCCACTGACTCTTTGGAGGGCCACAGAACCGAATCCTATGGGGGCCACTTTGCTTGACTCCTCGAGCTGAGAGCAGCAACAAAGTGTACCTCTGTCACCTTCGCTGCATCCTGTCCAGCTCACTGACTCTGAGCACAATATGGACTTAATGCAGATCTCCCGGTCTTCCAGTGTCGAAAGCCTATGCTCCGACCGTGGAGCCAACACTTTTGTTCATTCTTCACCATTCTGACCTGATGGTCGAGAATGGCCATCGGCACCAATCCACCCACTGCCACTCCATCGGGATCAACGGCAATGGCAATACATGTATGGGGCCTATCCATTCTCGAGTAGCATGCCATGGCTCCCACCCCAACCGATGGAATGGGACAGTCAGTCCACTTCCTCCCGACTCTCTCGATATTGAGATCCTCCACCAATGCCTCCGTCCTATTATGGACCTCAGGGGACTCAACCGTTTTATCTCCTAGCGGAAATTCCGAATGACAACATTGCAAAGCATTCTTCCCCTTCTCAGCGAAGGTGTCTGGATGGTAACCCTGGACTTGCAGGACACATATTTCCATATAACTATCCACCCATCTAACAGGGAGTTTTTGCGTTCTGCAGTCATGGAGGGCCATTTTCAATACAAAGCCCTCCCTTTTGGGCTCTCAACAGCGCCCAGAGTCTTTACAAAAATGATTATTGTCATCGCGGCGTACCTTCGTCTTCAGGGTGTGTGGATCTTTCCATACATGGACTGCTGGTTGTTGATAGCAAGTTCCAGAGATACTCTGCTCAACCATATCGATTTAACGCTGGTCACCCTAGATGTGCTGGGTTTGAAGATGAACCTAAAAAAGTCAATGCTCCTTCCTTCGTTGAGAGTTCAGTTTATCAGAGTGATCTTGGATTCGACTGTCTGCCAAGCTTTTCTTCCTCCCAAGAGGGTGGATGACATTATCTCATCAACCTAATAAGGACACAGGGAGATGCATCAGCAAGGCAGATTCAACAACTCTTTGGTCTGATGGCCGCCACCACAGCGGTACTTGTCTTCGCCAGACTACAGATGAGACCACTTCAGCTGTGGTTCCTCAAGCGGTTCCATCCACAGTAGCAGCCCCAATTTCAACGGTTCGTTCTCCCTGTACAAGTGCTGAATTCCCTAGAGTGGTGGGAAACTCCATAAAACCTCCTTCAGGGAGCCCCATTTCTTGCACCCAGCCTCCTTCAGGGAGCCCCATTTCTTGCACCCAGCTGAGCTCTGAGCAGGAGCAGGAGAGAGAGCTGTGAGAGAGGTGAGTGGGTTTCTTTTACTTGCTTTCAGCTGAGAGAATTCAGCTAAGGATATTTTGTGGGAAAACTGTGTTTAGCAGTGTGTGGAAGCACTTAGAGTTCTTGCAGAGTCCTGGCTGATTGAGTGTGGGAGAGGAACGGGCATTGTTTGACTGGGATTGCCTGTAATTGAGAGGAAGTGGAAGGGGCATTGTTTTGCCTGTGATTGAGTGCCTGGGTGAATTTGAATTTGAATAGCTGCTGCCTGACCTCTGCTGGGGGAGGCCTCTATTTAAGGAAGCACCTTGCCAGAGGCAGAGGAGACCAGCTGAGCTCTGAGCAGGAGCAGGAGAGAGAGCTGTGAGAGAGGTGAGTGGGTTTCTTTTACTTGCTTTCAGCTGAGAGAATTCAGCTAAGGATATTTTGTGGGAAAACTGTGTTTAGCAGTGTGTGGAAGCACTTAGAGTTCTTGCAGAGTCCTGGCTGATTGAGTGTGGGAGAGGAACGGGCACTGTTTGACTGGGATTGCCTGTAATTGAGAGGAAGTGGAAGGGGCATTGTTTTGCCTGTGATTGAGTGCCTGGGTGAATTTGAATTTGAATAGCTGCTGCCTGACCTCTGCTGGGGGAGGCCTCTATTTAAGGAAACACCTTGGCAGAGGCTAAAGGGCTCTTTGCCTGTGGCTCTTAGCCTAGGGACTCTTAGACTAGGGGCTCTGTAAGTAGCCCAAAAAGAGCCAGGCTCTTTGTCTTTCCCGTAAAATAATTTGACTTGATAACAAAACCCACATAAATACCAAGGGTTTAAAAGGGGGATTATATTTATTTATTTTAAAAGAATTATGAAGCCAGAATGCCAGCAGGGGGTTGGGGGCTATCCAGTGTTTTGCACGGAGTGTCACATGTATGACTATCTGCCCACTGGGCAGAAGTCTTGGGTGTGTCCTCGGTGCAAGGAGCTCCTGGTTC
Organism: Gekko japonicus; assembly: GCF_001447785.1. Classification (NCBI taxonomy): domain Eukaryota; kingdom Metazoa; phylum Chordata; class Lepidosauria; order Squamata; family Gekkonidae; genus Gekko; species Gekko japonicus. The sequence goes on from NW_015168656.1 coordinate 380,909, forward strand.
TCAGGGAACGTGTGTGCTCCCTTGAGGCCAAGGTGGCTGACCTGGAGAAGCAGAGACAGTCAGCTAGGCGCACAGAAAAGACTCTCGGGGACTTGTTAGCTACGTCCCACTCTGGATCTGGCAGCCCCGCTGCTGTCAGGGAGCATGAGGGTCTAGGGGAAACAGGGCACCATGCTGAGGATAAGGGGAATGTGCCCTCAGAAGGGACCTCTTCCCCAGCTGGTGAGCGGCTCTCCTTTTGCACCAAGGAACCATCCCTGAGCAGGGTGGGAGGGGGGCTCTTGGTAGTGGGTGATTCGATCCTTAGGCAGGTAGACAGCTGGGTGGCGAACCCGCGTACTGACCGTATGGTGACTTGCCTGCCTGGTGCGAAGGTAGCGGACATTACGCGTGTTTTAGATAGGCTGGTAGATAGTGCTGGGGAGGAGCCAGTGGTCGTGGTGCATGTCGGCACCAACGATGTGGGGAAATGCAGTCGTGAGGTCCTGGAGGAGAAATTTAGGCTGCTGGGCAGGAAACTTAGGTCCAGGACCTCCAAGGTAGCCTTCTCAGAAGTGTTACCTGTTCCACGCGCAGGGCCGGAGAGACAGGCAGAGATCAGGAGTCTCAATGCGTGGATGAGACGATGGTGTAGGGGGGAAGGGTTCAGGTTTGTTAGGCACTGGGATACTTTTTGGAACAAGAGGGAGCTGTACAGGCGAGACGGTCTCCACTTGTCCCGAGAAGGAACCAGGCTGCTGGCACTTAAAATCAAAAAGGTGGCAGAGCAGCTTTTAAACTGAATATTGGGGGAAAGCCGACAGGAGATGAAAAGTCTCTGGTTCGGGTTGGCTCATCTGAGAGAGGTGAGGGGGTACCGGTTGCTTTTCTACAGGGAGGTGGATTGAAATTGTCCACAGAGGCCATGGCTGGTGACATGGACTGCCGGACAACGACTCGAGATAGCAAGAGGAAGGATGCAGGCTTAACTTGTAAGGGAAATTACAGCTGTTTCTATACAAATGCTAGAAGTGTCCGAGGTAAAATCGGGGAGTTGGAGTGCTTGGTGTCGGAGGGAAAAATAGACATTGTGGGTATTTCTGAAACTTGGTGGGATGAGGAAAATCAGTGGGACACAGTGATTCCCGGTTATATATTATATCGGAAGGATAGGGGGGGAAGGGTTGGAGGTGGGGTAGCTCTGTATGTCAGAGAGGGTATAAAGTCTAGAAAGATTGAGAGGCTAAGTGAATTGGATTCGCTTCTGGAAGTTCTATGGGTTGAAATAGGGGGGCCAAAAGGAAACTTAACACTGGGAGTTTGTTATCGCCCACCAGATCAAAAGATAGAGGAGGATTATAAAATGATGAATGCCTTAAAGATAGCAACTAGACAAAAACACTGTGTAATAATAGGTGATTTTAACTACCCACACATTGATTGGGTCAATATGTGTTCTAGCCGGGAAAAAGAGATTGAGTTTCTAGACACTCTAAATGACTGTGCTATGGAGCAGATGGTCACGGAACCTACCAGGGGAGAGGCGATCCTTGATTTGGTCCTAAGTAACACTCAAGACCTGGTGAGAGATGTAAAAGTGATTGCACCGCTTGGAAACAGTGATCATAATGTTGTTGAGTTCATCATTTGTACAAATAGAGAATTGGCCAAAAAGACTCACACAACCATTTTTAACTTTAAAAGGGGTAATTTCTCTGATATGAGGGGACACGTGGGGAGGAAACTGAAAGGAAAAGTAGAAAGGGTCAAAACAATTGGGGAAGCTTGGGATCTATTTAAAACTACGATCCTAGAAGCTCAAAAAATATATATTCCGCAGGTTAGGAAAGGCACAAACAGGTATAGGAAAAAGCCTGCATGGTTAACAAACAGAGTAATGGAGGCTGTAAAAAGTAAAAAGAATTCCTTTAAGCAGTGGAAAGCTAGTCACAGTGAGGCTGATAAAACGGAACACAGGCTATGGCAAATAAAATGCAAGTCTGAGGTCAGGCAGGCAAAAAGGGAATATGAGGAGCATATAGCAAAAAACGTAAAAACCAACAATAAAACTTTCTTCAAATACATTAGAAACAGGAAACCAGCCAGGGAGGCAGTGGGGCCCTTGGACGACCAAGGGGTAAAAGGAGTATTGAAGGATGATAGGGAAATGGCTGAGAAGCTAAATGCATTTTTTGCCTCCGTCTTCACTGTGGAAGATGAGAAGTGCTTGCCCACTCCAGAACCACTGATTTCAGGAGGGGTGTTGAAAGACCTGAGTCAGATTGAGGTGACGAGAGAGGAGGTCCTAAAACTGATAGACAACTTAAAAACTGAAAAATCACCAGGCCCAGATGGCATACATCCGAGAGTTCTGAAAGAACTCAAATGTGAACTTGTAGATCTCCTGACAAAGATATGTAATCTTTCCTTAAAATCTGCCTCCATTCCTGAGGATTGGAAGGTAGCTAATGTCACTCCCATCTTTAAAAAGGGTTCCAGAGGAGATCCGGGAAATTACAGGCCAGTCAGTCTGACGTCGATACCGGGTAAATTGGTGGAAACCATTATTAAGGAAAGAATTAGTAGGCACATAGATGAACAAAACCTATTGAGGCAGACTCAGCACGGTTTCTGTAAGGGAAGATCTTGTCTCACTAACCTGTTAGTGTTCTTTGAGGGGGTGAACAAACATGTGGACAAGGGGGATCCAATAGATATTATTTACCTTGACTTCCAGAAAGCTTTTGATAAAGTTCCTCATCAAAGGCTCCTAAGTAAGCTCAAAAATCATGGGATAGAAGGACAAGTCCTTTTATGGATCAAAAACTGGCTAGTTCATAGAAAACAGAGAGTGAGTGTAGGTGGGCAATTTTCTCAGTGGAGGGTGGTAAGCAGTGGGGTACCGCAGGGATCAGTACTTGGTCCACTGCTTTTTAACTTGTTCATTAATGATTTGGAGATGGGAGTAAGCAGTGAAGTGGCTAAATTTGCGGATGATACAAAGTTGTTCAGGGTGGTGAAAACCAGTGAGGATTGTGAGGCACTCCAAGGGGATCTGTCAAGGATGGGCGAGTGGGCGTCAACATGGCAAATGGGGTTCAATGTGGCCAAGTGCAAGGTGATGCACATTGGAGCCAAAAATCCTAAATATAAATACACATTGATGGGGTCTGAACTGGCAGAGACTGAGCAAGAGAGAGATCTTGGAGTTGTAGTGGATAACTCACTGAAAATGTCGAGACAGTGTGTGACTGCAATAAAGAAGGCCAATGCTATGCTGGGGATTATTAGGAAGGGTATTGAAAACAGATCAGCCAATATAATAATGCCCCTATATAAATCAATGGTGAGACCTCATTTGGAATACTGTGTGCAGTTCTGGGCACCACACCTTAAAAAGGATATTATAGCTTTGGAAAAAGTGCAGAAAAGGGCAACTCGAATGATAAAAGGGTTGGAACACTTTCCCTATGAGGAAAGGTTAAAGCGCTTAGGGCTCTTTAGCTTGGAGAAAAGACGACTGAGGGGTGACATGATCGAGGTTTATAAGATTATGCATGGGAAAGAGCAGGTAAAGAAAGAGGTACTTTTCTCCCTTTCTCACAATACAAGAACTCGTGGGCACTCCATGAAACTGCAGAGCGGTCGGGTTAGAACGGATAAAAGGAAGTACTTCTTCACCCAAAGAGTGATTAACACATGGAATTCACTGCCACAGGAAGTGGTGGGTGCTACAAGCATGGACGGCTTCAAAAGGGAATTAGATAAGCATATGGAGCAGAGGTCCATCAGTGGCTATTAGCCACAAGGTATAGCTAGGGGCTCTGGGGCAAGTGATGCTCTGTCTTCTTGGTGCTTGGGGGGGGGTCAACAGTGGGAGGGCTTCTAATGTCCTGGCCCCACTGCTGGACCTCCTGATGGCACTGGTATTTCTGGCCACTGTGTGACACAGAGTGTTGGACTGGATGGGCCTTTGGCCTGATCCAACATTGGCGTCTCTTATGTTCTTATGTTCTTATGAAATGACCCTCACCATGGGTGCATCGCTGTGGGGATGGGGAGTGCACCTCCAAGGTGTGTGTGTGGACGCCAAATGGGAACCGCATGTGGCCCACAAACACATCAACTTCCTGGAACTGTTGGCCATCCAATATGCCCTCAGGTCTTTTCACCACCTCATGGCTCACCACACAGTTGCAGTCCTGACAACACCACTGTACTGTGCTACCTGAACCGGCAAGGTGGAACAGTGTCCAGGGGACTTTGTCGACTGGCCCTGGAGATTTGGGCTAAATGCCACTCCCGGGGCTTGTTCATCATTGCAGCTCACCTGCCCAGGTCGCTCAATGTGCATGCGGACTTTCTGAGCAGGGGAGGTGCATCCCTCCATGAGTGGGAACTCAACTGGGATTACCTCCAACCAATTTTCAACAGATGGGGTTACCCAGAAATAGATGCATTTGCGACACACCAGAACACGAAGTGTCACCTGTTCTGTACCAGGGCGGGATGGGACCCCCTGTCTCTGGGGGACGGCCTCCTTTTCCCATGGTCCCACAGGCACGTGTACCTGTTCCCACTAATCCCTCTGTTTACCAAAGTGCTAAGCAAAATCATGAAGGAGCAACCTCGATGCATCCTCGTGACACCATGGTGGCCACATCAGCATTGGTTCCCGACTCTACTCCACATGTCCCAGGTACATTTCCCTCCGGCACCAGATCTCCTCCTGGCTCAAGAGGGCCAAGTGCTTCACCATGATGTCCCACACCTCAAGCTCACGGCGTGGAGGATCCTCTAGCACAGCTTAAAAGCAGGATATATCTTGTTCTGTTGACCTGTCATAAACCAGCTACACGTGCTTCCTATGAGGGGAAGTGGAAGAAATTCCTGACCTACCTTGAGTCGTTGGGTTTACCACTGCCACCTACAGACTTGATGGTAATTTTTGGATTCCTGTTGACCCGCTTGGACTTGGGTCTTAGTTGCTCCTCCTTAAAAGTCTATTTGGCCGCCATCTCTGCCAGTCATCCTGTGGTGGATGGTCATTCCGTTTTTCCTCACCCACAAACGAAGCAGTTTCTGAAAGGTCTCACTCTTCTCTTTCACTCATGGCCCAACTCCCTCATGGGACTTATCTCTAGTACTGTCCAAGCTAATGGGCAAGCCGTTTGAGCCCAACTCCCTCATGGGACTTATCTCTAGTACTGTCCAAGCTAACGGGCAATCCGTTTGAGCCCATGGCCACGTCTAGTCTACATTTTCTCTCGTGGAAGACTGCCTTTCTGGTAGCTATTACCTCGGTCAGTTTACATTCCAATCCCAAAAAAGGGCAATGCCAAGGAATGTCCAAACTTTCGCACAATTGCACTCATTTCACACACTAGCAAGATCCTACAAGCTAGGCTTCAGCAGCACGTGGATAGAGAGCTGCCAGAAGGATGTATATTGTCACCCTGCTTATTTAATTTATATGCAGAGTATATCATGCAAAATGCCAGCCTGGATGAATCACAAGCCGTAATTAAGATTGCCGGGAAAAACATCAACAACCTCAGATATTCAGAGGGTACCACTCTAATGGCAGAAAGTGAAAAGGACCTAAAGATCCTCTTGTTGATGATGAAAGAGAAGAGTGCAAAAGTTGGCTTGAAACTCAACATCAAACTAAGATCATGGCATCCGGGCCCCATCACTCCTTGGCAAATAGAAGGGGAAGTCATGGAAGCAGTTCCTGGGATCCAAGATCACTGCAGACCTCTACCCATAAATCATAGGCTATTCCCAGGCTTTACATGAGCTCTTTACCTTTCAACCTGATCTTCCTAAAGCACTTTCGGGTCCCTTCTTTGGTGAACCCCACTCTCTCATGCACTCTTTGTTTGAAGATCTTATCATTGGTCCTCTCTTCGCCTTCCATCTGGCCAGACACTGAAGCCAGGACTCCACACAGCTGCGGTCTCAGATTTTCCATATACCATTCTTCGGGAACCTTGTCATCTATGCAGACCTGTTCAAAGTTCTGAAGGAAGGCCTCGATGCCATCCCCTTCTTTATACAGAGGATATTTCCTTCTATCCCCTTGTACATCAGCATCTGGAGGAAGTGAAGGTGGCTCTCTTCTCAACTTTGCCATTTCAAGCTTGTGTACCATCCTCATTTTCTCCAGCTCTATTTGGGCTGCCCAGTCTCTCTCTCTCTCTCCTACATCAGCGTTCTGTTGCTTTCCCAGCTCTCTCTGGGCTGCCTCCTCCTCTTTCTCAAGTTCCATCTGCATAATTTGCAGATGGAGACGCAAGACCTCTACACTTGGGGTTGCCATCTCTCCGTCTGCTTTCTCCTGAGATATCTGATCAGCAGCCCCTGCTCTGGTCTTGCTTCTAGGCACAGATGTGTCCTCTGGCTCCCAGCTCCCAGAATGGAGGAACATATGCTGCTTAACACTAGCCTCTCTGTCCGTTGATCCGACAGCTAGAAATAAATAAAACCCCTTTACAACACTGTTATAATACCTCTTGGTCTAATCGGCACCTTAAAAAAATGTGGCTTCCTGCAGCCAAAAGGGAGGAGAAAAAAATTATAAACCAAGTATGCCCTGCCTCTCCATGTCAACATCTGGCACATCCCACCGCTAAATCCACCATGTCATGACCCCAGGGGGTCGCTACCTTCCGTCACCACCACCCTGGACTTCAGGTCCCTTGAGAAAGCCCAAGGTACCCTCCCAAGCCCAACCAAAATGCCGAGAACATAGGCGTGATGATCAGACAGATAACAATTAAACAAAATGGTTTATTAACACAGTACTGGGGCAAGGAAAACAAGACAAGGTGCTTTAAAAGATATAACAGTGTTTAAAAGGCAAAATAAACACAAACCTAACGCGACTACCTAGTTAGCTTAACTAGTTACTACTTCAAGGCCCACAGCCTGCCAGGCTACGCTACCTGTTCTCACTCTGTCCCCAGTGAGGGATCTTTTTCTCTCACCAAACCAGCCTGTCCCCTCTGTGAGACCAGACCGCAAATGAGAGACGAAATAACACCGTTTTTCACAGTTAACAGCTTAAGTCAGAATCTCTGGAAACTGATTGGCTATAACCCTCTCTAAGCATTATGGGGATTGTAGGCTGTCTACTTTCCACTCCCACACTGGTCTCTCCTGGGACCAGGCTGCACTAGGCCTTGCTCCCAGTCCTGCACAGATCATGACAAGTGGTAAAACTGGCCTTCTGTAATATTACCGTGAGAGGCCAGGGCACATGACTCTTGACATGTATCTGTATGAATACAGCACACTTTTTATTGAAGTGCACACCCTCACCAAAATACCCCAGTGTAATGAAGTGTGTGCCTCTCCAAAATCCAAATACAAAAATCAGAAAGACAGTTTATTGAAGAGAAATAATGCAGCATGCCATGGCTCATAGAATTAGGTAATTTCATGTGACACTGATTGCAACATCAAGAATCTGAGCAAGTTACCTCACTTGGGTAGGGTGGTGGAAGTGGGAGGGTTGGGGGACAGAAAATGAGAGATTTATAACTACCAATACTGGGCAGTAAGTAAATCCAATAGGAAAAGGGTTTTAAAAGGTTCTTGGAAGGGAACTGTGCAGCTCAAAAAACACTGGTGGTCTCAAAGCAGGGAAGAAAGATCACGCTGTTGAAATAGATTCTGTCCTCAGTTACAGGACAAAAAGAATGGTGGCTTGGGAACTGAAGTGGGTCAGGAAGGGGGCCAGCTGTGTGTCTGTGATGACTAAATAATGTGAAATTATGTACTGGTCCTAAATAAGATGAAATTAGTACAATTTTGTGAGATGGGAATTTTAAATCTTGGAATGGGCAAATTCAAACCCAGGCAAATCTGAGAAATAGAACATGTGTAGCTAATCCCGAACTGGACATAGATCCCATATGAGGTAATAAGACATTTGTTGTTGTTCAGTCGCACAGTTGAGTCCGACTCTTCGTAACCCCATGGACCAGATCACGCCAGGCCTTCCTGTCTTTCACCGTCCTCTGAAGTTTGCTCAATTTTATGTTTGTTGTATCTATGACACTGTCTATGACACTGTCTAACCATCTCATCCTTTGCCGTCCCCGTCTTCTTTGACCTTCAGTCTTTCCCAGCATCAGGGTCTTCTCCAGTGAGTGCTCCCTTCTCATTTGGTGGCCAAAGTATTTGAGCTTCAGTTCATTATCTGGCCTTCCAGGGAACAGTCAGGGTTGATTATTTTAGGATTGACTGATTTGATCTTCTTGCAGTCCAAGGGACTCTCCTCCAGCACCATAGTTCAAAAGAATCTATTCTTCGGCGCTCGGCCTTCCTTATAGTCCAACTCTCGCAGCCATACATGACTACTGGGAATACCATTGCTTTGACCATGCGGACTTTTGTTGGCAGGGTGATGTCTCTACTTTTTATCATGCTGTTTAGGTTCGCCATCGCTTTCCTCCCAAGGAGCAGGCGTCTTTTAATTTCATGGCTGCTGTCACAGTCTGCGGTGATCTGGGATCCCAGGAACGTGAAGTCTGCCACTACTTCCACGACTTCCCCTTCTATTTGCCAAGGAGTGATGGGGCCGGATGCCATGATCTTAGTTTTTTTGATGTTGATCTTCAAGCCCACTTTTGCGCTCTCCTCTTTTACCCTGAGCAAGAGGCTCTTAAGGTCCTCTTCACTTTCTGCCATTGAATAAGACATGGTAATAACAAAAGAATGTGTTTCTGGGCAAGTCCTTTTCTTTTGTTCAGAGGCTGTCTATATATTCATAGCTAGCTTGATTGAATCAGATGTAGTTCTGCTTTCTCCTTTCACTCTCTGCCTTTTCTTTTGTGTAGGGCAGGGACTTGTTTACTTGTCTTAAATCAAGAACTAGAGAAATTCAGGCCATGGACACTGTGATGGAGAAGACAAGGGACTAAAGGGAGGCAGTGTGACTAAATATAAATAAATCAGTGACCCTTGCTGACTTGGTTAAGAGCCTAGGTGTTTACTGGATCTAACTTTACTGCTGGAGAAACAAGTTAATGCAGCTGCAAAAAATACTTCCTTCACACTCAGTCCAGCCTGGAAGATGACTTGGCTGCTCTGGCAACCAGGATCCATGGCAGGATCCTTTGAGAAAGCCAGTGATATAGAGATTAGAGCATCATATGAGGATCTGGGACATCCTGATGGGCAGTGATAGCCAATACCTTGAGTTCAGCCCAGTAACTGATGAGCAGCCAATGCAGTGACTGCAGAATGGGAGTCATATGTATGTTTTACCTAGCTCCTGATAATAAACCGTGCTGAAGCATTCTGGGCCAACTGGAGTATCCAAGTTATTCTGGATATATGCTACTACAACATGGTTTATATATTCTTCAGTGAGAACAATGGTTTGCAATAGACAAATTCCTGATTGCTGTGTCCACGAACAGTGCTAATTTAGTTTACACTCCATAGTTCCCTATTCTTACGCACTGTACTCCCTACTTTTTCTCTAAAGGGCAATCATCCCAAATTCAATGAAGGAGATCAATGTGTAGAAGAAGGTTCCCATGTGTGCAGCTAGTGTGCATGCAAATGCATATCTGGAAGCATATGCACATTTGTTTTCAATGCTGACTGGGCCTGTTGAGTGATTTGATGTATCGTGTGTGGGATTCATTCCCATCTGGAACCACAGAAAGTTGTTGTTGCGGGTTCATCCTTCTTCTGTGGATTTTCTGGAGTTGATCCTCTGCCATAGTCCAAAGCTTTCTCTCTCCCAGGACTCACTCAAGCCAAAGTGAAGCACATAATTTTTTTGGCACTGGTCATTGTGTGTCATCTGAAAATTTTCCCAGGGAGATTCTCCTCCCAATGAGAATCTTAAATATATGCTAGCTTCAGAATGAGCCTTAGCTTAGGCTATGGTTGCCCCATTCCTAGAGGACTTTCCCAAGGGGGAAATGACTCAGATTTGGTTGGTTTGTCAGAGCTGTTACTGCTTACTTTCAGCTTAGCCTTTAACCTAAATCAAAATCATGTTGAAATCCAAAGAAGCAACAAAGTGTGGTGCAGTTCTGTTCACAAACTTTCATTAAATCCAGTTGTGTATTTTAGAAGCTGCTATGTGCTGCCAGCACTAAAACATTAAATAGAACAATTCCAGCAATGTGAAAAGCAATATGTAAAACTAATTTAGTGTCTAAAAGCCTCCAGTGACTATTTAATTGTGTGGGAATGCAGAGATCTGATGTATTAGTATGGGCTCCCATTAGTAAACAGAGCTGAAAAGCTGCCTGACACCAGTTTCCCCAGAGCTTTGTAGATGTATGTTAATTGCCAAAAGTTTGTTCCAAACAAGTGGCTGCAAATTGCATGGCCTACTGCTGCTATGAAGGAGGTTTTTTAAAAAAGACCAAGCCAAGAAAAAGTGTTCTTGCTTTTCAAACACATGCTAACTTTATTTAATTTATTAATTAAAACATTTATACCCCTCCTTTCCTTATGATTCAAGGTGGCTTGTTGTGGGTTGTCCAAATGGCCACAATGCCTGATGTAACTGGATGTTTGTTAGGCTGTTACAAGTATGATAGAAGAGTGGTTGTCAACCATACTGGGACAGATAGTCATTTAAACAAAATATTGACTTTTTATCCCTCATTCATCCAAGCAGCTCACGGCAGCATGTATGATTTATTCCTCCTCTATTTTATCCTTGCTACAACCCAAATTAGTATGAAGAAGCAACCAGAGAAGGAAGCTGAGACAGCATTGCATTCCTATGTCTCATTTCCAACTGATAAAAAACAAAAATTAGTGTGTTTCAACTTACTGAGCTGTTTGCAGTTGTATAAAGTGAAGTCAGACATAGTGTAAGTGTGCAAACAATGAGATGGAGCAAAGGGTTTGGTATTTAATATAAACAGGCACTTAGTCCAGCCAGGAGAGTTAGCAGATGTTCTCATTATGTTGATAGGTTTGACCAGGGCTCTTTTTGTAGAAAAAGCCCAGCAGGAACTCATTAGCATAATAGGCCACACCCAACACCAGAAATCCATTAACATATTAGGCCACACCCCTGCCAGCACAGCTCATTAGCACATTAGGACACACCCCCATGTTACCAGAAGTGTAGTCATCCAGCCACACCCACCTTTTGCTTGTTATTCTGTTTTCCTTGTTTGTTGTCAAAAGCCAGGGCTCTTCTTGTAGCAGGAACTCCTTTGCATGTTAGGCCACACACCCCTAGTGTAGCCAATCCTAATGAATTTCTGCTGTTCGGTGTGGCCTATTATGCTAATGAGTTCCTGCTGGGCGTGGCCAACTTGGGAGCCAGCCAGAACTCCGTTACTGTGCGTTCCTGCCCAAAAATAGCCCTGGGTCTGTCTATACACAGCCTTCTTTTAATCATTATACTGTCTCAGTGGGTTACAAAAGAATTCTGGAGACTATATGCATAGGCCTGTACAATTCCTATTGGTTCCAAGCACTTGTTAATGATTGGATATTATTGTTCTAGGGGGTGTGGGGTTTTTTGGTTCAAATTGTATATAGTTGGGTTGTTCTGTATGTTTGTTGCTGTGTTCTGAGCTGAATAAACAAATCACTTTTGAAAAGAGCTGACTCAAGTCCAGTACATAATAGAACCCTTTCAAGGGTCTTTAGATTGGCAGAAAGTCTGATTTGTGAACCATACAGGAGTTGAACCAATGATTTTGCCTGGAAGGTTTTTAAGGCCATGGGGAGAAAACCTGCACCTTTCCTTCTAAATAATTTAAGAATGGCATTTGCACTCTGCCAAGTTAGCTGATGAGGACAGATGTGCTGAGAATCTGGAATTATAAGAAAAGGTAATGCCTAAGTATTGAAAGTTTTTAACTTGATCTATGGCATTTCCTTTAATATTCCAACTGAATTTCCTGCATGAGTTACCGAAATGGACAATTTTAGTTTTAGTGAAGTTAATAGTTAATAATTCACTGTCACATTGCTCTTTAAATTTTATCAGGGTTCACTTCAGGCCAATCTTTGTCTGGGATAAAAGAACAGCATCGACAGCATACATTCAAATTGGAACCTTTCTGCTGCCTGAGAATGAGGGAGCATGAGTATCAATTGAATGAAGGCATATGATTAAAGAGTTAACATAGATGTTAAATAAAAAGGGAGCCAGAAGACAACCTTGTCTAACTCCTTTTTGCACTGGAATTCTTTTCAAAAGTTTCCCATCTTGTGTGAGTCTTATTTGGATGTTATTATTTTCATGCAGTTTAATAGAAGCAAAAGCCTTCTATCAATACCCATGTCAGCCAATTTGGCCTAAAGCCTTCTTCTAGAAACAGAATCAAAGGCTGCCTTGAGGTCCACGAAGGCCGCATACAAGGTATTCTTCTGATGTTTCACATATTTAAAAATAAAATAATCTAGGACCAAGCAATGATCAATAGTAGCGAGACCGGGTGTGAAACCAGCTTGTTCAATTTTAAGTAAATTGCTATAATCTAGCCATTCATACAGCTTCTGACAGAGATGGTTAGTATATAACTTACAAATCATATTCAGAAGACTAATTGGTCTTTAGTTTGATAGGTCATAGGGGCTACCTTTTCTAAATAAAGGAACAATTATAGCCAAGCCCCAGTCTTTAGGAATCTGAGTTGAGGCATCTTTATAAGAGAAAAGATTTGCTAAGGCTGGAGTCCACCAATCTATGTGCGATTTTAAAAGCTCAGCAACTATAAAGTCACCTCCTGGGGCTTTTCCAGATTTCAATTGTGATATTAACAAGGTAGTTTCAGATACAGAGACTGGAGGCCATTGTGTGGAGTGATCTAAAAGAATATCAGGAGAAGCAAGATACCACTGATCCCTAAATAAGCTGTTATAATGCTCTTCCCATGCTACTGCAGAGATAGGCTTGGGAGCATTAGAGCATTAGAGGTCTTGATTTGTGAATTGGAGATGATTTTCCAGAAGCTGACATCTTTTTCTCTAGTGGCCTTACTAAGGGATTGCCATAAAAGGGAATCAGCAGCTCTTTTTTGGGCTTTTAACAGATCCTTATATTCTTTTTTTTTAAGTTGTAATTCTAGTTTTGGAGCTGCGGTGGCTCAAGTGGTTAAGACGCTGAACTGCAGGCTGTGGAAGGTCAGTAGTTCAGCAGTTTGAGACCCGGGTGCCGCATGACGGAGTGAGCTCCCGTCTCTAGTTCCTGCTCCTGCCAACCTAGCAGTCCGAAAGCAAGAAATTGCAAGTAGATAAATAGGTACCACTTCAGTGGGAAGGTAACAGCATTCCATGTGCCTTGGTGTTTAGTCATGCCGGCCACATGACCACGGAAACATCTTCGGACAGTGCTGGCTCTTCGGCTTTGAAACGGAGATGAGCATTGCAACCCTAGAGTCGGATTCGGCTGGCTTTCAAGCAAGGGAACCTTTACCTTTAATTCTAGTTTAGCAGTTGGATTCGGATTTTGTTGAAAGGCCCTAAAGTTCTCTCTGAGAGTCAATTTCGCTTGGGTGCACTCATGATCAAACCATTTTTTATTGCCGGAGATCCTGAGTCACTTTGGCCCACCAGGTCTTAGCATCCCCCGAGCCTGCATTGTCAGTGTCCAAACTGGGCAATGAACCCCCCTCATAGCCATGCACGGCTTTAAACAGGGAAACTCCAATGGACCTATTCACTGTGTTATTGTAACTACTCCGCATATGGCAGTAGATCAACCCAGTCATCTTGTTGATGATTTATGAAGCATCTCAAAAATTCTTCCAGCACTTGGCTGATTCTCTCAGTTTGACCATCAGTTTCGGGATGGTGACCACTACTTAAGCCCCGCTCCACCCCCAATAGTTTCATCAGCTCCTGCCAGAATCCTGCCACTAACTAGGTACCCCAGTCTGATATCACTTTGCGGGGTAAGGCATGGAGTCTGATGATGTGTTGTATGAACATTTGGGCCAGTCTATTGGCTGTGGGCACCTGTTTACATGGCACAAAGTGTGCTTGCTTCAAAAATAAGTCTACCACCACCCATATAGCAGTCTTTCCCCGACTTGGGGGTAAATCCATGATAAAGTCCATGGAGATGACTGCCCAGGGTCTGTCTGGGGTCTCCAGTGGCTGGAGTAGTCCTGGAGGCTTCCCAGGATGGTGTTTACTCATTAAGCACATCTGGCATGAGGCTACGTACTTAGATATGTCCCCCTGCATCCAGGGCCACCAAAATTACCTCTGAATCAAGTTCAGGGTCTTTAAGTACCCAAAGGTCTCAGCCATTTTATTATCATGACCGATAGTCATTACTTCCCCCCTCAGGGATTCTGGAACAAATACTTTCCCATTATGGTACCAACATCCATTTTCATTTTGGGTGAGGGACCCCTCCCTCTCAATGTCTGTTTTGTCTGCATCTGACAGGGTGGACTTGAATTTCACAGTCCAAATGTCCGCCCCAGGATATGTGCCGCTTTTGCCTGGCTGCGCGTCACCACTGCCCTCCCCCCAGCTGGGAAGGCGTGAACATTGTATCCACCACCTCCTCCTCCTGTTAACTAGTGTGCTGTGGGAGGCAGGACAGCACATCGGCCAGGAAGTTAGATTTCCCTGGGAGATGGTTGAGCATGAAATGAAACATATAGAAGAACTCCGTCCACTGTAACTGTTTCACGCTTAAGCGCCAGGGGGCTTTGAGGGCTTCTAGGTTTTTATGGTCAGTCCAAACCTCAAAAGGGATCCTTGCCCCCTCCAAACAATGTTTCCAAGTTGTAAGAGCTAGCTTTATAGCTGCAGTTTCCTTGTCCAATTTTAGTATATGTGCTGCCGAAGCGAGCACAGCTTCCTTGTCCCACACGGCCCAATTCCTTTCAGCACTGGAGAACTTTTTAGACACATAGACCAATGGGTGCAACTTCCCATCTTCCCTTCTTTGGAGGATTGCCCCCCCCCATGGCCACGTTCGATGCGTCTACCTGAACCACAAACTTTTTGGTCTCATCAGGGTGGTGCAGTATGGGTTCTGAAGTAAACAGAGGCTTTAAGTGTTCAGCTGCCTTTTGGCATTCGGGAGACCCCTGCAAGCAGTGCTCCCTTTCTGGCACTCTGGCCCCTTCCCCTTTTTCTTTAATAGATCTGTTAGCGGGAGGGTGACCTGGGCAAAATTGGGGACCCCACGACATTCTGGACCTTCTTGGGCTCCATGCCCAGGCCCTTCCCAGATATGTGGTACCCTAGAAAGTCCAGCTCCTCTTTGTGGAACTCGCACTTAGACAACTGAGCAAATAGGCGATTTTCATATAGGGCTTTGAGAACATCTCGCACCAGTTGAACATGCAACTCCTTATCTCTTGAATAAATTAAGATATCATCTAGATAAACAAGGACCCCCTTGTACAGGTGCTTGTGCAACACTTCACTGATCAAGTTCATAAACACCCCGGGTGTACCAGCCAACCCAAATGGCATCACCAGGTATTCATACTGTCCCAACGGTATTAAAAGCCATTTTGTGCTCATCCCCTTCCCTGATGCACACATGGAAGTATGCATCTCAAAGGTTAAATTATGTAAAGATCTGGCCCTGGGAAGCCTCCGCCAACAAGTCTTTAATTAGCACGAGGGGGTAAGCATTTGACATGGATACAGTGTTTAATCTTCTGTAATCAGTGCACAGTCTTAACCCCCCATCCTTTTTCTTCTGGAACAACACAAGGGGGAGGTGGCTGGTCTGATAAAGCCCTGGGCCAAGTTTTTGTCTATAAACCTCCGCAGCTCTTCCTTCTCGGCGGGGCTCATGGAGTACAGCTTCCCTTTGGGCATTTTGTGCCAGGGCAAGATCTCAATTGCACAGTCAGTTTTGTGATGTGGAGGTAATTCGTTTGCTTCCCCTTCCTCGAAGACCCTGGCTAGGTCCCAGTATTCTTTAGGATCAAGGTTCAGTTCCTCCCTGGCTAGGCACACCTGCTCAGCTACCAGATGGGGCTCCTCCCACCACTGTGGATCCCACTGGTGAGCCTCACACGTGGGATCTAAGAAGTTTAGTGTGCTGGTACTCCATTGAAGATACGGGTCATGGGTCTGGAGCCATGGGCTTCCCAGCACCATGGGGGAATTCTGCGGCGGTGCTCACCACGAATGAGCAGAGCTCCCAGTGGGAGGCCAACCCAACGAGCAAGGAAACAGTTTGGTACTGATAGGCCTCCCCTTTCATTGGGGTTCCATCCATCTGGGAGAAAACTAGGGACTCTGTCAGTTTGTGCACTTTAACTCCCGGATCCATAACTGTGGCAGGGTTGATTAAGTCTCGGGTACACCCTGAGTCTGTTAAAGCCCTCACCCTGATATGTGTCCCTACTCAGGGTTGATTACAGTCACATTCACACAAAAAAGAGAGGAGGAGAGTCTCACTGAGTCTTGCACTGGGGACTGTCAGACCTGCTGGTTGGCACTCTTCACAGCAGGCCCTGGCCTTTTCCCACTGGCTGAGGTGCGTCATAGTCGCTGGATGAGATACCTTCCAGGTTGTCTCTTGGCCCAGCTTGCAGAGCTTTTGGAGTCTTGTGATGCTTTCCCAGGGTCTTCAGTCTCCTCTCCTTTCCTTCTTCCCAGTGCTCCCTCTCTGGGCTCCAGCTGCCCGGTGTCATGATTGCGCTGGCGGGCCAGGCAGGGCACAGAAAGTCCAAAACACAGTCCGGGGGCAGGGCACCAGATAAGACAGAGTAACATGAGCAGAGTCCAAAATACCAAGTCAAAGCACAGTCTAGGGTTACCAGAGATTGCAAGCTGAGTTCAGAAGCCGAAAGCCGTTCATCAAAAGTCAGGATACACAGTCTGAAGTCAGGGAGCCGGGGAAACAACATCACGCAAGCCAAAGTCAGGAGCCGGGAAGTCAGAATGAAAACCAGGAGACAGGAACGCAAGATCTGGGGTGCAGCGATTCATCTATGCAATTAGTTGCCAGCCCGAGTTGGGAATCTGAGAGACCCGCCTAAAAAGCTCGTTCCGCTTGTTATCCAATTATCAGCCGCTAACAGGATCCTGGCTCCGGTCAGTACTCTGGGCTTAGAGGACGCCAACCTCGCATGCATGCCTCCTTACGCTGGGTTGCCATGTCCCGTCGCCTCTGATCACACAAACAAGCCACCGGTGTGGGGGGGAATCAGGAGGCGTGGTGCTTGTGCTTGGCTCTACCAGTGCGGCTCCAGGTGTAAACTCTCCTGGTAGCTGGTGCTCATCCTCTGCAAGACTTAGGTCTGGTGATTCAAGGGGTGCAGGGAGCTCACCCTTGGACGTTGAGAGTGCAGAATCCCTGGGGTCAGGGTCTATGGGGCCGGGCTGCATTGCGGGCATGACACCCGGGAAGTTCGCAGCAAAGTTCCCGGGTGCTCCGCATCTCAGGCATAGCCCCGAGCGCATGCGGTGCTCACGGTCTTCCCTGGTCATGGGACCTCGCCCTCTGGACATCTTCTGGGCCCGGCCGGCTTCCTGGAGGTTTTGTGCTGGTACAGTCGCACAAGGTTCCATCTGTTCTCGGATCCTCAGGCCACCTGGATCCAGCCACTCATTGTCACCAGGTTGTCCTGGGCTAGTGCCTTCTCGAGGATCCTAGTGTTGAGGCCAGCCCAGTTGAATTCAATGAGAACTTCTTCTGGCCACCCTTGTAGCTTAGCTGCATAGGACTTGAATTCATCTGAGTATTCTTGCACCAATTGACCCCCCCCCCGCCACAACCTTTGAGCACGGGTCTGGGCTTTCTCTAGCTTCAGGAAGTGTTCATACTGTCATCGGAAGGCCTGTATGAAGGCATCCATGTTGCAGAGTTCTAGTGCCCCGACATTGTAAAGACCCACAAACCAGTTGGCCGCCCGCTCCCAAAGTCGTGACCCCACATAGTCTACCTAGTGCTCATCTTAGGCAAAAGTGTGGCCTCATTCTCTCAGGAACTTCCACACCTGGATCACAAAGAATACCAGCTTCTTGGGGCTTCCATTGAACATTTTTTCCAGGGTGTCTCAGGGCCTCTTCCACTCTGGTCTCGATCCGGGCGGAGCAGCGGGGCGATCTGGGGGCTTCTGTTCTTCCTCTTCCTCCTCGGAGATCTCTCCTGTCTTTGATTTCTTCCAACTCGCCTTGTAGTTCAGCTATTGCCCGATTGGCACTCGAGGCTTTGCCCATGGTGTTGGCTACCAGAAGGCGTTCAGGGTCGTCTTGGGAGACATGAGAGGTTCACCTCTCCTCTCTCTCTGACTGGGCTTTCAGACCCCGAAACCTGGGGGTGCTCAGGAACTAGGCTGGTTCATTCCATCTGTTCTTCATCTTCTAAGTCCAGGCCCCTCCTTTCCAGTATACTGTATGTTTCCTAGATTTGGGTTCACCTTGCTTGTCATCTTTCTTGTCAAGCAAGGGGAGTGGGATCCCGGGCTCAGAGCCAGTTGCTGTACCAGTGTCTTCGGACTCGCTGGGCATCACGAACGTGGGGCAGCGGTCGAAGAATGTGGAGTACTCACACTTTGTCAGACTCCCTGGTCAAGTCACTATCAAGCACAATGTTTTTGGCAGTGAAAAGCTTTATTGAGTTAAACGAGTTTATTTATTTATTTATTTGATTTCTATCCCGCCCTCCCAAAGGCTCAGGGCAGCTCACATACGGCAAAGCCAGATACAAATATCATAACATATATAATAAAATACAATATTTAAAACCACTATAAGACCCTCCGAAAACATGGTGCTGCAATCTATAATAATGTTAATCTTCCAAGATGGGGACAATCACTCAGATTTGGTGGCAGCCTTTCCAGTAACGCGGTCTCCCACTACGGTGTCTGTAATTTCTGACTTTCGTAGGGCAGCCAATGGCATACTACCTCGGTGGTAGGATAGTGGCGGCGGCGGCTCCTACTCGAACGCCTGGCGGAAGAGCTCCGTCTTACAGGCCCTGTGGAACTGCACAAGGTCCCGCAGGGCCCGGACATCCTCTGGGAGCTCATTCCACCAGGTAGGAGCCGCTACCGAAAATGCCCTGGCCCTAGTAGAGGGCAACTTAATCTCCCGAGGGCCTGGGACTTCCAGGTGATGGGAGTTCCCAGATCGTAGTGCTCTTGAGGGAACAATCGGGAAGAGACGGTACTTCAGGTAAGTCGGACCCTGGCCATTCAGGGCTTTAAAGGTAAGAACCAGCACTTTGAAGCGAATCTGGTATGCTATTGGCAGCCAGTGCAGCGCTTGCAGTCCAGGCTGAATATGGTCTTGCCTAGAGAGGCCCAACAACAGCTCGGCCGCAGCATTCTGCACTAGCTGCAGCTTCCGGATTTGCAACAGAGGCAGCCCTAAGTAGAGAGCGTTACAGTAGTCAAGCCTCGTGGTGACCGTCGCGTGGATCACAGTGGCCAGGTCATCATGGTCAAGGTAGGGAACCAACTGCCGAGCAAGCCACAGATGATAAAAGGCCACCCTGGCAGTAGCTGCTACCTGGGCCTCCATCGTCAATGAGGAGTCCAGGAGCACTCCCAAACTCCTAGCCTCCCGCAGAGGCACCAATGGTACCCCGTCGAAGACCAGGAGCGGGAGCCCCAACCCCAATCCAGTCCGACTCAGGCCTTTTCCGGGTTTAATTTCAACCGACTCAGCCTGAGCCAACCAGCCACAGTCTGCAACGCCCGATGAAGGTCATCGGGGCCAGAGTCCGACTGGCCGCCCAGCATCAGATAGAGCTTGGGTGTCATCAGCATATTGATGACACCCAAGCCCACACCTCCGGGCAATCTGGGCAAGGGGGTGCATATAGATGTTAAACAACATTGGGGACAACTCAGCTCCCTGGGGCACCCCACACTCAAGGGGATGTCTTCGGGATCGCTGGTCCCCCCCACCCTCTGTCCCCGACCTTGGAGAAAAGAGACAAACCATTGAAGGGCAAGTTCCTGAATCCCCACGTCAGCGAGGCGGCGGGCCAGCAACTGGTGGTTGACCATATCGAACGCAGCCGACAGGTCTAGCAGCACCAGTGCTGCCACGCCACCTCGATCCAGATGCCTACGAAGTTCCAGGCATGAACAGTACTGTGTCAGTTCTAAAGCATTTTGGCGGGTACATGCATAGATATCAAAAGTTGAAACTGTAACCCCTCCTAAGGCCCACACATACGTCATGTCATGCAGCCAGGCTCCCGCATCTCTACCACCTTCCCATGGGAATATACGATCCCATTATCTACTACACAAGCTGGCACTGAGAGCTTCAAGGGCGTCTCCCTGTGAACCAGAGAGAGGCGCATCTTGAAGAAAAGGTTCCGCAGTCTAAGATAGATCACTCACACACCCCACACTCACTCTCTCCACCTAAGGAATTCCCCTCTCCACAGCGAACTAAGTAAAGTGAAGCGAAGCATGGTTTGGCAGTGGCCATGTGTCTTGTGGCCAATTCCCAACTCTTTCTTTCTCCCTTTCCTAAGTGCCACTTTAAAAAAAGACTTCCATCCTACTGCAGTTCATGTCCTGACATGAACTGGTTCTGAACATGTCACCTTTCTTCCCAGTTCTGTGACAGTTAGGCATGTTTTGTTTTGTTTAATGTAGTTGGTGTACAGCTTTGAGAAAAAATCAGTAAATGTGCATTCTGAGAAAGGATGGACACAGGGTGACCATGGGTTTTTGTTTTTTTTTTGCTGAGGGTGTGACAGTTACTATAGGCACTGGGAGAGGGAGGAGGGAACAGTGACAGAGAAGGTTGAGGGAGAAAGTAGGGGAGAGGGTATGATTGACAAGAAGGGTTGGGGTGGGGAATAAAGAGAGGGCGTAAGTAACAGGGAAGGGTGGCAGGAGATGGGAGGAAGCAAAGGCAGGAAGAAATAGGTCATCTTTTTCCTGTAAGATTCTTGCAGGTCCTCACTTGTTCCAGTCTTACTGCTTCTATCTAGTACACTATATATCCACAATGTCATTCCTTATACAAACAGAATCTTTTTTTTCTTTAAAACCTGTATGTTGATGTTTGGATAAGCCACTCTGTAAACAGTCAAGAAGAAGGGGTGAAGTGGATTTCTCTGCTAGAGTAGTTCTAGTGACATTATACTGGACTAACAGTTTTGGCTGATGCAGTTTGAAAGGATGACTAAGGAATCCTTGAATCCTGAGAGCTTGTTCATATAATCCTTTGACTCTGGCACAGATTGTACTCCTGTCTGACTGCAAATTATGCACAATACTGTGGAAATTATTTAAGAATTTATATCTATTTGAGTTCTGCATTTTCAGAAACTGTTGCTGCAAGAAGATAAACAGTCCTATAGTAACAAAGAACTGAGTACTAAAATCACAAAAGCTTACTCACCAATTAGTCTTAACTATGTTGCTCTTCAGCCTTTGAACAGGTGTTGATAATGCACACTGATGGTATCAAGGGGGTGGTGGCCAAACTATATAAGATTCTTCTAGGCATTGAAAACAAATATCCTCTAAAGCATCAGCTTCGTTGGCAGGATGATTTACACATGGTCTTACTCGCAATGGCAGAAACTTTGGAACTCACCTGCAAACTCCTCAAAAAGCATTAACATTAAATTTCAGTTTTTCAAAACTCCGGATCGTCTAAACAAAATGAAACTCTCTCATAGCGCTTTATGCTGGAAAAATTGCAGCCATACAGGTTCATACTTCCAACTGTTGGTGGGAGTGCCCCAAGATATATCCTTTCTGGTGTGAAGTCATCAGACAAATCAATGAGATTACCCTGCTTAGTTTACTCATTAGTCCTGAAATGGCTCTTCTCAACCTTATAGATCTGACTGTTGGGACAGTAGCCCTTAAAGAGCTAAACTTGATTTTATTGGCCTCGGCAAGAATAGCAATAGCCTCCGTCTGGAAACTGGCCACTCCTCCAACTATCCAAATTTGGCACAATAAAATCTGGGACCAATTTATTTTAGCTAAAATCATGAATGACATTCAACTATCAAACAAAGACTCCTCCCGTTTCCTCCGGCTTTGAATCTATTTGGTTCCATTTACTTCACTACATGACAGACAAGGATGTGCTCCCATCGAACTCTGCTGATCTTTCATGGATATGCTTTTGATCTAATTTTGGTTCATGAGTTGTTTGGGTTTCATATAGAAGACAGAACCAATTGCAAATGGTAATAACTTGCATCCTATTTTTAGTTTGATCACATGTTTGAGGTGTTTAGAACATAAATTGGAGATTTGAAAGGATAAAGGTATTGAGGAACTGAACGTTAATATGTTGTACTCACTTCTAGGCTCAATTTATTGTTTACATTGTTGACATTGGTATTTGTATTTGTTCAAATGTTTCAATAAATATTAATTAAAAGAAAAATTATGGATCAGAGAACATGATTGCTAGCCTCATTCCAGGTGCACGTACAACCTGTTTGGTGTAGTGGTTAAGTGCGCAGACTCTAATCTGGGAGAACCGGGTTTGATTCTCCACTCCTCCACTTGCACCTGCTGATGTGATCTTGGGTCAGTCACAAGCTCTGGCACAGCTGTTCCTGAAAGAGCAGTTTGTGTCAGAGTTCTCTCAGCCCCACCCACCTCACAGGGTGTCTGTTGTAGGGAGGGGAAGGGAAAGGAGTTTGTAAGCCGCTCTGAGACTCCAAGTGAAGGGTGGGGTATAAATCCAATCTCCTCCTCCTCCTCCTCCTCCTCCTTCATAGTACTTCTATATTTTGGTGTTACTATTGTGATTGATGTGCAGACAGTTCTTACCAAATACAGTAAACCTTGCTTTAATGTTTTTAACAGGAAAACTCTAGGACCATTTCAAGCAGATATAAAAGGTAAGCACTTCTCAATATATCATTTAGTTATGTACTTTAGAATGAGTATGTAATAGAATATGTTAATAATAGGGCTGCGCTATACAAAATGGTTCACAAACTTGATTGAATAAATTATGGGATTGTGGTCTATACCGCTGTGCATAGCTTACTGTAAGTAGGATGCTATTATGTAATTTTTAATTATACCATTTAATGTGTCATGTTAAAACTTATGCAATGCTTCGGTGGTTCCAGACTTCTACCATCCTAATGAATTATTTATTGAATGTCCCATTTGTTGATTGTCCTGGCTCACTCTGTGTCATTCACCTTGAGTCTCTGTGAGAAAGGTGGACTATAAATAACAGAAATACATAAATTATACACACCCCATGAGCAAAACCAACAGAGCAAACAGTTTTTTGTTTTTTTTTACTAAAGTGTGCATTGATATGCTTTTATTATTGCCCTGGCAAGCTGTGCATTAATGTGAAGTCAGTTTTTTTCATTCCTCATCACCTGCAGTCTTTTGAAATAAAAATCATATCCCTTCTAGTAATTGAAGAAATGCCTAAGCCATTGTTGGATTGTTCTTCAGGGTGCAGCAAAGGTCTACTCAGAATCTTATACAGGCCTATTCAATGGAGCTTACTCCCAAGAAAGCATTCTTAAGATTGTACTGAAGCTCTCTTGTTAAGCTAAGGCTTTTGTAGTTCAGATTGCAGACGATGTGGTAAGAGGTAGGAGGGTAATCAGTTATACAGTATAATTCTGTAAATCTGAGGGAAATTTGTTTATCAGAGAAGGCGGCCTTGCACCCACTGTGTGAGCAAAAGCAGTGAATAAATGTATTTAATTGATACATTTTATGAGGAACTCTTTGCTCCTTGAAATTCACAAGTTTCATAATAAAGTATAGGCATTGGGGTGTTGCCAGGAAGCTTTATGGTATGTAGCAAGCAGCCAGTCATGAGTCATGCAAGTCACATCATAGCAAGTCATACAGTGGCTTCTGCCGGAACTGCCCCCAATGAGTCCTCCCTCAAAGGGCAAAACCCTGGAAAGGGCAAATCCCCTTGCGTTTTCATGGCATGGTAACATGAGTGGGGGGCTGAAACCCATTCTTCCCCTTCTTGCACCATGGCTCCAATACAAATCATGATCTGGCAGCTGGGTGATAAAGTTCCCTGTGGCTGTGGGAAATGTGAGTTGGATCAGAGAAACTCTGACTCGTGACCAAACGTCTTGTGTACTTCATATAACAAATGTCTCATGTACATCCAGCATGAAATTCTAATCAATCATAGGGTCTTGCAACTGATTTGTGCTCTTTAATACTTTTCAAATCACAATTACCTTGAAAGTTGGTCTTTCAGACAGCATGTCAGTTTTAAAAGAAGTGATGCAGGGTTGTGTTCCTGCTCCTTTTTATTTGTTTTATATAAATATTTTAGTATAGCGGTGAACAAAACAAAATTCTTTCCTTCTATGGCCAGTAGTTTCATCTGTTTTACTTTATGCTGATGACAAGTCCTTCATTTTTCATGCGCAAATTGTGTATCAGACTTAGTGTTGAAAGGTAAAACAAAGAATATAGTCTTTGGACCCAACTCACCTAAACAGAGCTTACAGATCACCTCCCATGATACTGAAGAAGTGAAGAAGTTTATTTGCCTGTGTAGTAAAATAAGTGCTACTGTTACCCAAATAGGTCCATGTATCAGGCCTGTCACATGCAGAGTGGTTGTATGTAGAATCATACATGAGTTCTGGGGTAATGAGTTATCTGGAACCATTTCAATCTGTTGTATACATGGATCCTTTTGTAGCAGAATAGCCTTAGAAAGAGGCAGGGCTTTTTTTTTTTCATTCCTGGGAGAATGCACCGGAACAGAGTTCTGGAACCTCTTTGACAAAATTCTTTTAAAGCTCATGATTTTTCAGTATACAGATTGAAAACTTCATTTCCCTTTTGAAAGTTCCAGCATCTCTTTTTCAACAACAACAACAATAAAAAAAAGCCCCTAGAAAGAGGAGACCCAGAGACGAGGTCTTAAACAAGAATGTTTTCCTTATCAGAATATAGAGCTATAATATAAAATCCAAGAGAAAGCAAAAGTGTAAAATAATACTACAATACAATAGCAGAGTCCTAGCTATGCTGCCCTTAGATGCTGCCTAATTGGTGTGAGTGTGGGAACTTAAGGGAAAATAAAGGGAGAAAGGAAAAGCATCTGCTGCCTGTCCTGAAGAGAAGAGTCCAATGTCATGTGGTTTGGGGCATGTGACCTGAACTCCTCTAAGGACGGTTCTGGGAGCCCAATTCTGAATTATCTACAACAGTGGGCGTGGCGTGAGTTCTTGCCCAGTGTATACAGAGGTCAGATTGGCCAACGAAACGCTCCTAATTCCCAGGAATTGAGACAACACGCTAGGTTTATGAATAAATGTTGCCTTTTACTAAACAGTTCTCAAGCATACGAAAACAGATGCATACACAGATTCTCTCAAGATCCTTAGTTACAATCGTTCATAGAAAGCAATCAGCAAGGAAAATAACAAAAGCAACAGACAAGGGGGATGACACAACAGGATATCGCTTATACTTATCTGAGGTCCAAGCTGGGGAGAAATCTCCTTGTAGCAGAAAAGGGGCAGCTTAAGGATCAGCGGGTGAATTCTAAAAGCACACGAGCTGGACCGGCCAGCCACGTGCGGGTTCCTGGGTCGCGACTCCCGGGAACACAGTAAGACTCACCTGCAGCACTTAAGTTGCAAGGTAGGGGAGGGGTGGGTTAACCAGAGAAACAAAGGCTGTGTTCCTCTTTTTAAAAGCTATGTTTTTGGGCTTGGCTTACGGCCATAAACCCTTAGGGTCCGTCCTCTTTGCTAAGGCTATAGGTCAAAGAGTGGTGACGTCCTAATGAGGGGAAGGGGGCAATATGCAGATATGCTACCCTAACTTCAAAGGGGGCCATGTGGCCAGGTGTGAAACTGTTGTTTCCATTGGCAACCTTTGACTTGCAGAAGATGCGCCTGGTCCAGAGGCAATCAAGGAAGTTGTCTTTGTGATTCCAAAACCAGATACCAGGGAGAATTGCGTGCTTTCCCACAGTTCGCCAATGGTGGAAAAGCCAGTTGTTTCTCCAAGTCTCTCATTGTGCATAATGGCGCTGGTCTCCTTTGTCCAGAGGCACTCTGGGAGATTCCAGGGAGGCATGTGTCTTGTGGCAGGCAGCTCAAGCCATGCCCATCCATAGGCAGCATGAGGTGCAAGGCCAGCCATTCAAACACACAGCATCAAAACACACACAGCAGTGATCCCTGAGTCCCAAATGTACAGATACACAGACATTTGACCAACACAGCATAAGCACAGTACAGACAAAATGCAATTGCAAACACATGGTAACAGGCAGGAGAAGAAGAAACTGACCCAAGATGGGGGGGGGGGGTTCTGGAATGAATGGAGGTCCACAACCAAAACAAACTATGGACTTGGGCATAGCGTGATGACCAAAAGCTCACAAGCAGAAGGAGGGGGGATCAGTGATTTCATCAGGGATGAATGAAGTTCCAGGAGCCAAATCAAGTACCAAGAAGGAGATCCAGGTACAGAACCAGCTACAAACCTGGCGGAAACAATTTGCACTGTTCGTTACTTTTGAAGAGACTTACTTCAATGGAGAAAGATAATGTATGAATGAAGAGTTTAGGACCTGCAGGAGGATTGGATCAGTGGTGCTGGGTCTTCTTTCCTATTGGCTTGATGACATTTCCTGGGCTTGTGACTTTCTGGATAAGGCCATGTTGTAGAGAGGGCTCTGGGTAGCTGTGCCAGTTTCATGTGGGAGTGTCCAAGGGAATTTCTGCCAATTTCAGGGACCCCTGACAGGAACAAATGCAGGGATCCCTGTAAGGGGTGACCTTATAAGCAGGCACCTTGTTCTGCTACAGGGAATGTGAAATTTACCTATCTGGTCTAGGCCTCAAGCCACTAAACCTCAATGGGGAGTTTGCTTCTCCTGCTTAATCCTGCCCCTCCCATAGGATTAATTTTCATTGCCACCAGCAGGTGAGGAATTGGAGGTATTTCTGTCTCTTAAGGGACTTCTACAGATCAAATATCATCCTCCTATTCCAAACGCACCATGAAGTTAGAGGAAAGCCTTGGGAATCTCATTTGCTATTAAAACGAAGGTAGGCATCTCCCTGCCTACTTTTGGCATCTTGGTTAGCCTTTTTTGGTTTTCTGGACAATGTCTGATGGAATTGAACCTGGAGGGCAAGCAGCTAGATAGAAGATGAGACAGGAAAAGGTGTATCTACCTATGTTATGGCCCTAACTTGGATGGCCCAGGCTAGCCTTATCTCATGAGATCTTGGAAGCTAAGCAGTGTTGACCATGGTTAGTGCTTGGATGGAAGTTCAGGGTTGCTACACAGAGGCAACCAATGGCAAACCACCTCTGTCTGTCTCTTGCCTTGAAAACCCTACAGGGGTTGTCATAAGTCAGCTGCAACTTGACAGCACTTTCCACCACCGGCATCCATGATTATGAATATTCTTACTCCCCAAACCCAAAAGCATCTCTTAAAAGGACCGCTAAATATGTCTACTGGGATTAAAAAATAATATATACTGTCAGCACTTTGGTGTAGTTATTTGTGGTCTGCATTTTTAAGTGACTGGACAGATAACAGGATCTTTTTCATCCATAGCCAAAACCAGTTGTTTTTGTTTTATCAGCCATGACAACAGACTTCTACAGGATGAGTCTTCATGTGTGCTGTCAGTTTAATTAGTTACTTAAAGTTGTAGATGTTATGACAGTATTCTCCCTTTTAGCCTCTGGAAAGTTTAAGATGAACTTATTCTCATCCCTGAGGACTTGGTTGTAGTGTACAAGGATGCAGAGGGAAAATTTGCAAAATACCTGTCCTTCTGGGTTTTCATGAATTAATGTCTGCCAATGGGAACGAGAAGTTGGATTGGTACTTTTCAAAACTATTTTGTGAGTATTGTGTGTGTGCGCGTTTGTGTGCATATATGCTTGTGAACCTGGAAGTCATGGTGACTTCTGGCAACCCCTAGTGGGGCTAGGACATTTCAGAGAGGTGGCTTGATATAACCTGCATTTGTGTCCCGGCTTTGCTCTGGTATTCCTTGGAGGTCTCCCTTCCAAGTGCTTGGCTTCCAAGTTCTGACGAGATCGGGCTTGCCTGGGCTATTCAGGACCGGGCGGATTGATACTTTGAAAGTTATATTTGTATGTTTGGCTGGTTTCAAATGATGGTGGCAATAGCTGGCCCTGCTTTGCAAGAAGCAATGAACAGGATGGATGTGTATAGGAATGTAATTCACACATCCCTGCACTGTTCGTTGTTGGTATCACCTCTCCCCACCTCCTTTTTCCTAGTCACAAAAAATAGGAAAATCTTGCCAGCCCCTGCAGCAATCAGCTGAGCCGTAATTGAGGCCTGTAGTAAGAAATTTTTTGGGGGGGGGCATCACTTTTGATGTCACAAAAAAAAATAGACTTAAACAAAGGACTTTCCCAAGACCACCACCGAGCCCTGTTTGTCTGACAGCAGGAACAAGGATGCCTGGGAGGAAGTAGAAGAGGAGTCCGCTTGGATGACCCAGAGAGTCCTTTGCAGGCTCAGTGTCTTTTCTGTGATAGGTCTCGTCATTGTAGTGACGACTCCTTCCCTGTGCACTGCAGCCAAAGCCCACCTGGCCCTGGCGCTCTTGGTCTCAGAAGGCCAGGCATGGCTCTTGCTGCGTGCCCCAGCAGCCATGCTTGGCCGAGAACTCCCAGGTTGACCTGGTTCTGCGGCCTTTGGGGCTGAGAGCACCGGCACCAGGTGAGCTTTGGCTGCAGCACTGAGGTGCCAGGGCAGGCCATTCTCCTTGGCTGTTGTTGCAGCCATGCCTGGCCAAGGACTCCTGGACTGACTTGGGCAGCTCCCGGCTCCCCAGGCAAGGATCAAGGTGAGGGTAGACTCAGGGTGTGGGGGGAGGGCAGATTTGGGATTGGGCATCTGCCCCTGGGAGCCCAACCATGGCTACAAGCCTGCCGCAACTCACATCTGCACAAAACTAACCGGGAAGGGAGAGTGTAAATCTACAAATGTAAATCTACAAATATTCCTATGAGTATCATTACTTGTCTTAAAAACTTTTGTGGAGAATTTCCACCTTTTAATTTGCAACTCACATTTGAGCTGCGGCACAGTTGGTAAGGGGGGTCTGTAAAATTGGATGAAGTATGCCAGATTTTCACACTGCCATTTTGAATCCAATGCTAAGCTCCCCCCACCCAGCTCAGATTGCCTGCGGGCCCATCCTTCACATGAAGGCCCTGCCTGCAGCTGGTGTGCCATTTCTCCACTGAACTGGAAAAGATTAATAGCCCCATGATCCTCACAAGCTGTGCTTGGAAAGAGTACAGCATCGTATGGAAGCTCCCAGGTACAGCAGGGTCATGTTGTGTTCCATCTGGAGAAAAACCTGTGCACAAAGAGCAGCTTTTGGTATATTCTGATATCTTCATAAATTTTCATTAAATTGCCACTTTGGTCTTTCTTCAGATATCTACAAAAACAGGATTTCTATGCTTTGTTTAGTTTCAGTTTATTGCAGGTCGTTTTTTCCAATCTTTGTTTACCTTAACATCAATCTGTGTAGGAAGTAATGATTTCTGGCCATGTCTAAAGCTTCCACTCTTTTGAATAGCCAGTTCAGTTCTCCTGAATGACTCTAATCCAGATGTTACTGAAATTGTGGCTAACTATTTAGCTGAAGTACTAAAATCAAAGACAATTCTGCATGGTAAGACCTATTAATTTTCAGTTCTGTACTTGCATCCTTGTTGTAAAGTGGTGCTGTAGTTCTGTTATGCCAATGAAGGTAATTGAATTGAATAGCCAGTTTTATATATTTGGAGAAACATTCAGCAGACCTATATCATTTTTTAGCCTAATTCAAATAGAAACTTTAGTTGTACAAAAAAATACATCAAGAAATAAAATATCAAAGCAAAATTTTACTAATTGAAAAATATCTTTATTCAACCTGGTCATCAGAGGTCATCCTGCAAATGTAGGAGCAATTGAACAAAGATTTAAATAACAATTTTTCTGCTCTCTATATGCTAGCTACTTCATAAATACTTGCCGATATTATTCAATATTGCCTTTTTTCCATTTTTGGAGAAGTCAATGCATATGATACAGCTGGATTTCAACAAGTACCCTCTTAATAAAGCAAAGTCTAAAAGCAAAATGTGTAGGCAGTTTTTAACTTCATATTAACCTTGTGTGCACTATATTGTTATGACAGCTTGTTATAAATGCTAACTACTCAAGCTTTCTAGGATGTTGAGGATAGAAGGAAGATACCATAAAATCAGGATTTGAAATAATAGATCAGACAATAGCTGTAAGTAAGCCTGGAATTTCTGTCTGCATACTGATAGGCTTGCAGGGAGACCTGATCTCAGCACCACCCTGCAGTCTTTAGCCCAGCAGGATCACCTGACTAAAGTTCCATCTTCCCCTTTAGAACTATTTATTCACCCCTCAGTCTGAACAACTTGTCTTTCAGCGCAGGTTGAACTGCCGTGGACTGCCTGGTAACCTTGCCTGAACCTATTGAACCTCTGACCCACCCCCTATCCCTAATCCTTATTCTATTTTCAAGAGAGGTTTTTTTTCTGTGCAGATACTTATTCCACCAAAAGTGGGCTCACTCTCCCCCAACAGCTTTTCCTACATAGTCAGTGGACTTCCTGGGTTTGTAGAAAAATCCAAAAACTAAAAAAATCCCTTCAGGGACAGCTGAATTCCCCCCAAAACCTTTTGAAATGGCCTCTGCAGGGATTTGCTTCAGGCATCAATGGTGAGATATTAGAATGTTTGGGGGCGGGGGAGGCTTCTAACTGGGTCTGTCAGTAAAAGGGTGGGGGGAAGGGCCCTTTCCAGGAGTATTTTGGCCTTTCAGGGAGGGAGGGAGGGAGGGAGCATTGGGGCCAGGCCTGACAAGGGTTGCCAGTGCCAGACTGGGGGATTTCTAGAGATTTTGTGCTGGACTCTAAGGTGGGCTGGGTTTGGGGAAGGGAGAGGCCTCATCTAGGTATAATGCCACAGAGTCCAACCTCCAAAGCAGCCATTTTCTGCAGGGAGACATACCCTTGCTGTCTAGAGTCCAGTTGTAATTCTGGGGGGTCTCCAGGTCCCATTTGGAGGCTGGCAACCCTAGGACTGGCAGGAGTCTAGGGTTGCCAGGTCCCCCCTGATTTGCATGACTCACCTAGCCTCGACTGCTTGCTATCGTTCATCAGCAGCCACCCTATGAAAGCCAGTGAGGTGCAGCAGTTAGAGCTTCAAAGTAGGGTCTGCAAGACCCAGGTTCAAATCCTCGTCTTGCAGTGGAAGCTGACTGCGTGATTTTGGACCAGTCACATATTTCAGCCTAACCAACCTCACAGAGTTGTTGTGCAGATAAAAAGGTGGAGGGAATAATGAAAGCTGCTTTGGTCCCCACTGTGGAGAAAGACTGTAATTTTCCTAGGTAGAGGCTGGGGGGTGGAGATGAAAAGCAGAAGACAGAGAGGCAGATAAAGGTAGGTTGGCTGTTAAATAAATAAATAGGGTTGCCAACTCCAGGTTGGGAAATTCCTGGACATTTGAGGGGTGGAGCCTGGAGAGGGTGGGATTTGAGGAGGGGAGGAACTTTGGATTGGTTTAATGTCATAGACTCCACCCTCCAGCCATTTCCTCCACGAGAACCACCATTGCCAGCCTCCGGGTGAGGAGTGGAGATCACCCAGAATTACAACTGTTGTCCAGGCAACAGAGATCAGTTCCCTGGCTGGGAGATCCGTTGTGATTCCCAGACCACTGCCACTGCTGCTGCTCTGCGGAGTGGGGGAGGAAGCAGGCAGGAGGCTGGGAGAGGGATGGGGGCAGAAAGGAAAAATGATGGGATGGGGGCAGAAAGAGAAAGAGTGATGAAGTGGGGAGGCAGAAAAACAAAGAGAAAGATGACAGGTCAGAAAGAGAGAGGAAGTCACATGCATGGAGGAGAAATAGAGAGTAAGGAAAGTGGGGTAGAGGGGAGAAATAGTGTGAGAGAGGTAGGGGGTGAGGAGAGGAAGCAAAGGTGTGACGAATGAGAAAACCATCCCGCATGTTTCTTGCGGGTCTCCACTTGTAGTTATCTATAGCTATTCTATTTTACCTTACCATATCACATACAATGTATTTATGGATATGTTTTATTCTAGGAAGATTTTTCTAAAATACTTGTATGAGCCGCCTCTGAAAAAGATTTCATACTTCAAAAGCTTAGCACAGTAAATAAAGGCCCCTCCTCCGCTTTGTTGTTCTTATTTTCTTGTTCTTATTTACAATCTTCTCTATTTTTAGCAATATTAGTCTGAAAATGATTACTGTTACAAGTTTGGAAACAATCAGTTTCTAGTGAGTATAAGAATTGGCAAGGTCCAACATTTGATTTCCAACAGTAGATGGCAAACCAGGTATTTTTAGAAGTTCAGAAACAAGGTCACCAGCGTCTGGATGGCAGGGCTTTGCTGTGGGTATGCATGGCAATTCAATTTAGTTGTTGTGGCTGTTGATAGAATGAATTTGTCTAATCCTTTAAAAAGCAATTTAAACTAATGGTCATTACTATGATATCATCTAGAAGTAGGTGGCTGGAGATCTGCTATTACAACTGATCTCCAGATGACAGAGATCACTTCACCTGGAGAAAATGGCTGCTCTGGAAGGTGGACCCATAATACCCCATTGATGTCCCTCCCATCCCCAAACCCCACCCTTCTCAGGCTCCATGCCCAAAATGTCCAGGTATTTCCCAGCTCAGAGCTGGCAACCCTATCTAGAAGTTAGTTAATGCACTATGTGAAGCAGAATTTTGTTGAGCTACACACAAGATACAGTTCCAACTTTTCATATTTACAGTGAGATCTGTTGATTTATGATGGGATTCACTCCTAATCTTTCTACATAATAATTTCCACTTTAATACTGAGAATTTACACTTAAAAGACTCATAGGATAATATTCTACATAAGAATTCCCAGTACGGTTTCAGAAATGCGCCTATTGTGATAAATGTTGTTAATCTTTAAGGTGCCACTGGATGCTGGTTATGATGTATTTTTGTAAGCCACCTAGAGTGCCACAAGGTAGAAAGGTGGTTAATAAATGTTTTAAATAAATCTCTCCCTTATTATAATTGAATAGCAACGTTCTATATTGAACGTTCTAAATTTGGCCCCTTTAGTGTTTGGCTGGAAGAACTGCCACTCAGAAGACGCTGGCTGGGTTGACTGGCTGCTTTGTGCAGTCCCGCCCAGCATTTCAAGGTCTTTTGCATATGGAAGCTGATTGGACTTTACTCCATTCCACACCTCAAACTCCCCCCCCCG